>NC_135759.1:40111853-40441853 GCF_052425735.1 Oculina patagonica
ACTACAATCTACACACGTGACTTTGTTCTCCTTAAGTGCTGCGTTCCTAAAACCTTAGCCAAACCTACCACGCGCCCTGCTTGACTACATAACAATCATAATTGCATAACAATCTTCACACGTGACTTTGTTCTCCTTAAGTGCTGCGTTCCTAAAACCTTAGCCAAACCTGCCACGCGCCCTGCTTGACTACATAACAATCATAATTGCATAACAATCTCCACACGTGACTTTGTTCTCCTTAAGTGCTGCGTTCCTAAAACCTTAGCCAAACCTGCCACGCGCCCTGCTTGACTACATAACAATCATAATTGCATAACAATCTACACACGTGACTTTGTTCTCCTTAAGTGCTGCGTTCCTAAAACCTTAGCCAAACCTACCACGCGCCCTGCTTGACTACATAACAATCATAATTGCATAACAATCTTCACACGTGACTTTGTTCTCCTTAAGTGCTTCGTTCCTAAAACCTTAGCCAAACCTGCCACGCGCCCTGCTTGACTACATAACAATCATAATTGCATAACAATCTCCACACGTGACTTTGTTCTCCTTAAGTGCTGCGTTCCTAAAACCTTAGCCAAACCTGCCACGCGCCCTGCTTGACTACATAACAATCATAATTGCATAACAATCTCCACACGTGACTTTGTTCTCCTTAAGTGCTGCGTTCCTAAAACCTTAGCCAAACCTGCCACGCGCCCTGCTTGATTACATAACAATCATAATTGCATAACAATCTCCACACGTGACTTTGTTCTCCTTAAGTGCTGCGTTCCTAAAACCTTAGCCAAACCTGCCACGCGCCCTGCTTGATTACATAACAATCATAATTGCATAACAATCTCCACACGTGACTTTGTTCTCCTTAAGTGCTGCGTTCCTAAAACCTTAGCCAAACCTGCCACGCGCCCTGCTTGACTACATAACAATCATAATTGCATAACAATCTCCACACGTGACTTTGTTCTCCTTAAGTGCTGCGTTCCTAAAACCTTAGCCAAACCTGCCACGCATATCAATCATTATTACATAACAATGTCTACACGTGACTTTATTCTCCTCAAGCATTATTCGCCTTAAACCTTAACGCGCCCTGCATGATTACATAACAATCATTATTATATAACAATCTTTGCACGTGACTTTGATATCCTCCAATGCAGCTTACTTTACCAAGCCTGCCACACCACGCGTCTTACATGATTACATAAGAACCTTTATTACTAAATATATTCTAGGCGTGACTTAAGAATCCTCACAATATTAAAACATATACCGTATTTACTCGAATAACCGCCGCCCCCGAATAAGCGCTGCCCTCAAATAAGCGCCGCATTTGGCATAAAAAAGTTAATAAGCGCCGCCCCCGAATAAGCGCCGCAGTCCCGATGCGGCGCGTATTCGAGGAATTTCTTTCAATTAAAAACAGCACTACAGAGCAACTCTTGAAAAAAACTTGGACATATTTTCCACCAAAAGCGATGTTTTTTAGTTCAAAGTGATTATTTTACCGTTCGCCCATTAGTTTTCCTTCCAACATTCCTACAATACATAGCTCTGAAAATGTTGTAAAGGCCGCGAACTTTGCCCGGACAGCTAGTGCCACTCTTCTCTTCAGCAAGAGACGAATACTGACGATCAAAAGACGGGATTTTGTTCAAATTTTAAATAAGCGCCGCCCTCAAATAAGCGCCGCCCTCGAATAAGCGCCGCACTTGAGGCGCTAAAAATTTAATAAGCGCCGCGGCGCTTATTCGAGTAAATACGGTACATAAATTTGAAAAGGGGAGTTCCGAGGTTTGCCCTAATGATATAAATCCTCTAAAAAGGTAACGAATCTATTCTGCATGAGTCGTTATCAACCATTTGGCACAAAACAATAATTTTTGGTACATTGGATATGAGAAAAAATAAGGGAAAAAGCGTAAAATTAAACGTATATGTGTTCTCTTCCTTGAACTTCAAGAAAACATTTTATGTCATTCGAACTGCATTGACAAAAATCACCAAGTTCAGTTATACTATTAAAAAAACATGTAAGTCACGCCAAGTAATTCCTGGTCACAAAATATCATCTAATGGCTCGCTTGAGTTATTAGAGAGAGATTATTTAAAAACTGATATAGCAATTTAAATACCTTCTTTTTCTTCTTCTTTATTGCCCGGATCGTACAAAAAGACACAATTGCACCACAAATGATAAAGGACGCCATGAAGGACGCGGCAAAGTGCTTTCCTTGTTTGTAGATTTCCTCTCTGTATTCAATGACATGAGCATCACCAAGATCAATATCGAGTAGGGGGATTAAGGACAACATCACCGTCACGATACTGACGAACCAAATAAGGAGAGCACACACCAGAGCCTTCTTATTCGTCTTCCAGCCAAGGTACTTCAGGTCAAAAGAAATGGCCAGGTACATATTTACCATCATGGTGAGCATCGAAGCAAGGTTGAGTATCAAGAAGAGCCGATTTAAGATGGTAGTCGTGAATGCGAGAACTTTACCACTGAACCAGCTGGCCTCAAAAACGGTGTAGATCATATACGACGGTATGTTAATGACTACGTCGAACAGATCCACCAGGGCGAGATTGGCGACGAGAATGTTCGGAACTGTTCGTAAAGATTTAAACCGAGCAATGACCGCGAGAACGAAACCATTTCCTACCACAGAAGCTGAGGTCAGAATGGCTGTCAACACGGTCATCAAAACCTTAGTGAAAAGTGGTTTCGCAGGATACATTTTGAACGTTCTACATCTTTCGACCGCAAGAGCTTACATTCACACAATTTACGTTTAGCAAACATAAAATCTACACTGGACAAAAGCTTTCCAAAAACTTAATTTCCTGTAAAAAAAATCATTAAACTGAAACAAAAACCATCGCCGTCCCTGTGGATGGTTCGTTAACTGGGTTTTGTTTTGTCGCTTAACTCTGGCCATGGTAAAATCCAGTTTCTGTTTAATCTTTGTTAAATCCAAATGCTGCTATGTTAACCATTCCCTGTAGTAAGGATCCTCAAAATTTACCAGCTCAATAATCTGATACCTGAAAATGACCAGATTTATCGGTGATCGATTAATTTTTTGGGAACTTGCACCTGGCAATGTGTCTATAAACACGTGTAATGATGCACGCAAACTTTTTTCCCCCTTTTTTGGTTCGTTTGCCTTTCTTTTCGTTTTATACGGTACTACAGAAGGGAAGAATACCTTGCTTAGATAGTGAGAAGAAGCTGAATTCAGAGTGATCGGTAATACGCTCATAACGTAGCCTTGGTTTAAAGTGGTTTTGCTACATCAGTTTTTGTGTTTTGTGCAAAATTGTCTTGTGTCTCGTGAGACCTTATGTCTGCACTGGACAACAGCTTTCATGACTTAACTCTTGATTTTTTCAAAGAGGAACCTTTTTTCATTGAAAACTTGGCCATGGTCAGTTTAATTTCTATTTAACCGTGAAATCCAAAATATTTTAATAGCCGACCTTTGCGGTTTTTGTTGGGCTCTTAAGTCTGATAAAATATATCACAATCATATTTATCATCTTGATCAGGAAAAACCTATTTCGCATTTACTTTAGACATATAATTTGCATACGCGATTGACCTTGAATCTTTTCCGTTAGTTGATCGCCATACAATGCTCAGGGTGTCAGTGGGGTTAAAACTGTTTAGCGTATAATGACGTTTTTTGCTATCGTCAAAGTGTAAACAGCAAAAATGTGAGCTGACTAACGTATAAAAAATATCGCCTTTTTAGCGTCTGCAGTACTCAATTGCTAAATGGTGGAGACTTTCTAGGACAAATAACAACATCTTTTAGATACAAATGTAAAATTCGGTTGAATTTGATTTCCTTATACAGTCTCTCTTGTTTTGGGTATGGCCGTCAACGGACGAAACTAGTTTTGTAAATCGCATATGCAAGTTGGTGTATTGAGAAAGTTAATACAAAATAGGTTTTTTCTGACTAGGACGATATAAAGTAATATTTGCTTGGCTTTTACGAGCCAAATCTCACAGAAACAACCAGATTTATTGTTGACTTGATTTCGTGGGAACCTACATATGGCAGTGTTTTGATAAACATGATAAAAATGTTAAAATAATAAGAAAGGCGCCCTACGTCAGTTGAAGCCACGTTGATTTTGGTGTTTCGTGGTAATTATTTCTGCTTTGGTCAGCATTATACCGTTGCATTTTGGAAAAGCTGCAAATCTATGTTACCATGGCAATGCATTGAGTATATTTTAAAGAAATAATACTTCGATCAATGCAATTTTAAGTGTCAAGAGTTGTCAATGATTGACTTTTGTAATATATTGGTACGGTCTGCCTCGAGCCAAGTGTTCCATACCGCCGAAGCTTATCCCAGCTTGAGTAGCATGAAACGACTAGGAGTATTTCTACTCCCCCCCCCCCCCCTGAAAAGGATGCTAGTCTGTCGCAGCTTATCCCCTGACATTAACTGGTACTCATTTGTACACCTGGTTGGACACTGCGAGAAAAAATTCCTTGCCCCGAAAGACAACGTAATGGCCCCGGGTAAGGCTCGAACCTGGACTGCTCAATCTGGTCCCAGTTGTTCGAAAGATGGATAACGCTATCCACCGGATATATCATTAACCGGTGGATAGCGCAGTTTGTTTAATTTTGTTAACACTTATCCATTGGATAGCGATTTATCCGGTGGATAGTGTTATCCACTCTTTAAACTGAAACCTGGTGTACAGCGCGCTGATCATGACCACTATAGGTGACCGCGCCATCCACTTTTCATTATATGAAGCAATTCAAAACAAATCTTGTACATTCTCCTTTCCATGGTAACTAAGGTATTGGCCGTGTAAAGGCACATCAAGACAGAATCCCCTTTTTTAATTTTATCAATACTTGTTACCATTACATCTTGTTAATTTTCTTTTGTTTTTGTCTTCTAGGCCTCGCTACCAAGCTGAATTTTAATATATCGAACAGTGTTGAACTTTTCAAGAATTTAAATTGGCTTCCGGTTCACCTCGAGGTGAAAATAAACATCTTAACACAAGTGTGCAAACGTATCAGTGGCCAAAGCCCATCCTATATAAACGAACTTTTAGTGCCAAACTCTAAAATAAATCCCGGCCTGACCAATCGATGAAAATCGATGATCGGAAATCAATCGATCAATCGATAATGGTTAGTTAATTGATATCGATTGGAATCGGTCAATCGATGACCAATCGATAGTCACAAATGAAATTTCCTTAATTACATCGATTGTCATGATTGCCATCGATTGTCAGCGATACTCGAGGCGTACATGGGCATCCCCAGGACAATTCCCCAGGATTATCCGAATATAGATTTACGCAATCCGGCCTAAAACGACTAATCGCGAGCGCACGATATCTGAAGTCTCTGAAGAGCGGGCTGAAGCAAGAGACATGACGCTCGTAATAAAATGCGTAGTCAAAGGCTACCCTGCAGGCGTCTTCACCGTAGAAGATGGTGAGGCGTTTCAAGAAAAAAGGGGAGAGCGTGGGAACGCTTTTAAAGTTATTAATCAGCGTGGCCAATTAGACTGAAGCCGAAGCCGTAGTTGACGACGTAGGTCGTCCCGAGCATGCTCACTTGTAGTTAAAGATAAATCTTCTACAAGAAAAGTCAAAAACAGGCTCATAAAACCGAAACTAAGCCGGAAAAACTCCACATTTAGATAAAAAGCTGACAACACCTGGTTGCCATGGAAATATGATCAAATATCAAGACATGAGAATGAAAACTTGACACACAAAATGTTCTCCGATGAATTTGAGAAAAAGTTCCGTCATGATTTGGCATTATGTCAGAACTGATTTTAGTTGAAATTAGTTAAATCTGATAAATCTGCCTTTTCCTAGCACTCACCATTCTTTCTGTCCATAAAAGGTCAATTTGGACAGAAAACCATCTTTTTTCTACATCTCTCTCGGCATGTAAAACGTTCAAGATTAAAGAGATATGGTATTGATTAGTCGGAAGCATTTTCATAATTGAGCAAAGTTTATTCGTTTTACTAAATGCAAATCTAAACATTTACCGTGATTTCGACATACACATATGAAAAGACTCCACGATGCCTGCCTTTTCGACATGCACATATTAAAAGGACTTTACGATGCCTGCCTTGATAACAAGATTAGATTTCTAATAAGATTTCAGTCTCGGCTACGGCTCCGGCTCCGGCTCCGGCTCCGGCTCCGGCTCCGGCTTCTGCACCTGCTCCAGCTTCGGCTCCGGTTCCGGCTCTGACTCCTGCTTCAGCTTCTGATTCCGTTCCTACTTCTGCTCTGGCTCTGGCTCCGGCTCCTACTTCTACTTCTACTCCTGTTCCTGCTCCGGCCTGCTCCTGCTCCTGCCTTTGCTCCTGCTCCTGCTCCTGCTCCTGTTCCTGCTCCGGCCTGCTCCTGCTCCTGCTCCTGCTCCTGCTCCTGCTCCTGCTCCTGCTCCTGCTCCTGCTCCTGCTTCTGCTCCTGCTCCTGCTCCTGCTCCTGCTCCTGCTCCTGCTCCTGCTCCTGCTCCTGCTCCTGCTCCTGCCTCCGTCTGCTTTTGCTCCTGTTCCTCTTCATTTATCCACGCTGTCGTTAAGACTTTGTCAAACCTGTGACCAGTTGTTATGGCGTTTCTTCTTTTTTCTATAGATTCCTGAGTATCGATTTCCCTCTCAGGACAGTTGGCGTTATCTTCTGGTTTTTCTTCATCTGATTCCTTAGTCTTGCTCGTCTCGGTCTCTCCCAGAGGATGGATTTTACTTCTAGTTGAATATGTCTGTAGTCTTCTGGACCCTTTCTGCAAGCCACGTTCCTCGCCATTGGGTACTTTGTCAGTTCCTTTTTCAGTTTGCTCTCCTTTACCTTTGTATGAATTCTTCTCTTGAAGATTCGACGCACGATCTTCACCGCCTTGTTCGGCTTTCTCTTCTCTGTGGCCGCTACCATCGCTAAATTCGTGATGAGAATAAAGATCAGCTTCAAGGCCTTCAATGGACGAAAACACCAATGCATTTCTTCGTTGCCTTGATCTGGTTTGATTTCCCTCTTTTATAACACCACACGCGTTTCCGCTTTCAACTCTTTCGCCATTCCTCTTTCTTTTCGTGACTCCATCATGTTGTGTTTCACTGTTGCCGCGTCCGTTTGGCTTCTTTTTGAAGTCGCTTGATCCGAAGGGGTCTTTGAGGAACTGCTTGAAAGCGATACGACATCGGTTTGTTCGCAGATAGTAGATGATCGGGTTCAAAGTGCCTGAGATGTAAATACTGTACCAGGCGATGAATCCAAACCAGGAGTCAGCCAGGGTTTTTTCCTGAAAGCCCACCACAGCATACGCGATAGCAGGAGCATAACAGAGGAAATAGGCGGCTATTGTCATGGCGATGGTCTTTATCGCTTTGATGTCGTCTTTCAGTCGGGCTTCAGCTTGGAGAGGAGGTAAGTTCAACTCTGCTCTCTGTGTTAAATTAAACGATAAGAGTGAAAAATTAAGAAATTTAAGGAAAATTTTACGGTGGTTTTAACAGGTTATATTGTTGCTACAGTAACTAGTGACGTCATGAAAATGACCACAACTTGTTCAGCCATGATTGGACATTTGTGTCTTATGACTATTGTAACAGCAACTGTTAAAGTTTTGTAGTACTGACCTATCAAAGTACAAGAGCTGAAAAGTGCTGGAAACCGTTGTGAGCCTCCTTAACGCACATTGCATCTTGAAAAAATTGGCAAGTTTTTCAAGTTTTTCATTCGAGATCCGTCTCAATCTTCGTCAGTCAAAACTTTCCTTGTATCCTTTCGGGTTTTTTTATTTCTCCGTTGGAGTCTTTCTACGTTAGAAAACTATTATTTTGAACTTTCCCTCAATTTAAGAGTAATCAGAAAAATGACTGTAAATATCGTGACATTCTCCTTTAATGTTAAAGGTTTAGCTTCAGCGGAAACTTCTTAAAGCGCCGTATTGTAAACTTATTCATACCCTTTACAGCCATTGGAAATGTAGATCTTAACCCGCGCCAAAAACTCGCGCGGGAGAAAGAATTCGGACGAAGCGATTTGCTCACGTTATCAGCGTGCACTACTGGATTATGGTCAACCCACGTTTTCTTGAAGCTAGTGGTTGTTTTCCTTGTATTTACCTTTCTTATTTAAACGCTTCAATTTAACGCACGCTGTCTCGAATCAATTTTTACGACTGAATTTTTAATTCAGGAAGTTTAGTAGCTAGCCCAATGGCACACGCATGGTCGGTCAATCATCTGTATACTTTCCTTTGCAACTCCGCTGATGTACTAGTAGAAAGAGTGTAGAAAGGCGGCCGTACAAAAGCGGCACCAGGGGTTCCCCAAGAAAAACAAGAAGCAAAGAAACAAAATATGGCTGACAATTACGTGTAGAAAGTAATCGACCGCCCAAAAGTGGACATTAAGAGCCATTAATCGATCGAAGACTTTCGTGTCTATCCGACAGCTAGCGTCGTACATGAAGGAGCATTCGAAAATTAAATCGGCTTTTACACAAGCTCCATCAACGATGGATCTATCTAGAAACCAGAGCGCTGGCTTAAATCGAGTGCGTCGCTGCTTGCTCGCAAGAAAATAAAAAAATCGGTCCGCGATGCGTACGTGTGGGGGCTTGATAATTTCAAATTGCATTCTTCTTTTTTGTGAATTCATTTAGTACATTCAATTACCTTAAGGCTGCTATTTATTGCGGCAAATAATCTTTGCGATTTTTGGCAAATTGCCAAATTTAGTAGCCGCAGTAATTTCTACTCTGTTTTGCAGTTTAAGCAAGATCAAAAAACAAGATCAAAGAGCTCTTCGAGCCACGACTGAATATTTTGCCAAGTTTTAAAGTTTAGTTTTCATTCCTTGAAAATTTATGAGCAGCAGGTGATTCAAACATTTCTTTGATGCACATGATAACAGATAAACAGCGGAATGGCTATTACATTGATATAAGATATTTTTGCCTCACATATTAAGTGTGTTTGAGTTGTACACTCGGGTAGGCTTCTGACTGGGAAACGAGAGGTCGCTATAGGTCTCGAGTTCGAATCCCAGAGGAGACAAGTTTTTTTCTTTTTTTTTCTTTTTTAACCAACAGCACTAAAATGGTTTGTTTATTATATCGCTCCGTAGGTATGCATTGCAGAATAATTTACATATATCAGAACATATACACTCTTTTTTTTTTTATAAGAATACAGTTTTTCCGACCCAGGCTGAATATTCTTATTTTTCTGCCGATTTTAGGCTTAAATATTCTTATGAACATTCTTAGAAAATACCGTTTCACATTTCCTTTTTAACAAGTATTGGGTAATCAATTACAAGTGTTTGGTGTCCAGATCTGTATTGTGTTACATTGTGCACATGAACGATTGCTTTGCGTTGCAGCCTGGCCGTTTTGGCTTTAAACATAGCATTCCTCACAGAGATAAAGTGACGGAAACGATAATACCTGATTTTGTTTCAACTAAAAACTATATTCTTTTCAAAATCTCAGCTAGCCTCGGGTTTATTCTTAAAATATTCTTAAAAATTCGCAAATTTCAGCCTCGATATTCTTATAAACTAGATTCTTATAAAATAAAAAGAGTGTAGCCATATAGACTGATTCAAGCACAAATGTATTAAATTGTGCTGTTTTATCTGAAAAGCTCTTCCTTTTGTTCCGTCACACAAGCAGCCACGCACTCGATTTTAGCCAACGCTCTGGTTTCTAGATAAATCCATCGTTAATGAAGCTTACCTTGTGAAACCCGATTTAGTTTTCCAATATTCCTACATGTACGACGCTAGCTCGACAGATACGAAAGAGATCGATCATTACATCGCTTTTTGCGGCTCTCAATATTGGCTTGCGTAAGCGTAAAAGCTCCTCTTGAATTGATGTGCAACCTTCACAGACTTCCAGCCAAACGAAATGTTGGCTAGTATGACTTCGTGAGCTGCTGCATGTAATGACGAGCAACTACAGGAACAGCTGAAATCAATACAGTACAAAAAGAAACACGCCAAAATCCAATATGGCCGACTACTCGACACGCACTCATCCCCAGGCTCCGGCCTCAGGCTCTTTCGCAGAAGACCACGTGACACAAGCAAACCCACACACAAATAAATAAATAAATAAATAAATCCCTCAGTCGATGCCAATGTGGGGGCAGCCCCCACAAAAACTTTTCAGATGTAAAAGCACAAGTACATT
Organism: Oculina patagonica; assembly: GCF_052425735.1. Taxonomy (NCBI): domain Eukaryota; kingdom Metazoa; phylum Cnidaria; class Anthozoa; order Scleractinia; family Oculinidae; genus Oculina; species Oculina patagonica. The sequence continues at coordinate 40,122,093 of NC_135759.1, forward strand.
TTTATCTGAATCAGTCTATATGTTCTGATATAGATAGCGTTATTTCTTTACGGCTTACATGTAAATGCTTTTATTCTGCAATACATACCTACGAGCGATATAATAAACACCCATTTAAGTGCTACGGGGTAGAAAAAGAGAAAAAAAAATTGACCTCTCTAAGATTTGTATTCCGACATGCTCAGTTATACGAGACGAATACATCTTATATCAATGTAACAGACATTCTGCCGATTATCTGCGCGCAATTGTCATGCATGTTTCCTTATTTCTGCTTTTTTAATTGCATCAAAGAAATGTTTGAATCACCTGCTGCTCATATATTTTCAAGGTATGAAAAAAAATACGTAAAACTTGGTGAAAAAAATTCAGTCGTGGCTCGAAGAGTTCTTTGATTGTTTCCTCTTGAGTTTGATAAATCGAGATTCCACCGCACTGCGCTGTACTTATCGATTTAAAGGATTTTTTGCACGAGATCTCGTTCTCAAGTTCGCCACAAACAAACATACTTCGGCCTTAAAAATGAGGCTGTTTTAAGTAAAGTCTAATGCAACTGAATATAATTTTTCATCAGGCTTTCAGTATTTTAGTACACTTTCGTTCTTTTTTCGAGCATTTTAAATAATGCCGGTCAGTAGTGGTCAAAATCTTCTTGATTCCGCAGTTCCACAATCGAGGGAAAACTTTTGTTCATTTGGAGAAAACTAGAAATGTTTATGAGCAAATTGATAGAAAAATTGTTGGTAGATGATACGAATGAAATATTTTACAGCGGCTCTTATTTTCGAGACGTTGTGGCGGGCCCCAAGGGGCAAAATATTTAATGGCCCCTAACGCAGTCAGAAAATTATTTTGAATCAAACCAAATCTCTTTTAGCTTTAGCCTCGGTTAAGTCCTTTAGTTGCCAAAGTTTCAAGCAAAATTGTTTTTGACGCGAATTTGAGTGGGTGGTTTTCAGAGAGACAGCCTCTTAAGGAAAAACAAAGAAAAAATAATACCAAGAACACCCTATATGCGTAACGAGAAATGGGACGCTAATAAATAGGTCGTCTCGCTTTCCGGTATTTGGCGCGTATGCTGCAAATAAATATGCCCTTTATTAAGTATTCTAATGATATTAAATGAAAGCAGGGAGAAAAGCAAGAAAAATATGTTCCAAAGTAAATGAACTTTAACATAATCTTTCTGATTTGTCTATTTATTATCAATTTTAGGTAAAGTAGGACAAACCTTATAATATTTATCATCTATTCAAGATTTTATTGTCTATTAGTTTGAATTTGTAACTTTGTATTTTACTAATAAAGAAACAGAAAAAATCTTCACCCCAAATCTACTGTTACTTGAATTTTTTTGGAAATACTTCAGCTCGTTAAAAGAAAGTAGTGAAAATGAAGACTTTTGTTTCAAATTTGGATTGCAAAAACAATCAGCTGGTTGAGCACCACAGTGACAACAATTTGATTTAGCAGTTGCACTAGTTTTAGTGGGCGCAATACATAACATAACATAAATAAACTTTTTTATCTCGATTAATATAGCTAAGAAACTAGTCTCGAGAAACAAGAAATATATATAAAAAAAAAAAAAAAAACCCCCCGAAAGTTTATTACGTGAGGATGGATCCCATTCTCATTAAGTGCTTCCAAGAAATGACTCAGCCACAGCGAATCAGCGCATAAAGCTATTTCAGTTGGTTCATTATTTTGAATTAGTCATTATCGACCGGCGTTTGGCACAAAACAACAACTTTTGATAGATGTAAGGTTATCAAAATATACATAAAGAGAGGAAAAATTAAGCGTGGGTGTTGATAATTTCATCCATTCCTTGGACTTCTTTAGTAATGCTTTCTTGAACTGCCTTGAAAAATAACCCCGTTCTGATATGGTATAAATATGTAAGTCACACCAAAAAATTCCTGGTCATAACTATCATCTAACGGCTAGCTCGAGTTATTAAAATATCAGTGAAATAAATTTAAAAAAATACTATTTAAATACCTTCTTTTTCTTCTTCTTTATTGCCTGGATTGTACAAAAAGACACAATTGCACCACAGATGATAAAGAACCCCATAAAGGACGCGGCAAAGTGCTTTCCTTGTTTGTAGATTTCCTCTCTGTATTCAATGACATGAGCATCACCAAGATCAATATCGAGTAGGGGGATTAAGGACAACATCACCGTCACGATACTGACGAACCAAATAAGGAGAGCACACACCAGAGCCTTCTTGTTCGTCTTCCAGCCAAGGTACTTCAGGTCAAAAGAAATGGCCAGGTACATATTTACCATCATGGCGAGCATCGAAGCAAGGTTGAGTATCAAGAAGAGCCGATTTAAGATGGTGGTCGTGAATGCGAAAACTTTACCTCTGAACCAGCTGGCCTCAAAAACGGTGTAGATAATATACGACGGTATGTTAATGACTACATCTAACAGATCCACCAGGGCGAGATTGGCGACGAGAATGTTCGGAACTGTTCGCAAAGATTTAAACCGAGCAATGACCGCGAGTACGAAACCATTTCCTACCACAGAAGCTGAGGTCAGAATGGCTGTCAACACGCTCATCAAAACCTTGGTGAAAAGTGGTTTCGCAGGATACATTTTGAACGTTCTACATCCTTCGACCGCGAGATTGATGTTCAAACAATTTACGTTTAGCAGACATAAAATCTGCGCTATCTGCACGGGACAAATGCTTTCCTAAATGTATCTTAATTTCCTGTCGGTATAAATAATAATCAGTAAAAGAAACAAAGCCCATCGTCCCTGCAGATTGGTCACTAAGTGGGTTTTGTTTTGTTTTTTTGCAGAAGCTTGGCCTTAGTAACATAAAATTTCTATTTAATCTTTGTTAAATCCCAAATTTTGTTATGTTGACCATACCCTGTAGTTACGGTATTTCAGATTTACCGGGCTTAACACTCCAATAAAATCAAAACCAGGTTTATCGGTGATTGATTAATTTTCTGGGGACTTACACCTGGCAATATGTCGAGAAACATATCCAATGGTGCATTTTTCTTTTCTTTTTTTTTTTCTTTTGCCTTGTTTTTGGTTTGTTTGCCGTTTTTGGCAGAAGGGAAGACTTATTGCTACTGGCAGAAGAGAAAATGGGAAAAATGTCGTTGACCCACTTTTTGTTTTGTTTTTTTCTTTATGCAATTTAGAGTTATTTTACAATTTTTCACGTGCCTATCGCGAAGCCAGACATAATGATATCAACATTCTGGTTCTGAATAGAGTCGCCGTTTGAACATTGAAATATTCAACCTTAATAGTAACGCTTGAGCTGTTTTCACTGTCCAGTACGCTCATTGATTTTGCTAGATGAATTTTGTGTATTTTAGTCCCGGGTTACGTAATCAACCTTACGAAACATAAATTAATTCCGTACTGAACAATAGCCAGTCATAAAACTTGATTTCTCACAGGAGGGATTTTTTATGGTGAACACTTAGCTATGGTAAATCTAATTTCTATTTAACCATAAAAACCACAGTATTTTTCAGCCGACCTTTGTACTTTTTGTTGGGCTTTAAAGTTTGATAAAATATATCACAACCAGATTTATTGTCGAGTTAATTTCCTGGAAAAATACATATGGCAATGTTTTGATAAACATAATATGAATAGTCCACAGTAAGTTTTTTTTTGTAATTAAAATAAAGGTTGTTTCCCTTTAAAGTTCTTTGTGTCTTTGTCGTAGTTCTGATTTCAGTATGAGGATCAAATTAATTACCATAATACCGACACATTTGAAAAAAAAGGTCGCACATCTGTTTGCTACTGTTACCATGGCAATGCATTGAGTATATTGTAGAAGGATATAATACTTCGATCATTTTTGGGTGTCAAGTTGTCAACTGTTTTCTTTTTCAATATATTGTTGGTTTGCATCTGACATCATAAAGTTCTATAATCTGAACTGATAATCCTACAATGCTATTCTTTACACGTATTAGACATAAAGAACAGAACCCCTATGCAAATTTTAGCATCGTTCAGAAGATCAAGCATTTCGAACTTTGCGATGTCCCGAATGAAAGTGTTTCTTAACTGTCAAGAAAACGATATTTACATCGAATTTTTCAATTTTCAGACATGATAGTAATTTAGAAATGATTTTACGTGAAAAGGAATAATATCAATGGTAGAATCTACTTTTAATACTGATTGTGCAATTCTATGGCAGCCAAAGAAGGATACAAAATAAATACTGTAATTATCTCAAAATTATTTTCGTAACAACGCGGTTGTGAAAAATGCTAAAGAGCTATGATTTTTTTAAAAAAAAAACATTTGTTTCTGCCTTCTCGATAATCTGATAGCTTTTTTGACGTTTTTCATTGCATACAAACAACTTTTCGTAACACTGATCAAAATCAACATCACTAATAGATAAGGTCTGCATCGGGCTCATCCATGCATGTCCACTGAATACAGCCGAACCGAAGCGGTCGTCAACGATTTACCACCGATCATCAAGACCCGTGTTGACCCGTGTTTCTTTTGTTACATTTCGTCTTTCAAGTCTTTCATCTAAAAAGGTTAAAAAATAATTTTATTAGATGCACGGTGTTTGAATGGGCGCGTAAAAGGGAATTAAGAAGTACAATAATGACGTCAAAGTGATTTTGTCTCGGAACTATCGGTCTGATAGATTAGAAATTTGACGTTCTTAAAACTAGCAAATGTGTTTAAGTACATAAAATTTCGCGGGGCCAACTATCAGCCGATAGTTCCTCGACAGAACTAATTTACTCTTTAAAACAAGGCTGACTTCTGGTTTGGATTCATCACCTGGTGTAGTATTTACATCTCAAGCACTGTGAACCCGATTATCTACTATCTGCAAGTCAAGTCGATGTCGTTCCACTTTCAAGCAGGCAGAGGCAGGGGTAGGAACAGTAGCAAAAGCAGGAGCAGAGACAGGAACAGAAGCAGGGGAAGCAACAAGAGCGGCCGAAGCAGGAGCAGGGACAGGAGCAAAAGCAGGAGTGGCCGGGAAAGGAAGCAGGAGTATGAGTTATAGCACAAGCAGGAGCAGACTGAGCAGGAGCAGGAATCAAAGTACCAAAACAATTGCGAATTACTTTCGACGCCCAAGTGTAATCGCTCTGAAAACCCTAGATTAGCGGTAATCGTCTTTCGAATAGCCAAACTTGTTTACTTTGGAACAAGGAAGGTCAAGTGTGTGAAAACATTGGCTTGCTTTTGATGACGTGAAGTTATTTCTCATCCCTGAAAGTCGGTTTATTCGATTTATACAAGAGAAATGTAAGTGCTCGACTTATCTTTAATGGCCCGTTTGATCAAAATAAGATTAACTTTATCTAGAACTTGCGTGAATTTGACTTCAGTTTTCGCATAACTATGGTTTTCGGTAACATTTTTAATGTTTCATGCCTTTAGATTAAACGAGTTTCGAATACAGTGATTTGTGGCAATTGTACTGTAGCGAAAAATTCACACTAAGAGAAAAATTCATGATATCTCCCAATCGTAGCCATCGTTGCTTTGCCATCTAGCGCCCAAAGCTTCAACGCACCTCTTGCGTTCTCGAAAAAAAAAAGACGTCTCAAAGTCTTGCTATAAACTAAACAAGTTGGTCTCCGTAACACAGAAAGTTCCAGTGACATTCTAAAGTGAAGGCATGTCCCCGTTCACAGAGCTAATTATGAGGAAAGTAAAGGTTCTTTACTGACAAAGCATGTGTTGATTGCTGAGACGGACTGCGCAGTTCTCTTGATTGTGTGCAAGATAAATGTCTTTCAAATGCCATCTTGTGGTTTGCCTGCTGAAACAAAATATAGCAAATAGTAAAGTCAATCTAATGTGTTTTAATCTTTTTTCATTTCTCGATTAAAAGAGGGTCCCAGATAAACGGTGACCTCTTTAAGTTATCTGGGTTTATCCGAGGTACCACATGATTTAAAGGTATGGCCTAAAATACGACTCTTGATCCCTCTTAGGCATACAAAATTCACTAAAGAAAACTACCACCAGAAAGCCCAGTTCAGGTGGATGAATTCCCTAGCAGTGCATTGCGCAAACTTAAGGCCCGTTTACACAGGCGATTTTTGTCGCGCAACTCAATGCAGATTTTTGTCGTCTCTTTGCATCAAGTTTCGAACAGGTTTGAAACTCCCGCGTTAATTATCGCGGCGATTTTATCGCAGCTAGTTATCACGTTGCAAACTCGCGGCGAATCTTTCATGGCGATTTTATGCCCCGCGAATATCGCGCCGAAGTTACATGAAGTCGCCGCGATATCGCGGCGACTTGATACCACTTCGAAGCGCAGATAAGGAAATTGCCTCGAGTTGCTGCGACAAAAATCGCCTGCGTAAACTTGACGCTTAATAAGCGCGCTCACGGCAAACAAAATGGCCGCTTTTTTTCTTAACGGCTTAGCTCGCGAGAGAGATAAATCATCGTTTTCTCGTAAACGAGTATGGTGACCTATCATTTTTTTTTTCTCTTAGTTCGAGTAGGGAAATTCTTTCTATAAAATGAATACAGATCAATTTCTCTGGCAGAATACTGAATACATTATCACCGTAAACGTGTGCTTTGGTACGCGCAAAGGAATTATTAAGGAATTACGTGGTATATACAAGGTCTTCCTGCTCCTAAATGAATACGGCGAATCCACTTTTTTATTTCAAAATTTAAGTTCCCTCAAGGTAAACAACCAACCAGCCGGCAAAGTTTGGTTGGAAATCTATGAGCAGTTGTATTTTACGTGAATAACCTTAAATTTATTATCTATTGCTAAAAGATGAAGTTGAGGGTATATGTTTGGTTCTTGTTTTGTTGGTTCTTTTGGTTAATTGCTTTTATTAAGTGATCATGAATTATGTGGATTTTAATATGCAAAAGCCAAACGCATTTTTTTATTAAAGGGACAAAAGGAGTGGCCTTTAAACATCTTTAAAAAATATACTCTATCTCAGTTTCACTAATAAATGCTCGGTTTTCAATGCACGCCTCCATCTTTTAATCGAGAAAATACCTCAACTAACTAAAGTGGATTACGATCCGCAGATTTTGTTAGTTTACAGATAATTAATCATTGTAGCAAAATGAACGCCCCCTGAGCGATGGCCAGTAGCATTTACTAAAAATCAGGGTCGACCAGGGGCGTAAGTGGTATACCAATCAGATATACCTGAAAAACATGTACCCGATTTACCTTCAAACTCGTGCAAAATGCCAAACTTTGGAAAAACACAGTATACTTTATACCCATAAAAGGCCCAATTCTGGCGTTATATAAAATACTAGTAAATACCCTATTTAAAATCCCCCTGTATACTGAAAACCTAAAAAACCTGGACGACCCTGGAAAATATTAGAGCGTGAACAGAACGTTGCTTTTACATACCTGTTGCCGGTTCTTTGATGCGCTATTGTCTCGGTCCGATGCTACAGTCAAATAAGTTTGCCTTGGTGACCAGGTTATTGCCCGTTTGCGTTGCTGACTGATAGGTGAAATAGGCATCATCTTGGTTTTTCGTGCTTCGTTCAATTCACTTGCGTTCAAAGAAAGCGATCTATAGTTAGAACGCATTTGCACTGGCGTGCGCGAAGAACTTGTAAGACCCGAAGAATCATTTCCTTCGGGGGCGTCTTTCTTTATATATAAGCTGCTGAATCGGTGATGTAGTCGGTTTGGCGTACTTGGCGAACCTGTGTGGCAGTGCATCTCCTTGGTTTCGTTTAAACTAGCGACTGGAAATCTTTTCTCAGGACACAAGATCCTTGATAAATCCTTGACTGTAAGCTTTGGCATACATGACATGTTTGTTTTGTTGTCTCCAAGCATAGTGTAAAGTTCTTTGTTTTCATGACTGGAGTCATAGAACTTCAGAGAAGATAACTCGCTTCGTTCATGAGCACTTTTAATTTTGTCTGTTGTGCTGTATCGTCCGCTGCTTGTTTTTTGCTCAGAAAGCTGTTCCATTGTGTCTTCTTTGTCAATATTCTCACCGCTCCACCGAATTACAGGCCGTTTGCCGCATTTCTGCTGCACAAACGCCTGTTTTCTCTGTTCCCACGAGTGCATAAGTCTCTTTCTTTCGCGCTGGATGCATTTCAAATCTTTCTTCAAGCTGTCACCCTGGACCGTATTTCGCATCGTTGCTTTCTTCATATTACGGCTAAATTTGAGAAAGTCAGTTTGTTTCTCCAGGTCTTCCGCCATAGCTGCCTTTAAGTTTCGTTAACGAGTGTACCTTTTTGTCACCTCGATCGCTGCCTGGTCTATTTTTACAGCCAATCAATTTCTGGGATTCAGCTAAGCATTCAAATTAATCTAATTATATTTTACCTATGTTCTCGATTCCTTTCAAAAGGTAATCTCTCTAGCGGATTACTCGCATTGTTTGTAAGCCTTTTATACAAAAACAAAATATTGTTTTCATCTTCATTTAGGTTCTGATTATGTAAGAAAGCTGTTTAATTTCAACACATCATTACAAGCTCTGATTTCTTTGTTCAAATGTTTTAGCAGTTTCTTTCAAAGAAAACCTGTACTCACAACGTATTCTTGTAACTCTACTTTTTCAAAGAATGGGCAATCACTATTGTTCACACGATATAGTAAATATGAAATCTCGCCACTATAAATGGGTACCCCTGGGGGGGCACTCAAAAGTATACGGGAGGCTCCAGCTCTACCCCCCCTACCTCCAATGTCCTCACCCATGTCCCCACCAGACTGAGACAGAACGGACGCTTTTCGGTGCTCTGCCCCATGCGTGCCCCCCCTTCCCCGCGTCCCCGGGGAGCCGAGCCCCCGGGAAGGGTACCGGTGGACGTAGGCCGCCTGACTGGTCGAGCGATGACCACAGGCCCGGCTGTGCGCGAGGAGGGTCGAGACCCGAGCGACCTGATGGCCGGGACCGGCAGCGAGGAGGAGCGACAGAGAAGCGAGGAGAAGCACCACCGGCGAAGTCAACACACGGGGAATGACGCAGGCACGAGACGATGACAGCCGCGGTAAACTTCGTTTAAATAACCGGTCCGTAGGGTCTAGGGCAACCTGAAAACGGGTTGGCAAGGGTTCATGCGTGACGCGTGATCTGCGCAAAGAATTAGTGCGTGACACGTGAAAACGCCTCAAATAAATCTAGCCATGATCCGTAAGTTGTGAGGTCTTGTCAGACTAGGACTAGTACTTAAGATGGCTGATTTGCTTATTTTAAAGACGTTTATTCATGATTCCGGCTGCACACGCTCGTGAAAACCGAAGATAATAACGTACTCATAAGTCAATTTACGGTAGTGAAGCAAAATTGACGAAAGACATGTGGATGACGTGTTATTTGGCTCGATTTATGTGTTTTAGGACTTGTTTCACACTGCGAGCTCAAGTCTTGCTACCAGGCTATAGAAATGTAAATGCCACGCAACTAATCAGTTAAAGCTTCTCGTCCCCTAATCTAGCATTTCATCTTAGAGTTGAATGAAAATTAGCATGCATCTTTGTGGCTGTACAAATCCCTCTTTCGTCATATTTTATGTGTAACCTCAGATGTAAGATCCCAAACAACAATGTAGCATCGATATCAGTTTTGTTATCACATAATATTACTTAATAACAAACGCGCATGGAAACTTGAGGCTGGAATTTCATTTCATTTTCTAACCAATTAATTCTCGGTTTAAGTCTTAATTTTTTCGTTAGGATGCAAAGTTGAAAGCTGTTTACAGATTAGGAAGTGTTGCTCTGCGCTTCAGAATTCTTTTATTGAAAAAGATGGTGCTTCAGCGATAAAAAGACTTCTAAGCTTGAAGCTTCGCTGTTGAGTTTGTAAATTTTCATTTTCCTTTTTCGTTCTTCAAGCTTGGAGTCTGCATATGTCACTGTTTTGACTTGTGAAAGTCGTATTGTCAAACTAGGTTTTGTAGGGGAATTAGCTCCACCTAGCCTAACATTCAGCTAAAAACCACGAGCTACGACATACTTGCCTGGTACTGTCTTTTTTAAATGTTCTTCACAAGTGTACTCGTCTCTGGCTTACAGTTTTCTAACGGTTTACAATTACTCAACTCTATTTATTAGTTATTTTACAAGGAATTATCTCAGAACTTGCATCAACGCTAATTTTAGTTAAGCTAGCATATCCAGGATGGAAATTCCAGGCTCAGAACCAATGGAGGGTAGCGGTGGCTACCTCAGAAAAACTTAAGTAATAATTAAACAAGTTTTAAGTTATCGGGTTGGTTATAACGGCGAATAGCTAATGAACTTGAAGAGAAGGCAAATTTGGGCTAGGCCGAAACCAAGAGAAGCGTACCAAGTTCTGAACAAAAACAATGAGATCATAGCCCTGTTTACTGAAGCGAAGTGCGTAGGCGACTAAAACCACAGGTGAAAAACTAAAAACTAACAAGCGTCCGAAATATTAGCGAGTGGCAACTGACATCCCGCATTGGTTCTGGTCATCAGTTAATTAACTATAATCTCTACTGAAAATCTAATTTACAACAAATATCCATTAGAAACTAAGAATCTTTACAGAGGTTCACTTCACATCAAGATCACTATCGCACTAAACACAACAGGTGGCTAAACCATTAAAGGTGGCCACGCGCGCTAAATAAATTAAGTATTAGGATACCAACGTTTTCTTTTCCAACAATAAATCCTTAAAATCTTAAAGATAATATCCCAAAACAATAAACCATATCTCGACAACAAAAATCCCCGGCACCAAAACAAGTTACCGCTATCAATAAACAAGATAATACTAAAAATATGTATAACGCTTCATTGTTTGTATTTTGTTGTTTTACAGTATCCACGCAGATGATTGAATCCCTTCTTGTTTCAAGGCTAAGCAATGATCCATCTGTTTGTTTCTGCTGTTGGATGTTTGAATTCTGAACTTTATTCGGATGGACAATAAGTTTCCTAGGCCAATTAAATGGAAAGGAAGTATTCTTGCCCTCGTCAACTAAGGAAGCTTTACGCCTGTTACCCGCTGATATCTCCTTGTTGTGCGTTTTTTCGATAACTGGCAAACTAAGTCGTCTCTTTACCGTTTCTCTGACAAATGCTTCTCTCTTCTCCAATAGTTGATCAAAAGCTGCCCGTTTCTCTTTGTCTAGCTGTCGCACCATGATTTTAACTGTTCTTCTTCTTGTGCGTTTCTCTGGATTGCTTTCTTCATATCCCGAGTTGGTTGGAACCTTTCTGAAAATGTTAATTTCAGAAATGTTAAATAACAGGGTATTCCGCGCAGTTGAGGTAACCGCGCGGTGTCCAGCTTGTGAAGTGTTTTGCGTTCACAATCTATGATTCTGAACAATGTATGTCCAGACAACGGCCTTACGGGGTCCTGATTACGTATTCTATTCATGTACGTATATTTTTTGTCTGGTAGCCAGCGAGAAGGCTTACGTTTCAGACTACACGCGCGAGCAGCGAAGCCGTGAGAACGAGTCAGCGTTTTGCAATTCGTGCGTGCGTACCCAAACGTGAGCCTGAAGTCTAGAGGGTAGGCCATCACCACGCCCTGGCTTCCCGTTTCAGGGAGTTAGGATGAGCAAACGACTGAAACTTCAAGCTATAGAAAAACAGACTTTCTCGTAACATGCTTCCGTTTTGGGGGTGGAGGCGGGATTGTATTAGCTGCTGTTGAATAAAAATGAAATCTAGGGTAACTGTATATTATTTTAATAATAAAACATTTTTTGCATTCCAGTGGGTTATTCGGGTTTAAGCCGAAAACATATGAAGGAAGCAAAACAACAGAATAGTAAAAATATATATATAAAGTTGAAGAAACTCGACTGTTCAAATGACATTTTATTCTTGGTTTTCACGTGGCGTCATCAAAGTTCTAAAATCCAGAATCGCAAGGCCCCTGAGTTTTTATCCTTCATTGGCTATTAGACGTCCTTAATACATATCTTGTTGACGTCTTTAAGATAGAGCATTTTGAATTTCAGAGTTTGCCACACGAGATCAAAGATGGCCGCTTGAAGGCTGTCACGTATGCTTAAAAAAATGCTTCATCTTGTGATTTTTAAAAATCTCAACAGTTGAGATTTTGCGAGAAGTGTTTATCTGAATGTTTACTTGTTCATGATGGTGATCTGACCGGTTTTTGTAGCATAAGTGAATGCCAGATGTTTTAATGATTTCCGGCAGCCATGTTGGAGCTCAAGCAGTTGGGCTTCAACATGGCGTTTCCATACTGTACATGTGCTCTCTAAATTTGCGTGAAACATTTTGATGGATGACTCGAGTACGAAATACCGTACAGACCTGAGACTTGGACAAGTAGTTTATATAGTAGTTTTTTCTACAACCTGTAATATTCTTGATTTTTTGGAATCAATAGTTTTGGATTTATTTTTTCGCGGCGTGACAATGGCGTGACAGTGATAACCACGTATAGCGTAACTGATGCACGAATAATTATCTACGTGACTGATGCAAGAACACGGGTGCACGAATAACTACTGATCTACTAAGACATGAAGGTCAACAATAAGAAGACTATAAATCGATCGGGGCCTATTCTAGATTATAGTTCACCACTTAATTTTCTCCGATTCTGATTAGTTAAACTTGATCACCTGACGCGATAGTGTTCATCCGCGGAGGATACTATCAGCCCTTATAGTTCACCACTAAATTTTCTCCGATTCTGATTGGTTTAAATTGATCACGTGACGCGATAGTGTTCGTCCGCCGGAGGGCACTATCAGCCCATAGTGCCCGCCGAAGAAAAATGCCCGGATCGATAGTGCCCGCCCGTGACTTTTTTTGTAAACAAGCGTGCCTGCAGGCAAAAAAACCCAACCAAATTCACCGCATTTAGTGGGTTTCTTGTCTGGTTTTGTTTCGTTTGTTAAATTTCGGCTTTCAATTGAGTTTTTTATCCTGAAAAGTAAAAATAATTCACGATGCTTGTTTTGTATGTGCGCGCGGAAGAAAATTTAGTGGTGAACAATAAAGGCAGAAGAGTGTTTCTGTCTCGGAACTATCGGTCTGATAGTTGCCCCTTGGAAATTTGATGTTTTTTAGTTTTAAGAACATCAAATTTCCAAGGGGCAACTATCAGACCGATAGTTCCGAGACAGAAACACTCCGTTGTCTTTATTGTTCACCACTAAATTTTCTTCCTCGCGCGCATACAAAAACGAGCATCGTGAATTATTTTTACTTTTCAGGATAAAAAACTCAATTGAAAGCCGAAATTTGATAAACGAAACAAAACCAGACAAGAAACCCACTAAATGCAGTGAATTTGGTTGGGTTTTTTTGTCTGCAGGCACGCTTGTTTACAAAAAAAATGTCACGGGCGGGTACTATCGATCCGGGCATTTCTCTTCGGCGGGCACTATTTTAACAATAGAGTGTTTCTGTCGAGGAACTATCGGCTGATAGTTGCCCCGCGGAAATGTTTTATCACTGCATTGAGTTATTTTAACTGGAAAAGAAGGAACTTCTAAGCTATGAAGTGTTAAAAGCAATCGAGACGCATTTGACACCTAGCGTACTTTCATTAGAACCACTTTTGTCACTAATTGTAATGTACTCATCTGACTTTATTAACGCATTGTGATTAAGTGCTTAATAACTTTATATTACTTGCCAGATAATTACTGTAAGTTATATTCGTTGCTCTGTAGCTCTCTGTGAGTGATACGCGCAATTTTATATCTCTTGATAGTTTTAGTAAGCCGGTATTCGACACTAGGGAAGGGAAGAGTTTAACTTTGGCGGCTATATGCATATGAATCTTCGGTATACAGCTCTTGTTATATCCTTCTCTAGTTAATTATGATCCAATTTATACACTGTCATTATTAAATTTTAACAGTGACGGCCTGATTACGTATTCCATGCACGTAGCGGCAAGTACACGTGCGTTGGTTTTGGAGTCACGTGTTACAGGCCCGATTGCACAGGACCAGTGCCTCGATGTAGGCACGTGCCGCGTGCATAGGATATTTTATGGTGAACAATAAATTTGAGGCTAAAGGGTTTGTGAAACAACAGATTGGCCGTTTTCACACTAGAAGACGGACAAGTCGACTGGCGATTTGTTCGTCTTGTGTGAATTTAAGACGGCTTTTAGACGACTTGTCCGTCCAGACGACCAAGTCGTCTTCAAAAAAACGTCGTCCCAGACGGCCAAATCGACGGACAAATTCAGGCGACTTGTACGTCCAAAATCGTGTCCGTCCCATTTTCACACTAAGACGATTCGTCCGCCTCGGACGATTTGTCCGTCTCTAGTGTGAAAACGACCACTGAGATAGGATTTTGCAATTATGCAGTACATATAGCTTAAATTTTCATTGACGTCCTTGTAATGAGGATGCAGTAGCGATTTCTTTTGTACTGTCAATCATACGGCAGAAGAATTCTTTTCTAAGCTATGATTGGCTACTTACCATTGCAATCAATGACTGACAATTATCTTTGTAATGGATATTTTATTAACCAGTTTGTTGTTGCTCCTTGTTAGCAATGTGGGAATATTTCACAAAAGTAATGATTATATTATAATAATATAATAATTCCAACGGCATATACTCTCATACGTAATTCGACATTACTCATACTGCGAAAAACGTCAGAAAACGCCTTTTTGAGTCGTTGTTTCATCACACTGAAATACGGTTCGGAGAACATATTCCCTCTGCAAACAACCAAAAGCATATCTCTTGATGTCGTTCATTTTACCTCTCTTGTCCGATAACAATACAAAATTGACTAACTAATATAATATTTGGCAACACTGCCTTCTGATATTTCAATAGCTTCTAAGCAGTTTGATGATGTGATTAAGAATTAACTGAGGTCGTATCGATTTCTACATTAATATTGATTCTTACTAAATGTATTTTGGTGGTAATTAAAACAAAAGCTGATTAGATTTCTGTGCAGAAATCTTGAAACGAAACTCGTCCAAAACGCCGGGGTTTGTTCGTAGAGGGAAGCACGTGGCATTCCTCCAAACTCTTTGAGTTCCGTTCGCCTCCGCGATTCGCTCCGAACCTTTCGACGGGGCAAAAAGGTGGATTTAAGGTTCCAGCTTGCAACGATCTCCTTCTATTGAGAACCTTTCTATATCTGGATAGAGACGGGTCTCCAAGAGAAACGTGTATGCTTGTTTCTATCAAAGAAGGATCGGAACCACTGGTGCCGTTTGCTTGATTTTCACTCGGGGCTCGTGGAGTGGTTGTGCTGTGAAAAATGTGGTGAAGCGTTTGGCGTCTTAGCCATTTTGGTTGTCCTGTGAGCTCCCCGCTGTTTGCTTGCCCAGCATCAGCTACGGACTTCCTTCGGCTTAAAATCGATTTTCCAAAGTGAGCGCTTGGGCTAGGTGGCCAAGATTGTACTCCCAGAGCTTTCTCACTCGCGTTCTTCCTTTCATCAATAAGATGTACGGAGTTAGGCTCGCTTAACTGCTTCTTTTTGCTCTTTATCTCGGCAGCACCTTGGCTGTCAGACACCGTGCAAGAATCTTTGTCACTTTCGCCACTTTCAGTTGTAATCCGCGGCAAACTTGGTAATTTTCCTATTCTTTGGGCTGTCGTCTTGTCAC
This sequence comes from Oculina patagonica, assembly GCF_052425735.1. Classification (NCBI taxonomy): domain Eukaryota; kingdom Metazoa; phylum Cnidaria; class Anthozoa; order Scleractinia; family Oculinidae; genus Oculina; species Oculina patagonica. The sequence continues at coordinate 40,137,683 of NC_135759.1, forward strand.
ATGAGGGAAACAACTGCGCTTTTGTTGAACACTCTAAATCAGTACTTAAATCGTCCCTCGCCCGTCTTGCGAACACCAAAGGTTGATTCGTACTATTTCTTGACAATAGTACGTCTGGTAAACTCTCGCGCCTTCGTCTATGCTGCCTTAAGAAAGCATCCTTCTTCAAAGTCATTTCATTGAACGCAGCTTGCTTCTTAATATTCACATCTTGCAGCGTTCTTATTAAGTCCTCTTCGCATCCAATGTTCTTTTCTATTGCTTTCCTTATGTTCTGACTGAGTTTAAGGTTGGGAAGCAGTGCTTTTTTGTCGGCTGGCGGCATAGCTCTTCTCTCTGATAGGGTGATTGAAGATCTTGCGAGTTACTCCGCTTGACTTACAGAACTATGACTGATAGTCGATGACTTTTGCGTCATCGGCACGTTTGACCACCTTGGAGGTGCTAATTTTTCAAGTACTGGTCATTGAATGCGGCAAACACAAAGATTGGCCGAAGAAGCGCTTATACTTCCAAAAGTCCGTTTTATTCTAAACTTCTGTTGTTCAATAAGCTTTTCATTATAAAAGAGCAATTTATGATCATTTAGTACTCACTTAACCGTAGTAAACTCACTTTCACAGAGTTATTCGAGCTCTTTCTTTAACTTTTAGATTCAAATGTGGCAAAGGAGTAATTACCGCACAGAAAATGTGCATTGTCATCGAAAGAAAGGCAACGTTTACTTCGTTAACCAAATTTCCCAATTATAAAGTTCTTTTGTGCGCAAAACTTCAAATTATGGGGCTAGTTGCGTCTGTTTGAATAGCTAACAGATCGCGGACAGTCTTCAGAACGTATTCATACTGAGCGAAAGGAGAAAAAGGGCAGAAGACATACGAAGATTTTTAGGAAGACGACTATAAACCCATGAATGAGAAGCACTCTGAAAACGCCTGCTACATGTAAAGCAAAGAGTCCCTTTGTTTAATTTGTTGAATATTTAAAGAACAATATCAATGTTTGTAAATATTTATGTTATCGGGTTTAATTTATCCGTTATTTTGTGCCCTAATCTTTTTTTGTGACGGTAAGCGGAGGTTCGAATAGCCTGACTAGTACTGCGGGAAAAAAATAAATATTGAGACGAACTTAGATACTAAACAAATTCATTAAATGCAACAGGAATTTGAGTTGTGTCTAATGCCGGTTTTGCATTCACAGAAGCTGTTGGCTGTTGTATCATGATTTCTTTTCACGCCGAAGTTTGCTATTTCTTTTGTTCTTCTATCATTGTCAAAGGCGTGAAGGTAAGCGTAAGAAAACAACGGCGCGATAAGAATAAACACTGAATTACGAAGGCCACAGTGAAACTTGCGCAAACTTCAGCTTCGAACATGACTCAGGTCGATTGAATCGCCCGACCGACAAACGAACCTTTCGACGGCATTGCTCGAAGACAATTTGTTGCCCGAACAATTAGTACTGAGATGTGTTGACCGTGTGTGAGGACTGGCGAGAGGATGTTTGCCCACAGACTAACCTTCCTGTGTTTGTGAGGTCGAGTGAGGTCACAGCATGCCCATATGTCAATTCAAATTTCTTCACTAATTGCTATTGTAAATATTAAAGCTTTCTTTAAAATTAAAAAAAATGAGGAAGAAATATTTTCGCATTGTTTATGTTTGTTTTTTGCCGTTTTCTTGGCGATTTGAAGCGTATGTAAGCAGTTTTAAGAGTTAAAGTTTTCGAAACGTGTACATAATACAAATATTTACACAAGGCGTGCAACTTCGACATCGCATAATCGGGTACCGCCTCTGGAATGTAGCCGAAAAACATATTTCCTAAACTCGCTTTCATCGGAGATCTCGGTATTGAAAGAAAAGTCTTCAAACTATATTCTGGAGTGCAATCAGTTAGCGCCGTTGTTCTTTTAAACTAGCTGGAATATCAAATTAGGTAGTAAATTTGCCGATTTACGATGATCTGTACCACCTACTTGGACAATTTATGCACTTTTCACTGAATATCTCAAGAATACCTCTAGACTATCATTGTCGTTATCACAAACTATGATCTCAGATCATCTCATTTTGGTCAATAACAGCTTCTTCCCAAGAACCATTTAAACAAGAACAAATAAAACAACTACCAGAATGAAAGCAAATATTTTAAAACTGGAACATTGCTAACTGATAACATTCAATCATTTTTACAAGCAAATGTACGAAATGTCCTGAACCAATCGGATGGAAAACGCTTAGCGCCAGCTACACGTATGCTTCGAATTCTTATGGTTTTATTGCCTTTCTTGCTGTTGATTTGTTCCTTATTTTGTTTTAACGATGTTCAAAAAGCAATCTTTCTGTGTATACAAAACCAAGTTTGAAGTATCGATTCAAGACACAACCTTCAAAATCGCTTTTCTGGAGCCCACGTTCCCTTTGAGCAGCGGTCAGAAAACTCTCATTGGTAGGTATGTTGTGTATCGGTACACTTTATGTCGAGATTTTTTCAAATTTTTATTATTTCACACTATTTAAAAAAATTAAACAGTATTACACACTATTCACAGAAAATACATTAATTAAAATAAGGAAAATATAACAATGTCCTCGTACACTACATGTCCTCATACACCACGTACCTACCAGGTCATTTCCCGTTCCACTTGATTAAGGTAACGGTAGCCTGCGAGCAGGCTCACCTAGGGGCACGCGCGAATATACCTTGGGGCACGCGCGACTGGCGAGCGGCTGACGACGCTCACGTGTCGCGGCTTCGCCGCTCCCGTGTAGCTCTTGTGCGTGTTGTGCGTGCCCCAAGGTGAGCCTGCTCGCAGGCTAGGTAACGGTGGCTCTGATTCTTCCTTTACGACCCCCCTCCTCCCAACAACTCCTCCCCCTGGACAGTGTCATGAGAAATCTTTTAAGATTTTGTGTGAACTCAGTGGCCTACTAGAGTTATAAGGTGCACTTACTATTTAACAGAATAGCCTTTGAACAACAAAAGAAAGGCATCAATTTATTTTCCAAGCTAAGATGTAAATGAACCTCAATCAATGGTTTTTATGTGATTTTGTTTAATTAACACTTTTGAACTTGAAAACATCAGCCCGACGTTTTCAAGTTTTAGGCCACTACGTTCCTATCAGTCCGTAGCCTCCCACGCAGTCGTTTTAGGGGCGATCGTGTTCACTCCTCCCCACGAAGGGGAGGAGTGAAACACGATCGCCCCTAAGAACGACTGCGTGGGAGGCTAATCAGTCCGTGACCACACCACTGTTTTTGACTAGTACAGTGCATTTAAGCAATGCCAGGCCATTTTCTGCACTTTACGTGAATTTCCAACTAATTCCAACACCTTAATTGGATTTTCAAGTAGCGCTAACTGAATGTGGATTTTTTAACTAGCGCTAAATGTTGGTGTGTCGCTTGTCAAACTCTTCAAACGTCACCGGCTAATCCGATAATGGGACATCTCGAGATGAAAGAAATATGAATTAGAAAAACTTTTGGCAAATTAATGCCTAAAATTTTTGTTCGCCCGTGTTAATTAAAACTAAACGTGTTCGTAAGGGGATTAGGATTGCGACATAATAGAAATGCAAACAGTAGTGCCAGAGGTTTCGTTGATCATTTGAACGATTCTTTACTGAGAATGAGTTGTGAATCAATTTTGCATATTTCTTTTTAATGTTATTGGAAATGTGTTATTTTTAATCGAAATTTAAGTGCACAATTTCCTGATCGTAGCTTAACAAATTAGTGTAGTTAGTTCACTGGTTGAGATATATTTAATCCCGAAGTACAAAGTAATGATTGTGTTATTCATAGTGCAATTGTTTTTGTAAATCCATTTTTGTTTATTTTGAGTACAAAAGCGGGCACAAAACGCTACCTAGTTGCACTTAATCTCGAGTTGGCAGACTATTAACAACACCAACTTCTGCCTCTCAAAACTCCCCAACCACCATGAAAGACAAACTACCAAGATTCCTCCTCCCCACGGCTGACATGAAAAAAGCCATCGACAGAAACGCGAGAAAGGATACAGATCTTTCACATCTTCTCGATCAGCTCGACAAAGAGAAAAAGGTGGCACTAGATCAACTTCAGAGAAGGCAGGAAGCATTCAAAAAAGAAATCATTATGAAAAATGAAAACCAGTGCAACAAATCCAAAGCTCAGATTTTGGAACAATCACATATGTTGGACAGAGATGACCTAAACCTTGAAGCTAACCGTCGGCGTAGAATGGGGCTTCGGAGAGCGTCTTCTTTCGACGAGACCCGGCGGGCTTCTTCTATTGTGCAGCTACCTCCAGTGATAAATAAAAGATACAGCCTCCCGACGTCACCAATACAACCGATAGACGACGAAGAGATAAGCCGTTTCTTTTTTAAGACAGGAAGCGACATAACCACTCCTCGACGCACGGTGGATGCATTTGAGAAAACTTTAAACGAACAACAAAGAGTAAAGGATAAAGCCGCCGCGACTAAAAATCAGTTAAAAGGATCACCAGCTCCAAAGCTTGCAGCTTATGCATCTTGCACAAAATCACAAGAATGTAAAGCTCAAAACACTATCCGAAGGCATTCGACCGCTGCTGCACCTGCTACCGAGAAAGACAATTCAAGGCTCCTGCCTCGAAGAAGAATCACTCTGCACAATTTGATGACACCCATCGCGGACTTGTGTTCCTGAATAGAGTTTGTTGCGATACTTTTCATTTGATCATAGCCTTGGTTTGTCGGGGAAGTTTTCTTGTTTACTGCCGTTAGCTAGCTCACGGAATTGGAATTGTCATAATTTATACTGTACTAATTGTACAGTACGAGTCGAGTTGTTGTAATTGCTTTTAGGTAGCGGTTAAAAATATTAAATAAATTGGATTTGTCGCGAAATGACTATTTCTTCCTTTTATTTAGAGGGTATAATTCATTTTTTATACCGAAGATCTAGAAGAAATACGTTAGGCAAATTAAAACGGTACATTGGACACTGCAACGCAAGCACAAGCGCAAACACAAGCGCGATCACGCAAAAAGGACAAATTTTGATCCTTGTGCTTGCCGCAAGCACAAGCATCCAAATGCAACGCGCTTGTGCTTTTGCTTGAGTCGAAGCCGTTTTCACGGAGATATAAGAGCTGTTATCTTTGCGCTTGTGCTTGCGTCGCTAGTGAAAACCAGGCTTAAGCGGTATATTAATAACGTTTTCTCTTTCTTTCTTCTTTCTTTCTTGTTGATCCTTTGTTTCTGAACACAACAGCTAATTCATTTGCATTCCGATTTATCATGCATCCTGTCGTTCCCAGGGACTGCCATATAGTGGAACCCAACATTAAGAACCCCTCTATAACGAAATCCCCGGATATATAACGAACGATACTCTTCAGCCCGGCCAGTTACTCTAGTGCAACCGCGGTATAACGAATTCGAAGTGCCTACGGACTGTTAAAATGTGTTTGTTATGACAGGGCTTCGTTATACCAGGGTTCTGTTCTACGTTTTATGATGCAGTGTACAACTGTTATCTAGAATTTGACTATTCAAGTCAAGAATGTGACCAGTGTTGTCCCGGGGGAGGGGTACTCAAAAAAGTTTTATACGCCCCGAAACCTCTTACCTTTTTATATACCATTTTCAAAGAAAAGGCACCCCTTTCCTTTACCTGTTACTGGAAAAAGGCACCCCTTTCAGTAGTCCCGGTCCTGGTATTTCTATACACGCTATATGTCGTGAACAATATCTGATTCCCAAGAGTTTCCAATTGTAAGGTTATTGTAATCGACAAAGGGAATGCCGATAATTACAAGCTAATAATATTAGTTTTTGTTAATTAACAAGGGATACGATTTGTTCTAAACAACGGCTATGGTAATGAACGACAAGTAATACTTCATAAAGACTTTAATAACTATAACTACCGCCTTCAAATAACATCACGTAAATAATAATAATAACGTGACTAATCTTGCAAAGTTCGGTTGACGCGTGCAGAAAGCAAAATGGGTGTGCTCGCATGAGATTTGTCAATTATATTCCAGGAAATGGTCTGTTTTCATTGCCTAATCTATTTCTATACCAGAGTTTGTTTTGGGGGCGAAATGTTCTTTAAAATAATATGGAGCAATCGTTAACCCAAATAATGGAATGGATGGTCAATTAAAATATGAATTTAGGAACGTGCTCTTCTGATCACGTGAAGCAAAGCTCCACGTGATATGAAAGCGACAAGGTGATATGAAAGCGACATAAAATCAGGGGTATCGAATGGTCTTTGCGAACATGCGGGCCCACCGTTTTTCTTTGCGATCACGTGCATTGACAAAGGTTAGTTTTGCGTGCAACAAGCAGTTTTTAAAAAACTACCTCCACTAAACACCGAGCATGCGAACACTTGTAAAAATATGCGAGCACGAGCAAACGAGCACCCACTAAAATTTTGCGAGCATTCCGAGCAGAAGCCTAATTTTGCAAGCACTGCAAAATTTTGAGGGACCATTCATGACCCCTAAAATCGAAAGGAACAAAAATAAATATTCACACGATAGAGTGAAGTCGAATGATTTCATTTTCCAATTCCAAAACTTTAACGCAATTATAAAGCTCTTGATCATATATTGTTTAAGCCGGGTTGATAATTATATATCTTTTGAAGTTGGTATTACAGAATGTAACAGAAATAATCATCCTTTCACGACTTCGGTACAAGTACTCCGGTAAACCCAAGAATATCTTGCACAAGAGTATTGTAGAGTACCATTGCCACAGAGAGAGAAGTTGATATAATACGCAGGATTAGTCAGATTACAAAATAATTAGAATTGTGCTATTGTACTTAGGAACAATGTATAAGCACTTTATGTTCGGTATAAAAGCTAGCACAAAGAGATTTAGTACTTCATTTTGCTCCAACTTTGCAAGGTACGACCAGTGTCAGTTTTGCCTCTTTGCACGCTCAAGCCGCCATGAAGGACCAACTAGCACGCTATCTTCATCCAACAGCAGACATGAAAAAAGCCGTTGAGAGAAACGCAAAGCAAGAGGAAGATTTGTCAGTTATCCTCAAACAGCTCGATAAAGAGAAAAAAATGGCGCTGAACCAGCTGTCAAGAAAACAGGACAGTCTTCAAGAAGGAACTGATTAAAAGACGGGAAAGCCTACCACAGCAATTCAAAGTTCAGTTTTTCCAACAAAGAACTGTGTCTGGTAGAGATCGACCGCGCCCTGGTGAATCGACGCAGGCGAATCGTCTGCTTCAGAGGACCTCGTCTTGTCCGGAAGAAACCTACAGCGCAGCTATCATGCCCGCTGCCTGCTGTCACACGTAAAAGACACAGCCTCCCAGCTTCGCCATTACCGCGCAATAACAGCGGAGAGTTAACGAGCCACTTTACATTCAAGGCAGGAAGAGAGATAACTTTACATCGACGCACGGAGGGCAAGCAAAGCGAACACGGCGCATCAACGAATGAAGATGATTACCCCGAAGTACTTCCAACCAACAAAATGACCACTAACCATTTCTACGCAAAATCTCAAGGCTTCACAGCTCAGAGCACCATTCGAAGGCATTCAGATGTTACCGCAGCTGTAAACCTGAATAATTCACGACTGCTTCAAAGACGACGAACAGTTACCACGATACATATGACACCTGTTAAAACATGTTTGAATGAAACTGTTATGAGACTATAAATCAAAGACGATTGTTCTTGAAAGAATAGTTTTTGCTTATAGATCTGTCTAGGTTTATTTTGGATAAAAGATTATTTGGTAGAAATAAGTTCACTTACAGTATAATTAGTCATAATAGTTCATAATTAGTCGACAAATACTTTGTCTCCGTAGGCATTGAAATATTGTCAATTTGAAGTACCTTTTAGTTAGAAATTTTATGAAATAAAATTATCGCACATTCACTGACCTTAAAATGCGCATCATGTAATTGTCTAACTGCCGCATTCACACGTCAAATATGCCAGGAAGAGAAATGCTGACAAAGACGACTCAAATAAAAATCCACCTACACCCCTGGGTCTACACCTCCCAGAAAAAAAAATCTTGGCGGGCTGTCTGTGTACTTTGACCCCACTAAAATCTTTCTTATTTGTAACGATTTGTCCACCAACTCCATACAGATAAGACCCTACATATTTTTTATTCAACCCTCGCCGTTAAGGAACATAAGGTCGGTTGACACGTACACGTGCAATGCAAACGAGAGAGAAAGTATAAATAAGTGTAAAGGTACCCTAACGCAAAACGAAAGTACAACACAAGTACAAAGAATGAAAAAGCTGCTATTCGTTTGCTCCAGTTTGCACTCTCTTACCTCTCCCCTCCTTCCACCCCCTCCTCGATATGAAGTAGCGCGCCTGGCAGGTTTGTCAAAAATTACCGCTACGTGGATGGAATACCTAATCAGGCCGTCACCCATAATCCCGTTTTAATTGGACTCAACACGAGCGCTGCCTATGAGCTTGTGTATTTTGCAGTGCTGCAAGCTCGGGCTGTAAGTGTCAATTTCCCTGCAATTTACCGGAATCAGGGTGTTCGCTCCATATACGATATTTGCAAAAAAAAATTGTGGCCTACTACATCGAAAAATAAAACCGGCGCAAATTAGTCAAGACAATCGCTTCTGCAATTAAGTAAGTAATTAATTAAGTGATAAAATTGCCGCTTTGAAGGTAAAAACTCAATAAAAGAACAATTGGTTCAAGCAAGTAATAACAATGATCTAACAATATTAGTTTTTAATAAAAGAATAGATAACAACTGAAGAAAACGTGTCAAATATCCTCGAGAGGTGCTAACACGTGCTGATCTTACATTCTAGAACACTTGCTAGCTTTGTAGTTGTAATCTCTTCTTGCTGATAATTTTAGCATAATGATCATAATCCAATGAAGATTTTATGAAAAGCTCAAATTTGGATCCCAAATGTCTGTGTTTACACTTGGGGCCTGGGCACGGTGAGAGTACGATTCTCTCTGTGCACTGATGTGAACATACTATTTTTTTCAAGTACCCACGCCATAATTCGGGCAAGGTACAAGGGTCGACCTTGTACTCGGGCACTTAATAATACCAGAAACCCATAAGGGTTGAAACGTGTAACGCGCGCGCACAGCGTTTGAATAATCATTTTGCTAAGTACCTTATCTCGTACCCAGATCTTCTCAACCCTCGGAGAGTGTACAACCGTGGTAAGTAGACATCTGGGTACGAGATTAGCTAAGTACCATATTTGGAAACACGAAGAGTTTGTACGCGAATGCTTTATACACGTAATGACACACGCAACATAATTTTTGGTTTTGCGGTAAGTTGCTTGCATTTCGACCTAAACGCCGTAAATTTCTTACAGAAACTAAAGAAATACATTAAGTGTATCGAAGTGAAGTTCTCCAGACTACTTCAAGAAGATGAAACAGGAGAATTTTACCAAATTTAACTTTATTCAACAAAGCTTGTTCAAAAACAAGATTACGCCACCAAGCGCGTCGAGCTAGCGCGCGCTGTGAATTTAATCCAAATATATTAATTTTGATTGGTTAAATGTTTCTCGTGATTTTCCAAATATGGTACTTAGTGTAAACGAATGTGCAAACGCTTTGTACAATGCGAATCATAGGGAGTTACACGTTTCAACCCTTATGGGTTTCTGATAATACTCAGTTGGATGCTTTGGTTTTCTGTGTGTGAACACGACGCTAGTTTTTGCCGGTGCTCGGGCACGAAGTGTGAACACGGCCTTAAATAGATCGCACGAGCTCCTGCCATCAGTGACCGCTAAACAGCCGAGCACAATGTTGGAGTTGGTTTTTAGTCGAGGTATAGCTTTCACGGAATATATATAAGTAAGCAATATAAGTAAATTATTTATTATATTATTATTATAATCACCAGCGCGTTCAAAGAAATGGTCAAAGGAGAAGCAAGTATGCTTATAACTATTATCAAGTTGTCCTTCCAGAAAATTATACTGCACGCATTCATTTGTTTAATATCGTCCCACTGAGCAAATTAAGTCGCGCTTCCACTGAACTTTTTTGTTCTGCTAACTGTTTTCCAGCCAAGTGCGCTCTTCTGATCTTGTGTTGTGTTATTGTGTTGCTTATTTTGTTTCAACACAAAGTTCGATGGAGAAGAAGGCGGTTCACCATTGTGTCTTCGAGTTTTGTGTCGCGTCTATGCCGGGTTAGTCCAGTCCCTGAACTCTCTCTTTCGCGCGCCCCGGCTTCAACCTTGGGGTCGAACCAAGGCGCGAGAAGAGAGAACTATGAAACAAAAAACTAACAAAATGTTCACAAAAGTGTCATTTTGTGTCACGCATCAACTAGGAATTTTTCTTACCCGCGAGAAGAGAGAGTCCAGGATAACTTGCATGCGCCATTCCCCCCCCCCCCCCCCTGGCAGCACTTTTGAAAACGCGCGCGCACAGATGACAAGTTCAAATACGCGACCGAGTACTAAAGCAAATCACCGGAATAACTTTAAAAAAGCCAACCTATCCAGTCAGGTTCTACTAAAAGCTAACGGCCAAGACACAAATCGCTATTCGTCAACTATTCATAGTATTTTGTAGCTGTTTATTGAATTGGCTTTGGATGCAATTTAGCATAGTTTTTTTCCTGCATTTATTCGCGCGCTTGGTCGCGTAGTTGAATTCGTCTTTGAGCGAGCATTTTTTTCCCTAGCGCGCGCGTCCCAAGCCACACCCCTCGCTTCCGATTGGTTCGTCCTGAGCATGCGCACGCAAGTTATTCTGAACTCTCTTAAGAACTCTCTAAACTCTCTCTTTCGCGCCTGGGTTCAACCATAGTTAGAAGGGAATCTTCTACTAACTATGGTTCAACCAGCCTTCACCCGCCCTGACTCCTATATAGGGCGCGCGGAAGAGAGAGGTTAGGGACTAATGCCGTTGCTTCTCGTGTCTTCATCTAAGGCTGACAACATGCTCAGGCACTGAGCGGTCATGTATAGGTCATGTACAACCCTCAAATATCGCCATAAGTCGAAACGTTAAGGTGGCAGTGACTTTGGTTTGGATCTATTCTATGTCCTGCCTGGTATTGGAACGAATAAAAAAGAAAAATAACAATATATTAAATTTTGAACTTGTTCATATTATGGGGAACTGTTTATAAGTCGGTCATTTGCCCACTGGACGGGAACTGAAAAAAACCCCACGCAATTCAAACCACTTTTTTGGTTGTAATTACAACCATTGCCCGCACTAAGATCGTAAATCTTTCCACCTGATAGTTTGCGATGAGGTTCCTTTCAGCTACCCACAAAAAGGGCGGTTTTTGCGGGGGTTAACTTGAGGTGCGCTCTCCAAGCGGTCACAGTGAACACGGAAAAACAGGTTAGATTTTATTCAGTTGAATCCAGTAACATGCAAACAAAGTTAGTCGCAACCCACAGGGATCAATCAAAATCAATTGAAGACTGCGTTTTAATATAAGACGAAGGCGATACCAAGCACAATGCCCCTAATAAGATATGAAGTTACATTTTACTTTATACGAATCTCGCACTACATGTATGTACGTAAGGAAAGCATCGTACAACCAGAAATACTCATCCCACTCCGATCCGCTTCGTGGAGCACAAATATAACGCGCAAAAGAGAACAAATATCTCACGATACTTGTACTCCACAATACCGGTTTTACAGGTTCCTTGTAGTCATTTTATTCCCCCTGACCGCGCGAAAAATTACAAAAAGGTGGAATGTCAGGATTTCGGGCAAAGGAAACGTTGAATAATAAATTAAATCTCTTATTATTCATTTTAGTGTGTAGTATCGCTGTTAATTTTTTACTCATCATTTGTATTTTGACTCGCCCTACGGGCTCGCCAAAATCAGATACAGCAAGGCTCGTAAACATTTTTAGAAACCTTTAAAATGCCTAGAAAGACTAACTAACCGTCGTCAGTTAACTTTCTCCAAAATAGGCGGAAAGTGGTCATTTCACGTTGGGCAACCTCTATTTCGGGTTTTGAATCCTGTTTCTGGGTTTTCCTCAGTGTTTGTTCTGTATTTATGACTGGAAACTATTCAAAAGTAAAGTAAGTGCTTCGCATAGGACTCACTGCACAAGAAATGTACCAAGATTTATAACGCACGTGCACACTTATTGTTCTGGCGATGTTCTCGTTCGCGTTATCAAGCAACATTTGACAGTTTTTTTCCCTGAAACATTCACCTTCACATATTCAAAATTTTAATTTACGTCGTCTCCTTAAAGGAAATAATATTTTTCCGACGTTATCTAACAGTTTGACGACGTTTCCTACGGTTTTATAGCCTGCAAATAATAAAGTAGTGGTTTTACTGCCCTTTTGATTTGACTTTCTTGATAAGTGCGTTAAACCGACCTAAACGTTGCCAAACTATAAGTTGATGTCGGAAAATTTCCGCTAAGGAGTCTTTGTAAAGAAAAGTTGATGTACCACTTAATTTTGAAGGCGTTTGCTTATCCGGGTGTAGGAAATACGCTGCGAGGGCGTGGTTAATGCTACACTAATTCGCACTGTATCACAAGTCAAATTAAAGCGAACCAATCGAGACAGGGGAAAAGGCGACAGGATCTCCGCTCTTAACTTTCCGGCATGTTTTTTTTTCTTGTTTTGTTACCCTGCTTTCCCTCACGTTTCCCAATGCAACTTTGGATAAAGTAATTGTTAATCGTTTCTCGGCGTATAATGTCGAGGGGCAATCAACCTAAAGTGCCATAGCTTTAATAGAATATACTAGGGTTCATTGAGGGTTTGATGTGATCAAACAACAACAACAGCAATAATAATTTCAAGGACTTTATTCAGAGAGGGTAACACTTGTTAATATGCTGAAGGATTTACCGTGTTTATAAAAGTTATCTCATCTCATCCCATCTAATCTAATCTCATCCCATCTCACCTCATTCATCTCATCCTATCCCATCTCATCTCATCCCATTCCATCTCATCCCATCCCACCCCATTCCATCTCATCCCATCCCAATCCATCCCATCCCATCCCAATCCATCCCATCCCGTCCCATCCTATCTCATCCGATCTATCTTGACTGTAACTGACTCAAAAGGTCCCCTTCCCCTCCCAAAGGGATGAGTCCATTTCACCAGGGCTTATCTCTGTTTCCAAAGCATGTGTTAAGCAGCATTGCTATACCCCCTAAATACTAATATGAGACTGCAGGTTGGTTTTCCCAGGGAAGGAGGACTTCCATATAAAAGTGACTAGGGTTAGATAGCGTACCTTTTACATGCTGAAATTTGCGGTTTGGTACTGCATATGGTGTTAAAATCTAAGATGACTACTGTTACAGCTATCCCGGTACCTTTGGGATATTAATAATTAAGCTGCAAAAATATGTGACAAAGACTAGTTAAGTGGACGCAGACAGGGGGTGGGAGCCCGGGAGAAAAGGGGCGGGAAGCGGGATTCTTAAGGTGGCGGGAACCAGGAGAAAACAAAAAAATTTCGGAATCTTTCATTATATTTCGCAATAGATATGGAACAAATAGGAGAGAATGGCTACGGAAAGAGGCAGGCGGCGGGATGTTCACACCCTCCTGTCCCCTCCACAGTTAAAGTGAAGAACTGGTATCTCTTCGTAGAGGTGAAAATATGGTCCTTTTAAAAATTCCAACAATCACCCCTAACACTTTAACTAACATGGGAGCCCCACAATGTTAGTACCCTGAGGTTGAGTATGGAGGGGGGCTGGGGTGGGCAGGGTATGGGAGGCAGGAGTAGAGAGGACAGGAAGCAGGATTCCCAAGGTAGCAGAAGCCATGAGAAATTGAGAACAATTTTGCATCATTCTGTTATATTATGCAATAAAAAAAGCACAAAGAGGCAGGAACCACTAAGGAAGGGGCGGGAAGCAGGAGTAAAAAGTATGAGAAGCAGGAAGTACAGACCTCCTCCCCCCTCCCCCTGTCCCCAACCCACATCGGCATCCCCCTCACCACAACATTAGGCCACTACACTGGGAGAAAATTGAAATAAAAGTGATAAAATAAGAATGAAGCTCGCTTAACACCTACCTGACTCCTCATACTCCTGGCCCCAAAACAAAACTCCCAGACACAAATAAATACCCAAGTTTCAAGAGTTAAAGGGGTGGGGAATCAAATTGTGTACTGGGTAGAAACTATTCTGTGCTTTCAAATCATAGATCTTTCCAAGGCAATTAATATTGGTTTCAAATATTTGAAAAAAAAAATGTGCTAATTGGAACTCTTAGAGGTTAAAGATGTTTTATGTTTGACCACACTCTCTGGTGATCACACACATAGAGCTGGTTTTAACTCTTATGCCAGAAAACAAGTAAGACCAAATCATTGAATATAAAAGAAGTCAAATATTGACAGACAAACATTGAAGAAGGTAAATACATGATCTACTTGTTTGAGTCTCAGTTCTGTGTGGGTTTTTCGTACTCAAGTTATCGGCCAAAATTTTCCAGACAAATTTTTTTGAGCTCAGTATGGAAACACCATATTGGTGCCCCATGGAAGGGCACCAATACGGCGGGCAAAAACCAATGAAAACGTCTGGAATTCACTTCTACTAGAAAGGGAGATCAGTTTACCCTCATAAACTAGAAAACATTCACAAAAACAACCTTTCTTGCAATACCTCAACTGTTCAGATTGCTTTATATCACGAGTCATTTTATTACCGGGTAAGCATATGTGACAGCCTTTTGGCAGCCATCTTTGATGTCCTGTGATGTGAAAACTCCGAAAATCAAAATGGTCTACTTAGATGAAGGATTGCTATTGAGCTGAAAAACTTCAACAAGATATATATTTAGGTAGTCTAACAGCCAAAGAAATAAAAAAAAAAAATTCAGGGGCCTTGAGATTTTGGATTTTAAGAATTTGGATGATGTCATGTGAAAACAAAAAAATAGGAATAGGTAATGGGCAATGACCCCCCCCCCCCAAAAAAAAAAAAAAAAAAAAAGCATTCCTGCAGCCAACCCCCAGAGAACAAAAATCTGGGGACTTATAGAAATCTTTGCATATTTGTAAGAATGTCATGTTCAACAATGTCTGAATACTCCCCAAAAATCACCCGTACGGGAGACTGGAGATTTGATTAAAAACATAGACTTCTGGGAAAACGGGGAGAGTTGGCAGGTATGCATTAGTCACCAAGACCCCACTATGATGGGATGAATTGGGGTACACAAATCCACCAATCTGTCAATCTGCCACTATTTTTGTTCAAATCTGGATCTGCCCTACTAAAAAAACTTTCTGTGGTATAGCTTCACTGTCACAGACTGTAGATTTATTTTGATGGTGTTTACTTTTCAAAAAGTTTCCCCTCATTGCTTGTTTATATGAAGGTTCGCATTACAGCACTACGTAATCCATCTGGGGAAAAAATGGACAAATCACCAACAGCTAGATCCAAACTTTGTTTAGGATCCATGATCCAAGCTTCAAGACAGGCAGAATGCAGAATGCAGAATCAAGTTTAAAATTCTCAACTGATCCTGGATCTGCCATACTGTATTTATTTGAATAAACGCCACGGCATTTATTAAATTTTTCGTGATTAATGTGCGGCGTTTATTCGAGGGCGGCATTTATATGAGGGCGGCGTTTATTTAAGGCTGGTTCTCATATGATCGCCCCAATCGTCTCTGTCGCCTCTGTCGCTTCAAAAAGTTTGCTTGCTCCAATCACCTCAGACTTTGCAAACGACAGAAGCGACAGAGACGATCGGGGCGATCATATGCGAACCAGCCTTTAAAATACAATTTATTTATTTCAAAGAATAGCATGGTGACTGAACATTTGAACTTTAAAAACAGGAACATGGAGTACTGCTTGTCTCAAAAGTCATTTTCAATATCTTAAAACATTGTTGCTATCAAAGAAAATATAATTATTTTAGGCTTGCTCAAACTTGATAATTACTGCATTTGCCTTTGAGTCTATAATTTGAATAAACGCCGCATCATCTGATGTGGCGTTTATTAATATAATTTTTGTGATCTAAAATGCGGCATTTATTCGTGGGAGGCGTTAAATCAAATAAATACGGTATTTTCAAAATTTGTGAATCTACTCAGCTTATCACAAAAGTCCAGCAATCTGTGCACTTTTTAAGGCCAAATGCGTTGATCCGCAAACATATTTACCCTGGGGGGGGGGGGGGGCACCCTGTATATTTTTGGGTGGGTGTGTGCCGCTGGGACTCTGAAACCACCATGACCCTATACCAGACCATCTTCAGCTGATTTTACAATCCTATACTAGCTAGACTAGATACCGAAAATCCCTACCCTATCACAGACTTGCTTCTTTTTAGAACTGCATCACTATAAGTGTTTTTAATGGAAAACCATCTGCAAACAGCGTTGTCACAATGATTTTATTCACGTCTAGGGAAGCCTCTTTCTCTTCCGAGTTTCTATTCCTATTCTGGACTTAATTCTTCATACCACTGATCAGTTTCTCGGCAAATGATACCCTATTCTGGACCAAAACTCTCTCCTGATTTCTATACCCTATCCCAGACTAAACTGCTTGAATACCATACCCTTCACAGCGGCACATACCTATATAGGTCATATATGGGAGTGCCCCCCCCCCCCCTTCCGGGCATATTTAACACCCTTCTTTACTATTGCAGTCAGGTCACAAATAAAAAGAAACTGTTTCTGCAGATGGTTTAAACTACAACTGGAGCCGGAAAAGGGTAAACTTGGAATATCAGTAAGACTTTACAATACTGAATATCAGAATTGAAATTCCTTTGCTTTGTTCTTAAATTAATCATTTTTTGCCATGTTCTTATCATCCATTATAAAATCATTAAAGGAGCTACATCATTTTGCGCATTTTTGGCTTAACCCATTGACTCCTGAACCGGCCTAAACCAGCCGTAAAGGATCCGGGCATCTGTCCTGCTTGTGACGTCATCAACTTTCACCCAGAAAGGCGACATCTATGCTCAAATTGTGAAGCAGAAGAAGACCTTTCCAACGATACCTAAACCAGCGTGATTGGATTGATGGAGCTTGAAATATGCACCAAAACGCTTCAAAATTTAAGTGAAAACTCAGAGGAAAATTTCCCCTTTCCATCCTTTGCTTGTCCATGGTAAGTAGTTTTTGCCTCGTTTGCGCTTTCGCTGAAATATAATTCTTCTACTAGAAGGAAGCCTGCTAGAAGGCCAAACACTGCAGCAAAAAGAAAGGAAGAAGAGAAAAAGGAAAAGCGAAAAAAAAAAGAACAAAAAACCTAAAGTGGTAGGATGGTTTATCTCCAAACTTTGATGTGTGCATGCACAAGCGAAAAAGTTGTTAAACGTGATTTTGGTGAAAAACAAGGATGTATTTTGCGTTTCAAAGCCGTTTTGAGTGATTTGGAGCTATTTTAGCTTATAATAGACCGTAAAAGGTCAAAACATCTAAAAAATGCGTTTTTTGGAAAAACTCCAGGAGTCAATGGGTTAAACCATTTTGAAATTAGTGGTAGGCAACTTAACCCATGAAAAACAGTCTTTGAATATCTAAAGGAAGATATAACCTTAATTTGCAGAGAGAAATCAAACCATGGCTATAAATATCGATTTTTTGAAGAAGCAGGGAAACAACTTGAAAAGTTTAGCCTCAATTTTTCAAGTTGTAATCCATTTCCATCCTTGCCATCCACAGCCAAAGACTCTTGTTAACAGTTTAAGTGCTCTAAATATATAGCAATTGGTAAGAAATTTTGTTTTCTACAACAAAAATATATATTTGGGCTGTTCAAAAGTCTTTTAAAATCTGCAACAAAGCCCCTAATGTACCAAAATGTAATGTACCAAAATTGAGCAGAATACGAAAAGTGGAAAACTTGCATGCTGTCAGATCTCTATCTGTGTTGAAAATCATTGGAAATACTATGCCCTGATTTCTTGGCCCAAATTATGTTCAGATAGGATCAAGTTTCGAGAAGAGTTTAATTCCTTCAGTTGTTTGTTGCGATTGTGTCTGGCCATAAGAA
The DNA here is from genome assembly GCF_052425735.1 of Oculina patagonica. Lineage (NCBI taxonomy): Eukaryota > Metazoa > Cnidaria > Anthozoa > Scleractinia > Oculinidae > Oculina > Oculina patagonica. Next base: position 40,155,709 of record NC_135759.1, read on the forward strand.
TGAAACAAAAAACATGAAATATGAATGCATTTAACATACCCATCTGTGACATATTGTCAGTTTCTAGATGAACAAAGCTTCAAAAGTATTTAATAAGTTCTTAAATTCCTTATATTTACTTCTTAAATTTTTCACTTTTTACATCTTCTATTTTTAACTTTTACTTTTTCATAAAAGTAATTTAATTTATTATTTAACTTATTATTTATTATTTAACCTGCACTCACACCTTTACCTTGACCCTGACCTGCACCTTTGACTGCACCTGCACCCACACCTGTAACTGCAGTTTAGAACTTCCACTCTCTTTGTTTGTTCACTTTCCTGAGTTGTTAAAAGTGGACTGAAGTAATAATTTTAGTGATTGTTGACCATTTACCAAAAGAACTAGAAAGTTCTGGCTCCCTGTTATTTAACCTGCACTCACACCTTTACCTTGACCCTGACCTGCACCTTTGACTGCACCTGTACCCACACCTGTACCTGCAGTTTAGAACTTCCACTCTCTTTGTTTGTTCACTTTCCTGAGTTGTTAAAAGTGGACTGATGTGATAATTTTAGTGATTGTTTACCATTTACTAAAATTTCCATTCAGGAAAAAATGTGTTCCAATTTTGAAACTTCCCCAAAAGGACCAGCTGTTTTGGTCAAAATAGCTGCCAGCCACGAACTTTTGTAATTATCACATTTACTGTCAACGTCTATTGTCTATTTTGGTAAAGCTGCAAAATTAACAAAAGATGCAAAACAGATGCAGGTACACAGTGACATGCAGAGACTACCTTCTAGTAAGTTCTGTTCCTCCCAGAAAGTTTCAGGTGGAATGAAAAAGTTGTGTTCCATTAACATCCCAACCAGAGTTTTTCTGGGAATTTTTGGTAAATGACCAGGGGGTACTAATATAGTGGACTAAACAGGGAAACTCACTCAATGGGGTATTTCATAGGCTGTAGGAATATAAAAGTGTAGGGATTTTACAATTGAAGTGAACAAAAAGGGTAGGGAAAACTGTCATTATTGATTAAAGGTCAAATGAAGAGAAATTTCAAAATGCTATTTTAACCAACCAAACACTAAAACTATCCATCATGTTGAGTGAAATATTTTGCTTCCCGAACCTTAAAGTGTGAATTACAGCAAAAAATACGAAGAATCAGAATCCTTTCTGTTGGGGGGTGTCTGGAAAACCCGAATAGTGAGAAGCGAATAATTGCGAATAGCAAATAGTACGAATGGTGTGAATAGTCGCGAATAGTGACGAATAGTCGTAAATAGTCGCCGTGAATAAGCCTACAGGGTTTCTACGAATTTTACCACATGCCACGTACACATGCACAGAGCAATCTAGAAGTTCAAGCAAATTATATATATATGCTTGTCCGCTTCCTCTTAAAGAGTGCAAGTCAAGATGTTACTATATGAATCACTTTATTGATCTAATAAGCCTATATGTCAATGTCGACCGACCATAAACTGTATTTACTCACATTTCATTCTCATGAATTGCGATCCAAGGCATGTTCTATCAGCAAAACAATAAAATACAAATGAGAGAAAAGTGTATTGTAATTACTTTATCGATGTGAAAAGATAATAGAAGTTGTGTTATAAAAAACAACAACGCCAAAGCCAGTCTTTTTCGCAGCCGTTGTTTGGGCTTGTCACGCTACGCTTGCTTGCATTAATTTTATTCCCTTTTCTTTTCTGGACTCTGCCTGGGGCTGTCGATCACCAGCAAGGAAACAGAAAACACAATAATAAGCTAATGAATAAGTTTTTTCAATGGTAAAACATAAGTAATTCCGTTTATCATTTATATCTTCTCTCCTACCAAGCATCCATTTTGGCGGGAAAATCCCACGTTGTTGCGAGGTACTGGAAACTAAATGTCTCTAATTTGTCACTATTCACAGCTATTCGTCACTATTAGCAACTTTTCATGACTTTCGTATTTCGCTATTCGTCACTATTTGCGACTATTCTTCACTATTCGTGACTATTCGCAATTATTATTCAACAGGTGCGCGCGCTGCCCATATATGGTCAAAATGTTAACGATATCTGTCATCCGTACATAACAGATATCCTGCGATATTCGTAGGTTGCAAAGATTCGTCCGAAATCTTGTAAAGTGCTGCACATGGCCCAAAAAGTAGCGACAGCATACTAATAAAATCGCAACAAACGACAACCCTTTTGGAAAAACTTAAATTCCGACAAGGACAAGCAATTTTCCTTCAATTTAATTACCGACAGCGACATAAAGAGCGATAAAACAGCGACACGGCACATTTTAAATCTAGACAAGCGACACGGGAACCCCCCTGGCAAGGCCTCGTAAATACGCCAAGTCCATGCGAAGGCACTTTAGTTTGTTTTAAATACCCCAAAAATCCCCTATTTAAATCAAGTCACCCCAAAAAAATACTTGCCAAATTTTCCAACCCAAAAAAATCCTGGAATCGAAAATTTCAAACCCAAAAAAATCCTTCGATCATCCCCGTCATTTACAAGCCGGAGTACCCCCCTGGGGGTGGAGTCTCCCTGTATAAATCTCTTTTGAGTAGACCCGCAGGGGTAAATGGTAAGAAAAACAGTATCTTAATTCTTCAATGACTCAGTATTTATTATTTATGTGAGAACTTATGATATATAGAATAACGAGTGGCTAGATTTCTAGACAACAACACCAATATTTGTTCAAGCAAAATTATATGTATACAAATTAGTTGATGCTGAAATTAAATACCAAAACATTTTTAGCTTAGTTTTTGCATCATATCAAAACGATAAACATCACTATAACCAAACAGACAAAATTAAGATCAAGGAACAAGCTAAATTTCATATTCAAATAGTTCTGAACAAACATACATGACTTGGAATCGTTTCTCCCTTCACTTGTGCGTTACTTTTTCCTTTTCCTGTGAAAGATGAATTTTACACGGTAAATTGCCATACATCATGTCTTTTAAGAGACGATGCCACTACACCAACACGATAAAAATTAAAACCATTTTTCCGAGACAAAATGGCGGAAGAAAAAGGCATCAAATATCGCCAGGCGTTCCTGACGGGCGGGAAAATGCGGCATTTTTTGTCTGGGGCGAGGAAAATTTGCATCCAAATATGGAGGTGTTGGCCTTATTTGGATTGGTTACACTTGTGGACGTTTTTCAATGATTGCTGGGAAAAGCTTTCGAAGCTCGCCTACGCCCTACAACACCGAGAGGTTCACCATTTTGGAAGAATAAATTCGGTAGTTTCAGTGAACTCGTAGCTCCATTCGGGGCTCGAGTAGCGAAAAGGACAACTATAGTTCCTTTCGACGCCATCGCTGGTTTTAGTTGTGGCGATCGGAGGCAATTTGTTCTTTCAAGATGACGTGCTGTTTGAGTGAGGAGCAGAAAGAGATCAGACGAATCAACGCCGAGATCGAAAAGCAGCTAAAGCAGGATAAAAGGAATCAAAGGAGAGAACTGAAATTACTTTTACTTGGTGAGCATGGCATATGTTTTACTCGAACGCATTCATATTTTATATTAAATCTGCATGAAATGCAGGGCTTGGTGCAGTCGAACCTGGTGGCTTGGATATGCTCGCTCGATAAAATACAGATAAAAATATAAATATAAAACATATACATTTATATAGAAATTTATATACATATATATGCTATATACACTTACATAGATATACATTTATATACACGATCTGTGTATTGCTCCCGTTGCTGAGCGAGATCTGTTGATGTAATGTTACCGATGGCAGTCCAAGAAGCGACTGTTCCAGACCTTTGCCGACTCCATGTTGTTAGCGCACTATCGTATTTGGAATAAATGCTTAAATTTAATCCTTACTGCCACTAAATAAATTAAGACCTTCTTTTATTCTGCATGTGGAATAAGAAAGTATATGAGCCTTATTGTGGACCAGCAAATCTGAAGTTTATGTCGTTCACAACCCACAGGCTGGAGTGGATGTTGTTTCTATTCGTGGGCACGGGATGTATTTTTCTATGCAAGATTGCTTTAATGTGGGATGTGCTCTTTTTACAGGAACTGGAGAATCAGGCAAAAGTACCTTCATAAAACAGATGAGAATTATTCACGGGCAGGGTTACAGCGATGAGGACAAACTAGGCTATGTTGCTTTGGTATATCAGAATATCATCACCGCTATACAATCCCTAACGATAGCAATGGAATCTTTGAAGATAGCTTACAAAGATCCAGCAAATCTGGTATGAATTACGTTCTAGAATGCTTTATGACCTTGTTTATTACATATACTTTGTTTTTCCTCAATTGCTTCAGAAGTTACCCGCACTCAAAACGCCTCCGTAGCGAATTAAAATCGGTGAACTTGATTTTTTTGAGCGAATTTTGTTTTGATGTTTATATACGTTTATTTCCATTTTCCCTCAGGAGCATGCCAAGACCATGAGAGACGTTGACCCCAAAAATATAACCACTTTCGAAAAAGATTATTACATAGCTACGAAGTCTCTTTGGACCGACCAGGGCATGCAAGAATGCTACGACAGAAGAAGAGAATATCAACTTAGCGACTCTGCGAAATAGTAAGTCTGTGTTTATGTCAGTCCACTTTCAGCGTGCTTCTCTTTAAAATGAAATGTTCAGTTTTGTACAAGAAAAGAAATATCGTCGCTTTGATTAAACGTTCGATTTTTTGTTCGTTTCTGTCACACGTTGCCAGCAATTCACGCCATGTTCCTTCGTTATGTGATTCCATCTGGAATATCCTCCACAATGCCTTTGTTTCCGAACATCAACTACTCATGCTGGCCGAATGTATTACTTCCCTCCTTCTGCTAACTTTGATTTTGAAACATGGTGTTAAAGAACATGCTGGAATCAATATTGTGGATGGTCTATGATATCTTTGCCCGGTAGAGATCGCTTGTCAATTTCTGCTGCAAATTGTTTGTGATTATTGACGAGCAACAATGTAGCTTTTCCACGACGTTTGAATTCACGATTTTATTCATTTAGCTTTTCCTGGCCCGCATATAACCCATCGATCAAAGAAATTCGATTTAAAACATTGTTTTAGCTTTGAAAAACATAACTTGCTAAGTTGCTATGAATGTGTTTTCGTTGGCTGTCGATCGTAGCGGATTTTCTTGGCCCTTCATGTATGGCGAAGTTGACTTTTGTTCTTTTGCATTTTGCATTTTGTAATTGTAATGGTACTTTTTTTTCTAAACTTTCAGCTATCTCACGGACTTGGATCGGATAGCTAAGCCCGATTATCTTCCGACAGAGCAGGATGTTCTTCGTGCAAGAGCACCAACCTCTGGGATCATAGAGTACCCGTTTGATCTCGAAACGATAATTTTTAGGTAAGCTTAATTTTCTTTTCAGCCATTAATACTGTTATTTGATCTCTAAGCAACGGTAGCAATCTTTTCGAATCCTGTTGCGGCTGATAAAAGGTCATGCCTTTCTATTTTGATTCGAATTTTAATTTATGGAATTTTTTGTTAGCAACCTCAATTTTTTCCCCTTCAAATTCGTCTTAAATGGACAGGAAATTTCTCCCACACAGGAAGTTAAGGTGGTTTGCCTGCTTTTCTATTGCATTTCTAGGCTGTAAATCTGCATAAAGATTAAATGAAAACATTTAGTTAGTCCTCATGAATATTTTGCATTGAACATAAGCAGTTCGGTTGGATTCCATTTCTGGAAGAAACGAAAACAATTGTTTTACGTCACGAAACGCCACTGATCAAAACAGTGGATCGCATTTCATAACATGTTTCGCGGTAGCCAAATTCAAGATGGCGGACAACCACAAGGAAAGTATATATCGATTTTTTTATAAATTTCATGCCGCAGACTTCTTCTTCATCGTGGTCGAGGCTTTGACGATATAAACAAGCTTCTTACTTCCATAAAATTGACGGTAGTTCGCTGTCTCTTCTCGTAAGTCCTCCGTTTTATTCAATCTTTAATCATGTAACTTATGTAAGCGCGAACATATCGAGGGAAATTAATTTTGTCAACAGACTTTTGCTCGCGTTTTGCCTAAAATCCCGCTCTCTCTCGAAACTCTTGCGCTTTTCTCGACGTTGAACGTGCTCAAATCTTGCCGAGAGATTTGATTGAGTTTTAAAACGCGAACGCGTCGCTCTTGACCGACCTCGTTTGGCCCATGTTGAGTTGACTATTATAAACTTTTATCCCGTTCGTAGTTTTTATGTATATTATTGTGTTAAGGTTTATATCTTGTACATTGTATTGCCCGGCCAGAAAAGGAGCAAAAGAGCTTGATATTAAAAATGCAGTTTACTTCCAGTGTTGGAGTCTTATTTACCGATGCTTTAATCAATAATAAAATGTCATGGTGGTACAATAAATGTTGGTCATTGAAATTGTTTTGCAGCTACGAATTATTCCCCTCTTAACCGAAAGAATTCGATTCTGTGCTAATATACAAGTTATTACCAAAGGGTAAAGAACATGAAAAAATCTTTATGTTCATGCCAGCAGAACATTTTCCATAGCAAAATATTTCTTTAAAATTCTTTCACAGATTCCAGGGTGTCCAAGAGGGTCTTTTTCGACTACAAATTGAAAAATCCTTGGTTGTAATTCAGTTCATTTAAGTCTGGGAATAGCAAATTTGCTCTTGTTGTCTACATTAAACTGCACACGTGAGAGAAGAAAGTATTTTCGTTTTGAATGTGTCAGGACACTGGTGTTTTATTCAACAACAATAGTTTACAATTCCTTTTTCCTCTTTGTTCCTCCATCCACCTACAAACAAATCACAAAAACAGTTTTAACTTTAACTTACACTCATAAGCATATATTGACCTAATTTTTAGTTCTGAAGGAATGAATGGACTTTTAAAAACACTCAACTTTATAAACAAAAATAGTAATATAAAAACAACAATGAATTGTTATACATTGATACAAAGTTAGAAAAAAGCTTTGTAAAAAGACTTGAGACAGACAATGAGACTAACAACCGAGTTAGGATTTCGAGTTGGATTTTCAAGTTGGATTTTCGAGTTAGGATTTCAAGTTGAATTTTCAAGTTGGATTTTCGAGTAAGGATTTCGAGTTGGATTTTCAAGTTGGATTTTCGAGTTAGGATTTTCGAGTCAGGATTTTTTTTTTTTGACAAAGCAAAACCCATTACAATTAATGAAAGCCAAACTTAAATTGGCTAACCGGAGTGCAAAGTAGGCTAATCAAAGTGAATAGTAGGCTGACAGGAGTACTAGTGTGTAGAAGGCTAACAGGAGTGCATAGTAGGCTAACCGGAGTGTATAGTAGGCTAACCGGCGTGTATAGTAGGCTAACCGGAGTGTATAGTAGGCTAACCGGAGTGCATAGTAGGCTAACCGGAGTGTATAGTAGGCTAACCGGCGTGCGTAGTCGGCTAACCTTAGTGTTGAGTACGGTAAGCAACTCGAAAATCCAACTGGAAATCCTAACTCAAAATCCAACTCAAAATCCTAACTCGGTAAATAGGCAACCTCTCAAACAATAAGTGGCACACAACCCAGAGACTATATTCACTAAACAAGAAATTTTACTGCCCTGTCCCTAACATGCATATAATGGCCTGCAATAACTTATCAGAGAGCACTGGAAAAAATGATAAAAATTAAAATGGCAATTCATCTTGTTGCTACCCCTCTTGCACATTTTTTTTTTTAATTTTTTTGCAAGCCAATCTGCACATACATCTCCCCTCCTTCTTTAACATTTTCAGCCCTTTATTAGCCACATTTTGTTGCCACAGTAGGGATATTTGCTGTTGGAAGAGTCTGCATGTTATATGCGCCAAGAGTTCTACATGTAGTTCTCTACAATTTGAGAATGATTCTCCATTCCATTTCAGTAGAGAGAATCAACACAAACGTAACAACATTTAACAAGGAGCATGAAATATACTCATCAGTAAACTTTAAACCAGCGATTTGAAAAACACTTTCAAGTTCATTTCGAAGTAGAAAAAGTAAAAACCAAGTCCCTGTACTCTGAATGATTTTTTCACACCTTCAGATGTGCTTAAACGAATCTTCATTTCGAACTAATGCCGTAAAAATGCCAAAACATTTGCCCCGTTCGCTATTATCGGAGCGAACTTTAGGTCTCTGCTCATCATCAAAGCGACGCACTAAGGAATGCATCCAAGCGATCAACTTTAAAAAGTGTTACCATTTTTCCTAGGTGGTTACCAGCGACGAAACTTTAGAAAAACAACAATGAACAACGACACATTCGAGGAAAATTGTTCACTTTGACTACAAAATTCTCCATCACAGGGAAAACAGAACATAAATCTAGGTACTTACATTTCAAGTCCGCCATCATGGCGGCGGTCTCCACGATCCGCGATCTTTTCGTTGCTTAAATTGCCGTTTCCAAACCTTCTATTCTCGCCCAAATGCGACCGAATTGGCATCCATCTTTGTTTCACTGGAATTGCTTCTCAAAGTTCCCGGATATTGCGCGTAGAGACTGGTAGACAACTTTATGTATAAGGCACCAATTTCTCTCTATTATTTTGGTCGATTTTTGTATATTTTCGCAAGAACAATAGAAAAGTGACGTCACGCTTTCTTCCAGAATTGGAATACATCCGAACTGATAAGGAGGTCTGGAGTCAGGTTGTGCAAGCTATCCATTTTGCAACACTTTGTTTACTCGTGGATTGGCCTCTGGCATTGGATACAGAATTTTGCAATAACTCACTCTCCTTATGTACACATTGGCTCAGCATTTTTGCATGTTTCACATTTTGGGCAGGTTATTCCCTAGAAACAGGATTTTAGAATTGTTGTCAACTTTGTCAGAATTATTAGTCAATTCTTTCAATCATGGAAGGAGTATGTTAAGAATCTCAACTATCAGTCAGATGTACTGCTTTTGTTAAATGTTGTGTTTTATTTGATTTGCAAATTTTGTCATGTTTTTATTGTGTGATAAAACTGTTGTTGTAATGGTAGCAAATGGTACTTTAAGGAGCAATGTACATATAATTTACAGAGAATACAAAAAAGCCTGTAGTCATGTGCTCAGCATTTTGTGAAGTAGTTTTGAATTTTTATAGTGAAAGTGTGCCTTAGCTTTGTTCATCAGCATTTGTACCAGGATGTGATGTTTATCTAAAAGAAATTTGTAGCAGTTAAGGAAAAAATCACATTCATAACTTGTTATACAGGGCTAAAAAACAAACAAACAAACAAGCAAAACAGTGACCAAATGCAAAAGTTAATGGAACATAAGCAAGCTGTAATCATTGCTTTCCACCTGATTTTGTTTTGGGCTGCTTTCTTGGCGGTTGCCCATTCTGTCCCATTCTTGTCCGCCAACTTGGTGGTAGGAGTGTGTCTCCATGTCTGCATGGGCCTCGCTATCCTTTGCCTGCCTTGTTTTTTGAATTCAAGGGCTGTCTTGGCTGTGCAACCTTCAGGGTTTCTCAGCAAATTTCAAATCCGTGCCAAATCCCTTCTCCTCAGCTCAAGCTTTAAGTCCAATCCATTCAAATGCCCTCTTTGACTCAAGCTCCACTAAAGCCAAAGAATTTCATTCTCTCTCTTCTCTGGCTGGCCATCTTATGCCAAGAACATTTCTTGGGCACTTGTTCACAAATACTTGTAGGTTGTTGAGCAGATTGTTGGTGTTTCTCCAAGTCACTGCCCCGTAAAGTAAGACTGACTCAACGTTAGGTGAAAGATCCTAATAAATTGTTGACAGGCCTACACAACTCCTCGTCCTCTATAAAATTCTGTCTTTCAACCTATTTTTTTTACATGAAGGGTTAGGAGAGTTATAAGTAGAACAGAGCTTTTTGAACTGAATTTTTTTTTACTGTCTATGAAATCACCCTACAATGCATTGCATTGGGTACATCATAAAATGTATGCATATAGATTCTGTCCCTTGAAATGCATGGCTATCAAAAACTTGTTTGACAGCTGGGAAAAAAATCAGCCTTGACAAATAAAGCCTACAAATTCAGGCTAAAAGCTGTGATTTAATTTTGAACTCTGTTACCAGGGCGTGAAATTGCGCCTAATGCAGGCGCCAATGCGACTAAATTTTACGACTGAATTTTTAATTAGGAAGTTTAGTGGTTAGCCAAACTGCACTTGCATGGTTGGTCGGTCGGTCGGTCCATCATCTGTTCACATTTTTTGCAACTCCGCTGACCAGCGGATATAATAGAAGAAAGAGTGTAGCAAGGGGGCCATATAAAGGCGGCCTTTTAAATTGAAAGGGGTTTCACAAGGAAAGCAAAAAGCAAAGAATAAAATGCGGCTGACAATTATGTGTGGAAAGTACTCGACCGCCAAAAAAGTGGACATTGAGAGCCGCAAAAGCAATGTGACGATCGATCTCTTTCGTATGTATCTGTCGAGCTGGTGTCATACCTGTATGAGCATTGGAAAATTAAATCGGATTTATTTGACATATTTAAGCTTCCATCAAAGATCAAATCTATCTAGAAACCAGAGCGTTGGCTAAAATCACTTGCACGGTTTCGTATTTGCAAGAAAATTAACAGCACAAGTACATTTTTACCTAAATCAGTCTATATGTTCTGATATACACTGTATTTATTTACAGCGTTATTACTTTACGGCTTTCATGTTAATGCTTTTATTCTGCAATTCATACCTACGGAGCGATATAATAAACAAACTATTGTAGTGCTAAGGGGTAAAGAAAGAAAAAAAAACCCTGACCCCTCTGGGATTTGAACTCACGATCGCTCGCACCACATCCTAACACCTTCTCGATTGAGCTAATAGGACAAACTCAGTCACGTGACACGAATACATACTATATTTATGTAATAGTCATTGTGGGTTGTACTAGACTGCTGATTATCTAAAGGTCACGCACGTTTCCTCATTTCTGCTTTTTTAATTGCTTCAAAGAAATGTTTGAATAACCTGCTGCTCATATATTAATTCAAGGTATGAAAACTAAACGTAAAACTTGGTGAAAAATAAAAATTCAGTCGTGGCTCAAAGAGCTCTTTGATTCAGTTTGCAAACAAATCCTGAAAATTACTCTCCAAATTGGCGAGAAGAATTCATCATCGTCCTCAGTCAAACCACATCCAATCGATCATTTCATCAAGTATTGCATAATTCCTTAAAAAAAAACACTTCACAATAAAATCTTGCTTTATCCAAAGGTCTAACATCTCAGCTAAACATTATTTAAAGGTGTTTTACCTATCAGAAAGCCTTAAAAATATGTCTCATGTGGTTTCCAATCGAGTAACATTTATTACAGGCAGGCAACTTCCTTTCTCAGTTTCAACTTAGCCATGAAAACATTTACGCAATAAGTTTGCTTTCTGTCTTTGGCGTTACTGGGATTGTTCAACACTGCAGGCTCTCCATGAACATGGATGTTTCTTTTATGAAAAGTTTGATGTGCAGTGTTAGCAAAATGCCTAGTATTTATAACCATCTATGGGGCTGACATTGAAATAAAATACTCACAGGTGATTCAGAGCTCTTTAACACAGTGTTATGATGTTAATAAGGAGTTTCTTGTGGAATGTGTTTTAAAAGAAAATGCAAGAAGTTGTGTTTCACCAACTGGATACTTATGTTGTTGTAATGATGTCTACATAAGCTGAATAGTTTAACATAGGACTTCAGGCACTTGTCACTTTGTGTTGACCTATGAAAAGGAGCAATTTTGTCTCCCAGGACCATTCAATCTTAATTCCCTTGTAAAGAAGGTAAATGATATCTATAGTAGACTAGATGACTGTATCAATGATAGAAAACAAAATATATCTTATTCTTTATTTTGCTTGTCAGCAGTTTTAAATGAAGAAAGAAAGAACATAGTAAGAAAATTTAAATCTAAGCAAAAAAAGAGCGACATCTACAATAAACCTATTGATGTAAACGACCCTTATTGCGTTCGACGAAGGAGAACGCATACTAATCGCGTCGTTTTTCCGAACTCAGTCACGTGGGTATCGTTGAAGCAGTGTGGTTTTGAGATTTAGACGCCATCTTGGGTCGACCAACCGTAGCCTCGATCCCATGCAGAACAATGTGGCATCGACTTTGGAATCGTGTAAACTTGTTTTGCTTGAAGAAATGGCCGAAACGTGTAGCCGAAGTTGAAACAATACCGAAAATAACATGGAAAGCATAACAGGGTTTCATCCAGGGTGGTAAATTTTTAGTCCAACATAGAACGTCAATAAAATAGTGGCCGTTCGTGAAAAGTTCACAAAAGTTGTATGATGGGAATTTTTGCTTCTCGCTAACACAACTACAGCGGTGAAAAGATAACAGGCTCACAGCTGGTAATCCATCAGTAATTTCGACTGTGCTTTCATGTGAGCTTTCTTTGTTCCTTTGCCTTTGCTTATTTCGAATATTTTTCGCAGTTTTCTCCAAGCTAAGTGAAGTTGTAACTATTTATTCGAAGTATCAGTAGCAAAATATATGACTAAAGCTACACATGTACTCGGCTTATCAGAAAATTAGAAAGCTGTGTAGTGGTTTGTTTTCTAGGAAATAGACGCTGCAGTTCGCCTCGGTGATGACACCGAGTTGTGATGTGTCAACTCAGCTGCTTTGCTTAACAGATTCAACTTCTCTCTGCATACAGACTTGTGAGACTCTATAATATACCAAATTCCCTTCGGCCACTAAGCATTGACAAGATGAATGCAGACTATTTCAAGTTGTTGAGTCATTTTAAACTACTGTTGAGTTACTTTACAAACCCCAAAATTTCTTTCAATACATCTGTTGTATTTTATGATTGTAAATAAACAAAAAACTGTTCCTAATGGACTGGTTTTAAAATGTTTGGAATGGCTACATTTCAGTTTAAAAGTCGTTTGTTACTGTTAGTAAATGTTACATTTTCCATAGTATCTACTAGATATATATTGTACTCTATTTGGATTCATTAAAGACCTTTAGCCACTTCGCTTGGCACAATCAAAAGGCTTTACCGGTATTCTTCTCGTACTGATGCTTTAGAAAGATGGGTTGGTACAAGCAGATCAGATTTCATCAGCTTTCAGAGCAATGCCATACATTTTCTGCATGGATATTTCATTGTATATTTCGCACATCACAAACAGACCTCATATATCAAGAGAGTATGAAAACAATATCAACTTCCCACCCCTTGCCTCCAGCTTTCCCTACCTCGCCCCCCCGCCCCCCCCCCCCAAAAAAAAAAAAAAAAAAAAAAAAAACACCCCAGCTTACCGAACACACTCCCCTAATTGCCAATTACTACTAGTTCATACTAGTGTAAACGTGGATTGCCAAGGCAAATGTGGCCCGGTAAAATTCATGAAGTGATTCTCGTTTCAATTAATTCTCACAATATTCGGCTCTTGAATATTTGCGAAAATAAGTAGCGTGAAAATAAGTGAGAGTAAGGTACTGAGTAAGGTGAGAAACCCTGTTTGAATTGTCACGTGGTGTGTGTCACAAGTAGTCTTCTATGTTTTTGTGTGCAGACTACTAATTGATTATAAAAGAAAAAAATGATTATAAAAGAAATTTTGCGTGTTTACTCGCTTCCGGTCTCGAACTGCAGGATGCCATCGAAACTACAGCAAAGCAACAGGCATTGAAAGCACATTAAGATCTAAAACAACCAGCTATAACAACAGCGAATTCCAATATATTCTCTCATAATACTTTAATATCTCAAATGGTGAAGCTAAATGTATAAACAACCCGTGCCGGGACACGGACACAATCACACAACAAAAAGCGTACCGCGAACAGCAAATAAAAGCTGACAAGTCAATTGAGAAATGTAAGTTAAGACCAGTTTATCTTGCAACTACTTAGTACATGACCATTTAGGCGAAAATAATTCCAACTTTATAAGAGTATTTTCATGCGTACTAACCGGCCTATCGATCTTGTTTCATTATGAATATCCCCGGCCGATCCACAACTGAATGTCTCTGTTGAAAAATAAACTTGCGATGTTTTCTCGACATGGGCTTTGCATCCGATCAATATTATGCCCGATTATGGTATGCCACGTGACTGATTTAGAGATGGTAGATTATTTTCCGTAAGAATAACAACTGAATGTCGGCTAAGTCACAAGAATTGTTTTTATACAGGCATTTGATGGTACAAAGAAGAAAGCTAGCCAAAGAAAAGCGGTGGAGAAAATAAAGTAATTATTATTTTGAGTGACATTTTAAGGTGTCAATTTTCACACCTTTATGACCAGAAATCGGAAAATTTGAATTCAAATTTGGATTCTACGGTAAAAAATACTATAGAATAGGGATTTCAACAAAGTTAATAAAATATCTTAAAATGGGCTCTTTTTAGACACATTTCAGCCGTATGTACCACCTTAAACGGTAGTGTCAGGGTTTCACAACTCTTACCATTTGTTGCATTTGTGACCATTCATGCAGAAAGAGGACTATGAAATTAACTGTTTAGACCATGAAATTTATTTCATGCCACGGGGCATAAATATAAAATTTCACACTGTGAATTCAAGATTTCACGCAGTGTTCAATCTAATTGTGAAAGTTCACTCCAGGCGTGAAAGTTAAGTTAGTGAACTTATAAAAGATAAACGATAAAGGTACCCAACTCAACATGCAAAATATAAGGAGGAGAAGTTATGCTGTAAAATGCATGCGAGTCTCATCCTGCGATTTGCTATCATGCCATGTGATTTTCGACCAATGTAACCGTGTTTCATAATTTGTATTTTGTTCTATGGTATGCATACATTTAATTTTCACATATCAACAGTTACAGTCTGTGATTTCCTTACAATTCATAAAAAATAAAACAAATAATAATGCTTGTAAATCCTGAATAACTTTCCATTACTGACAAGCTTTTATAGTTAAATGACGATTTGAAATTTTGTGAAATATAAATAAACAACATGACAAAGTTATATGTTCATGGACTCATTTTCTGCTCTGTACTGCTAAGTTGTGAATTGTTTTTCTTGAAAGAGAAATTTGTCCTTTCCCTTCGATCTTTGGTTTTTTAAATAAAATTGAGCATGGATGGAAAATCTTTTGGAAGGAAAATTGCTTTAAGTGGCTTTATTAAATATTGGACATAATTAAATTATATGATTGCATAGTTTTAGAAACTACAAACTGTCCCGTCATGTGGCGGCTTCCCAAAGCTTTCTTGTCTTTTGCCACGTCAGAATGATACATTATGGCAAACACATGTATAAAAAGTAATTGAGTAAAGTTTATCTCCAAACATCCTCAAAAGTTTCTAATCCCAGTATTAAGCAGGGAAGATTCAGTCACACATTCAGTCATGCATTGAACATTGCAAGTCTTTGCTTTCATCAAATGAAAACATTCTTTATAGCGCTGTGAACAGATGAAGAGTGAACTTTTTGTCAGAATATTTCCTTGGAAGAAGTGTTTTCCCGTGAACACATACAAATTCACAGTGGGTAAAACGAGCCCAAGTAGCCGTTGTTTCACTCAGACAGAAGCGAAGGACATTAAATCTGACAGCTTGAAATTGTTGGAATGCAACTTTTCTCGGAATTACTTTACAGCTTGGATTTTCATGACATTAAAGTCTGCCATATTTTTCATGTTGTGATTATTTTCACTGTGACATGGTTTATTTTCATGCCATGTTCATGCTGTTTAAAAGGAAATTCATGGCAATTTTGACAGTTTCAATCCATTTCGTGGTTGTGATGGTGAAGTGAGCCTCAACGTGAAATTTTCACAAGACCGTGTTTTGACTGAAAGGTCACATTTGTTAGTTAAAAACAGCCAGCAGGCTTTCTTTTCAAATGCATTTGTTTTAGTTGTGTTTAAATTAGTGCGATGGTCTTTCCTGTGTGGTTTGTAATTCTTCTCACACCTCATGTAGTTTCAACAAAAAGTCTTCTCAGAACTCATGCTTTATGTATTGTACATGAGAAGCCATTCAACTTCTAAATAAATGCAAATTGCTAGTTTAAAAGGTTAATTGAACAATGTTTGTCATATCGCTTATGGTGTCAAGCAGGGTTTTCAAAACAAGGCGGCGACTGCTGAGGTTTGCCGGCTACTTGATTATATGTCACATGTTACTCTGCTCATAGCAATCAGCTCACAACAAACAAGTCACATATTGTGACAGCCACCTTCTCTTCCAGTTGCTGACACCTACTTCAAAACATTTTGAAACCCCTGGTCGAGTAAAAGTTGATGCTACTACTTTTCAGGGAGTTAACACAACAAATATGTTTTTAGAACAATTTAGTATGTTTATGCTTAGTATTGTTTTTATGTTTGGTATGTTCTAAAAGCCAGATCTTTTAACTTCCTTTCCAGAATGGTTGATGTTGGAGGCCAGCGGTCGGAGAGAAGGAAGTGGATTCACTGCTTTGAGAATGTAACATCAATTATGTTTCTTGTTGCTCTCAGTGAATATGACCAAGTCCTTGTAGAATCAGCCAATGAGGTGAGTTCAGTTTATGTAAATTAAATAGAACAAGCATGTCGCAAAGCTCGAAACAACTGCTCAACCTCATACAGCTGGAACACCAAGCATGTATGCCTTGCGATACCCCATATGTCACTCAATGGCACATGGACCCAAGATCACCACTGATTTGCATTGGCTTGATTCTAACTTGGCCTAAAATTTATTAAGTCTGTATTTGTGTCTTGAAAAGAAGCTGCAAACAGCTTTTTCTCTGCCCGTCAAATGCAGAGAGCACTTTGTGTACTTTTGCAAATTTCATATCTCGTCACGCCAGTAGGCGCATGTGGCCTTTTGCAAGTTTGGTGATAATAATTTTACCCTAGGCGACCTTCAGTTTGCTTGTCAGAATATAATATTACCAGACCATCTGTAAACAGATTTCTATAACCATGCTGGATTAGTTCACATAGAATTTTGTATAGATAGTAATGAACATCTTGCTCTTTTTCCTTTCAGAACCGGATGGAGGAGAGCAAAGCGTTATTTCGTACTATTATCACATACCCCTGGTTTCAGAACTCTTCCATCATATTATTTTTAAACAAGAAGGATTTGTTGGAAGAGAAAATTATGTTTTCACATTTGGTGGAATATTTCCCTGAATTTGATGGTAAGTTAAAGTTTGTCACTTACACATAGTTTGAACTCTTGAACTACATGTATGAGGTTCACAAGCTCATTACCAAGTGAAGGGGCAAGAGCAAGAAACACACTTTGAGTTTTGGCCAAATTGAAAATTGTCACAAACAACTCCAAATTTCGCACGCAAGTTCGTTTACGTGTGCTTAACATTGATCTGTATTCAAATTCGCTGGATCTAGCTTCGTTTTTGCGAAATTACGTGTGCAAAGAACAAAGGCGTTCTGCAAAGCTTACGTTCTCCACAGTCAGCCAGCAGTATGAGTTTTTCGACACATCGCGTGTAAATCTTTCCTTCTAGCGTTATTTAACTGTCCGGGGAGGTTGAAAAATGTGTCAGAGCCTTCCTTTTAGTTTCTTGCCGCAATTGTTGAGGATTCGCTTTAAGAAAAGGACTGGATAACACATTGTGACGTGATATCACCTGATAGGTGTCACGTGAGAGGAAAGATAAAAAAATGGCCGTTTGTTCCTGAAAATTAAAGCCTTTGGTTAGTTTTAGCGTAAGTGCGGCTGCCAGGTGGTTGAAGGACATTATTAAGTCTGAATACCCGTAAGTTAAAAGCATCGCTCGAAGAATTGAGGGATGTTCCTGCCTTTGTTGTGTACAACAGCGCTGTTTAGCACTCCAGAACAACGTTGCACAAACCAAGGTAGTTTTTAGCCTGGCAGAATAAAAGCCTAAAACGAGAGTTTCTTGCCGGGAACTTTGTCAAGGTGAGTTTTGCAGTGTCCGCTTGGATGCTGCCGCGACAAAGTTGCCAAGAAGTGACCTGGTTTTAGACTTATAAGATATTTGTGAGTGCCCGGAGCGCTACCTCCCATCGCAAATTTGTTTTCGCTACCTCATTAAATATGCACGTATGGATCGGTCAAAAAGTGCGTGCGATCTTGTCTTGATTATGCGCGCAGGGTCTTGTAGATCTAGATTGTGTGATGTAATAATGTAAGGATAGGAGATGGGAGAGCAAACAGTGCTTTACTGAAAGCAAAAGCAAGATGTAATTGGAAAACCAGAAGAATGTGATTTCGCTGAGCACGCTCGCCATGCCATTTACTTGGCCTTCCTTAAATCGGATCAACGGCGCGCGTGTCACAGAAGTTGAGTGTTGTGCAGGCGCTTTATCGAGAAAACTTATCAAAATAGTGTTGCCCCAAACAACAAAAAAAAAAAAACAGCTAACCGCAAGCAGGCTGCAGTGAAAGCTAACCGCAAGCAAACTGGAGTGAAAGCTTACGGCAAGAAAAGCGCGATCTTAGGGTTAAGGCCTACTCGGATCTTAACCCTAACTTGAAACGCTAACCCTAACTTGATTTTGTAACCCTAACTTAAAACGCTAACCCCAACCCTGAGCCTCGGGGTTCGCTTTTGCCTTAGGGTTAAGCGCTTAAACCCTAACTTGGAACGTTAACCCTAACCTTAGGGTTAGAGTTGTTTGAGTTATAGTTTGATCCTTAAAATGTTTGCTGGTTTCATTGTTTTAAGGAACAAAAGGGTTCCTTTGTTTATCGTTTGTCAAAGAAAATTCCTTAATATGCCGCCAGCAAAAACCTTGTCTTTTTGCATGTGTTATTTTTCGAAAACGAAGGAAAGACCAGCAAAATTAAATACAGGGCAGTGTTGAGCACACGTAAACGAACTTGCGTGTGAAATTTGGAGTTGTTTGTGACAATTTTCAATTTGGCTAAAACTCAAAGTGCGTTTCTTGCTCTTGCCCCTTCAAGTGTATTCAAGTTGAGCTGAGGATGCTGCCATCATGATTCACAGTGAAGTTTGTGGGAATCAGTAGCCTTTGTCTTTCCCTCATTAACAAAGAAAAGTGCCAGCAAAACCCTTGAAATGTGAATGCCAGGCAGGTTTACCCGAATTTCAACCACCTTCTCCAGTCCCCCAAGTTGTTTTGAGAGACATTGCTCTAAGGAAGAGCAACCAGAAGTAGTGGCTAAAATTTAGCTTACAAACAGATTTGTTTGACCCAAAACAAGGCACAAAAGGGAACAATGGGTTATTTTTGTAAAAAGCTTAGGTGAGCACAATCAAAGCTTAATGTAGTCAAATGATTACTCAGTGATTTGCATAAATCATTTCGCATTTCACGCAGGTTACCTTCATGTAATCTCGTGTAAGTTCAAGACAATAATTATTTTGGCAAATTTTTGTTATCATGTTGGTTGTTTGGTCCCAAACCTTGACAGGGAAGGGTAAAAACTCAGTATTTGTTGTTGTTGTTTTTAACACAGGACCCCAGTGTGACGCCCAGGCAGCACGGGAGTTCATTCTTAAAATGTTTGTCGACCTGAATCCTGATTCAGATAAGATAATCTACTCCCACTTCACTTGTGCCACTGATACAGAAAATATCCGGTTTGTATTTGCGGCAGTGAAGGACACGATACTGCAGTTAAACCTAAAAGAGTATAATCTAGTTTGAATAGAGTTGGTAAGAGATCTTATAATCTGAATTAAAGATAAGAAGGCAAGCAGGCTGTGAAAGATGCATCTTCAGCATGATAACTGTAGAAAATCACAAAATGGTTGAATAGAGATTTCTTTATTTAAGATTGCTTGTCTTCAACTGATTCTAAGTGAAGTGCTTTTGTGTACAAAATACTCCAAAACAAAAGTTTCTGTGTGAGAATATAGCTAGTATTCAAGTTATCAAGACAAGTGCCGCACTGTGAATTGTTTTCCAGTATATTTCAACTCAGTTGAACGTTGTGTATTTTGAAAGTAGTCGAGCTACTGGAAATATTTTCCAAGTGTTAGATATATAGCTAGAATGTGTCTTAAAAGGAAAAACAAAATATTAGTTTGTCCGTACAGTTTGTGTCCACAACCCTCCCCCTTTTCTTGACTCTCCAACCAACAGTTATGTTGTCGTTTTCATAAGAGTGAGAATGATTTCTCATTTATTCCACCTTGCAAGAAATTTTGTATGAATAGGCATAGGAAAAAAGTCCTGTTTTATGTTGCTAGTCTTTCATTTCTACTGCAAGCATTGTAAAAATTTATTTACAGTACAGGCTTGCAGAGATTTCAGTAAAAAATAGTTATTCATCTGCCTTCAATTGGCCATAAACAAAGTGTATATGATATCAATAATTTAACTTTTAAACTTCAGGTAGTCAAAAGCCCCTTTTGCTTTTCTTTGTGTGTTCTGGGTAAGCTGGCTTGAGCCTGGAATTCGTGATCTCTTAACTCTATTCTTCTTGTCACATAATTCTTTCAGCAAACTTGCTGAATTGTGTTGTGTTATTGTAAATCTTGTATAATCCACAGAAGACATTATATTAATAAGATGAATTAGATTTTTCGTATTCAGGTTGCAGAAATACCCCCTGACCACCCGTCTACCCCATTTTCCCTTCTGCTGTACTGTTAGCACAATTATTTTATTCTCTTTGTTGTAGTTAGTTGTCTAGAAGGCTAAATAGAAAGGTGCATTGCTGATGATGTAATGATGTATGATTTTTGCTAGTTATCACTGTCGATCATGTCATTTTTCAGGGGACAGACTTTTGTGAAAAAGAATATACTGCTCTGTCCCATTATTGTCAAAGAGTAAGTCTTGTAACTCATCAAGCCTTGAAGTGATCGTAGTGCAATTTCGTATTAAAAATTCTCACAACTAGTACATTAAGAAATTTATGCAGAACAGTTAGGAGAATTTGTAGCTACAAGTTTCAAAGAAGCTTCTTTCTTTTAAGCCTTCTATTCCCATTCCTGGTGTATATGTACATGTAACTGATATTAAAGTTATCATCTTATCGCTAGAATCTACTTTGTGATGAAAAGCAATCTGTTGTGGCAAGAAATGATTCTTGTAGTAGTCCAAGTGCGAAAGGAATTTCTTAGTCAAAAACCTATTAATGACTTGAAATATCAGAACTGATACATATCTATAAAAAAATAGATAGATTTGTTATTGACAGTTTCAGAGTTGCTTTATCCTGCTGATTCTAAAAAAAATTGTTTTAGAAGAAAAAAACAAGAAGTTGCAGTTTTGTAACCTGCAATTCATTCTTGCAAAAATATGAGTCATTAAATTTTTAATAGAAGATAGCTTGTTTTAATTTTGTGGCAAGTTTTGTAGGGATGTAAGGGAAAGCTAAATGATTTTATCCCTTGTGATCAGCAGTAAAGTAACTTTGAAGTAAGCCAACAGATTCTTTCTGATGTTTCATGTTATTACTTTTTGTTGAATGCAAGGTATCCTGCATTGGTTTTTCTTATTGCTTGCCCAATCAGGTAGTTTAGTACATAGCTATGCATGCTACAGTATTTCCAGTCGGATGACTTAAGTTTTTGATTGGTCAAGAGGTGCGAAAAACCAATGCAAACAGGTCAAAAAGAATTCACAACCTCCTTGAGAGTAGACACGGAGGGTTCCTCTATAGACAGTAGTTTTAATTACCCTGGCTTTCTCCGTACTTATAATTTTACCTCAGTTTAATTTGATTGAGTAATTATGTATCTTTCATGCTTTCTTCGTGTTGCGTTCATAATAGATTCTTTTCCCTTTGCGGCTGACCATTCTTGAACTATAGAAGAAATAGAAAAGAGATAAATTATTATTGTTATGGAGCCAAAATATTTGGCAGACAATTCCAATAAATTTTTTATTCGTTCATGATCATGTCAGCATTGCATCTAGCAGAAAATGTCTTGATTCTTGTTAGTTGTGCTCTGTTGTTGCGGCTCCTGTACTCAACAGTCAATTGCTGTATGAATGTGTATGTAATTCCAGTACTTTTATAACTGTTCCTTTCTTTTTCGTTGCGATAAACCACAAGTGCTTATTTTTAAAGGCCGGTGAAGTCACTACTTGCCTTGGCTGACGGACTTTTTATTGTAAATTTTTCTGCAGCAGAAAGATTAAAACATAGCAAAATGACAAAAAATGGGAAACAATTTGTTGTGTGGGTGCTTTTATTCTCTCTTATGTCGTACGTAGACGACAAACGGTCTTTAATCCCAGGTGCAGAAGTTTTGTTTTGGGGTTTTGGTTCTGGGAAACCATACATGTATTGAGACCTCCATGTATTGGGCAGTTTAATCTGTTTTGGTGTGGCTATTTTTTGTCTTTTAAATCTTGTTTTGTTGGTGATGTCAACAGCAAGACCGCCCCATTTTGTACCTCTGTTGGTAATTGGGGTTGCTTTTATTTACCAAAGAATTCCTAAATTTCGATTGGAACATTAGAACTTCCCAATGAAATTTTCGAAAGTGCAGATGTTCGAATAAATTTCCTTGTTCTATTTTCATTTTCCCATATTTCATTCCAACAAAATTTTTTCGGTATTTTGAGGTGAAATGGTAACACCCTGGATGTCTGCACAAAAACTTTCCATTCTCCTGTGCCAAGTCGTCCCAAACGAGAATAACAGGGCGAGTCTGTTCGCGTGATCACCTGAAAATTAGAACCGATTTACTGATTTAAAGAGAGAGGACTGGGGACAATTCCGCCAGGTTTCTTGCTTGACACAGACAGGGCGTTTGCCAACAGCCCGTTGCTATAAGATGGGTGAGGCAAGCGCGAAAAAAAAACAAGAAATAACCACGGCATTAGACCTTATTCGCATTCTCGGTATTGGACTGGAACTAGCTTAAAACGGAGGCCAATGCTGGGGAATGTCATTTTAATGACATTCCTCAAGAACTTCATGTCATTCGCATTTGAAAAGATTCCCGGCATTAGCCTCCATTGCAAAGCTAGTTCCAGTCCAATACCGAGAACACGAATATGGTCTGATAAGATTCAGGGGGGGGGGGGGGGGAACTCCTATATGAAACGGACGGGGATGCTCGTCGGAAATTTTGAAAAGAACCCCTAAAAGAGACCAATCTGGGTGTGGCTCGAGCTTTTCTTGACCCTTTAATGATATCAAAAAACTAAGAATAGAATTTATATTTTGTTTTTTTCTTCGTGTGTAACCCTAAACGAGACCATCATGGCTAAAAATATTGCGTTTTGCCCGGAACACCCTAAGCGAGACTGAAAACCCAAAATTTACACCCCTAAGCGAGACGACGAGCATCCCCGTCACTTTCATATGCGAGTCCCCCCCCCCCCCCCACCGTGATACCAGTGTTCAAAGCTAAAGGAAGTCTTAAATCAAACCAAAAATTTATTTGTTCAAGCTTCGAGATCTGGTTGGTTCATTGTGATAGGGTCACGTGATTGCTTTGGTGTTGATTTGATCACAGTCAGTCGTTTTGAAAACTACTCGAATTTATTTGTCACTCAAGTTCGCTCTGACAAAAGGCTAATGCTTGAAACGTCAGCTTTTCAAAATTCGCTATGGCGATTTATTTCCAGTTGATAATCACATTGTGTCTCATTTCCCCACCGACGCAGCACAACAGTTTCTATGGTAACTAATAAATTTGTTCAGTTAGTCACGACAGTCGCTCGACACACGTGAAAAAGTCGACGGCAACATTTGTACCCTCCTTGCCTAGTGGAGGGCGGATGGTGTAGGTGTGGGCGGGGTAACCGGTGGTGGTCGCCCTCCATCGCTGTCCCACAGCAGGCCCTCCCGCAATATCGATATCGTAGACGGCTTAATAACCCCCCGCAATACCCATTTTGCATGCGCAAAAGGGCCAAAAACGTTTCATACCACCTTCTCCGGTATTTGAGCAAGAAAGGGCCCGCCCTCGCCCCCTACCACAATCCTTCCTTCCCTTTAGAGCTCCCAAGTCCGCCACTGTACGACTAAAATTGAATCCGGGCCACACTGTTGATCTTTGAAACTGTTCCAAGCTGGTTTTCCTCGCAGATGTTCCTTAGAGTTTGTCTGTGTAGGGAGTGGTTGTGTGGGACTGACCCTCTGGACGTTCCAAACCTGAAAATAATCATCGTCAGTCGTCTGGCCGCTCTCATGATACTATAAATGAATATACGAAGACCTCGACTTGTTCATTGAGTTCTCCAGAACATTTTCTAATCAACTTTATTTTGGATTTTATCTTTTGCTGAAGCAATAAAAAAAGATTGAACGTCATTCAAAGCCTTCGAAGAAAACACGACTACCTAGCTGACTGTTTCTGTATTTTTTAAGATCATTGAACACGCGAAAACTGAACCGCTAGATAATATAATTGGAAGTTCCTCTTACGTTCTTGTACATAACGCTTTCTTCGCAAGGATCACTTGCAGTTCTATTCACGCCTTAGGTAATTTCGATTCGCGTTGGCAAAAATAGAAGCTGTGCCTAGACTAATGAGCCACCCCCTCCCCCCCCTACCCCCCGATCCGACCTCCACTCTCTCAACCAAAATATTTACACGAAATTTGGAATCATTCACCCCCTCATTTATGAGCCAGATGCATCACTTTATTTCGATACCAAACAATTTGAGTGTGTCTAGGGGCGTGGTCGGTATATTAAAAAAAATAAATTTATATATTGCTGGAAAAATAATCTTATAAAAACCAACTTGTCTCTTACTGACAACACTATGGTAAAAACATATCTAGTTCCGGGTAGTCAAATCTATAATCGCATACTTTTCTAAATATCGGTTCCGAGTCTTGTGAATGAGTAATTCGTTTCTGTTAAAAGACCGAGCAAAACATCTCTTTTGATATATTCTTAAATACAACAATATAGACTAAGCGAATGGAATTCGTGTTCCCAGCCCAGAACGCCCACTACAGACCACTGTAAAACAGCTCTTGCTGCGGAAGCAAAAATTCCACTCCAAAAAGTCGACCCTTCGTTTCGCAGCCTCGTTTTCAAACCTTGGCATTTGGACAGTTTCTGAAAAATATATCACCACAGGCTTTGGTTTTACGGGAAGCGGACAGCGCTGTCGAATAAATATGAAAGAAAGCGTAATTTTCAAGTAATAAAGCTGCATGTTTCCTAAAATGGCGACTGAAATAATCTTTTACTGGTCTATTGTTTGGCAAGTGCAAAAGTGATTGAATACTGCGCTTTCTGAAGCCGTAGAAAAATTCTTCAACTGACGCGACACACAAGATTCGCCTCGGAGAGATGGGAAATTATGGGATATCGTTGGAGGGGGCTCGATGAATTGCCACAATGTTCGCTAAAACTCCAAGCGCTTTGATGGGCTTTATGAAATCGAGCGGACATTGTTGAAGGGAAATTTCGTAGACACACCCAGAGGCCCGTTTTCGCCCAAGAAATCAAGTTATTGTCTTTTTTAGTGTACAGTAGCGTTTGTTCTACCGAAGGAAATGCCTTCTTATGGTTTATATGGAGGATGGTGGAAGAAGTCTGAAATCGCGTGTCGACAATGCTTGTACCGAAGGCAAACAATAGCGAGTGCGGAATTTTCACCGTTTCTCCGGTTTTCAGCCAGAAATTTTACGTACCTGGCCGTGGTGTGTATTTTTCTGTATTTTTGCAATCAAATTTTACAATATAGTGGCTTTGTTTTGAATCAGTATGACAAAATTTGCAAAATTTTTGCCTCCAAGGCGTCCAAGATGGCTGCTGTGGTCACGTGACAGAAGGCATTGCCGGATGGTGACGTAGCGTGGTAAGTGAGGAGAATATAAAACTGTAAGCGGGAACGTTTGTTTACGCGCCCTTTGCTAGTGCTGTGAGAAAAAAAAATTATGCAAGTTGTCTGTTATTGCCATCTCTCATTTCAGGACACTTTTTAGCTTGTTTCATTTTCTGAAATGAGCAGTTCGTTCGCTGATTGATTCTATAAGTTTTGTTTTTATCATTTGCTATTTTGATTTTTTGGATTGAACACCATTCGGCGAGATGTCAATAACATTAGCATTTGACTAAGGCTTGTGTAAAATGATCTTTTTCATCACTTTTGAGCGTAATACAGACAATTTGACACTAATGTTAACACTTGATCAAAGCCTCATTTCTCGTTACCATGTTTACATTCATTCAAAATATTCGTTGGTTTTTGAGGGGCGCGCGGCGTCAATCCATTGTACCCCCTCTGGGGAAAAGCTGCCTTGGCGCGAGGCGAACTAAATCGTTCGATTCTGGAGAAAGGTGCAATGGATAATGCGACTCCAGCTACAACGAACAATACCAGGATGGAGAAACGGATCGCTTTAGAGTGCGGCAAAAGAAAACCAGATGAGGTAAAGCCTCGAGTCTTTTAAGCTCTAAGGATCCCGTCTTGACGAATTTGGAGCCTTTGACTCGATTAGCGGGTAGAAAGCGTAGTAAATCGACTAATTTTGTGAGTCGTCCCTTCTCCATGTGCTTTTGTTGTTTTGCAGATTGTCGAGCTCATCTTGGACAATTGTTATTCCACTAATGTCGTTGGCCTAACAGATGAATTTGTCAACTTGGAAAGGCTGTCTCTGATCAAAGTTGGGCTGACAAATTTGAAAAATTTCCCCAATTTACCAAATCTGACACGGGTAAGTAAGATTTCTTGGAGAGCGTAAGTTGTCCTCCTTCACATTTGCAGTGCACCCTACCTGGGCTATTTTGAAAGTTCCTTGCGTGCTACAGATTCTCAGATGCCTCTCTCTTTATTTCCAGCTGGAACTTGGCGAAAACAGGATAATGTCAGGCCTGCAGTCTCTTCAGGGATCACCAAAACTAGCGCATTTGAGTCTCAGTAATAACAGAATAAAAGATCTCGAAACTTTAGAACCTTTGGTAAGTACAAATTTCTGTGTAATCGTTTGCGGATGAGACGCGTATACAGTATCGATCAACTCTTTTAAATTTAACTGCGGAATTGAGTGGTAGCTTTTGTGCTTTGTTATTCGCGGCTTGGCTTTTTTCGAGTAGCTCTAATAGGTTCTGTTTTTCCTCAACAGTCAAAACTACAAAATTTAAAAAGTTTGGATTTACTAAACTGTGAGGTAGCGACGATAGAAGGATACAGAGCTGAAATATTCAAGATGATACCATCCCTTAAATATCTCGACGGTTACGACAGGTAAGAGCAGAAGAGGGCGCAAATTGCAGTTCGCTCTTGTGTTTCTTCAATTGCTTGTTCGCAATTCTGCAATTTTCTCGAAGACTTCGCATACGGATTTATCGATTTGGTTTGTTCTTGTTCGCCATTAGATACGGCAACGAGGCGGAGGACACGGATTCCTCGGGAGAAGAGGATGGCGAAGAGGGTAAGCTTTCATTCCGTTTTCATTTGTTTTGTAATGTCCTGGCGCTAAAAGCGTCGTAAATGGAAAGCGAAACTATCCTCTACCTTCCGCAGGATTCATATTTTGAAATAAATTGAAGCTTGCGAGATTCGTTTGGCGCAGCGCGTTAAAATATGCAAGGGCAGAATAAAGAAGAATTTAGTGTAAAGCTAATTCAAACCTCAAATTAAACGATTTTATTGAATTTTCATCGCAAGAAGGGAATATGTAGCTGTCTTTTCGCATATGAGAAGTTATAGAAAGGTTTTTAAGGTGTTTTTGTGCCTTATTTTTGTCAAATTGGAAAAATAAATGGCCGCGAGAGCGGGTACCACGCACTAAACGAAATTCCCGCGCATTTGTTGGTTCGAAGCTATTTAAAGATTTTGTTTTCGTCGCTTTTTCGTCGATTTTGGTTACGTTGAGCAATCTTTCGGCGTAGCAGTACGTATTTCTGTTGTAGGGACGTTCGTATTTTTAGTTCACGTTTTATGTCGAAATCGGATCAAATTTCACTTCGGCTATGGGAGAAACCGTGGTCTGATCTGATTTTTGCATTGATATATTCGAATGACTAATTTTGAACAAAGACTTCATTTAAATATCGGGTGATTTTCGATTTTTTGTCATTTAGGTTTCAAAATTTTAAGGGAATCTACAAGTCCTACATTGTGACCTTGATCTTTGATCATCTCTAGTCTGTTCAATGCTGAGACATTTTGGATAATGTTTTGCTTTATATTGAGTTGTTTTCTTGTTCTCCATTGTTTAATCTTTTGACCGAGGGTGTGTTTCAATCTCTTATGTTCACTTTAGGAGGGATACTAAGGTCGTACAGTATAGTTGGCTGGCCTATGGCTGTAAAGAATGCTTTGTCGATAAACAACTTGGGTTTTTAACACTTGCAGAATAATATACATGTAGTTTTATAACTTCTGAGGATAAATGTTTTGATTTAATTTTAACAAAAAGTTGAGCTTAAAGGTATGTGGCTTGAAACATGATTCAATTTGGATTAAACGAAATGCTAACAAATGGCTTACTTGTCATAGCAGAGTTAAAATCACAGCGTTTGTTTTGGTATGGCAATTTTTCAGGAAGAAATGCTACTCTACAATGCAATGCTCGCATCTCTCTTCGTGTTTCGCACATGGTAGCAGGATCGAATGAGAGGCGGCTGTATTCGCAGGCTATGCTCGCATAGTAACTCAAGAAGTTTGAGAAAGCCAAAGTATTTTACAAGAGAAAACAAACATGACTCGTGTAATTATTGAGAAAAGTGACGTATAAGAAGGAGGCAGTATCTTTTGAGTGGTACTTAACAATATGCAGTGGTGTCAGTAGAAGCCAGCGACCTGCAAACTTCGCCAGCTGCTTCCCAAATCATTGCTGTCTTCTTTCCAACACTATTCTTATCTTATCTGATATGTAAAGTAAAGTCTGTCTCCGAGCCATGAGGCCCATACAGTCGGAGCTTATCCCGGTTTCCGTAGCATTAAGCGACTAGGAGTATTGCTACTCCCCCCTGGATGGGATGCTAGTCCATCGCAGGGTTGCCCCCCAGCAGTAAAAAATTCGCCGTTACCCATTTATACACCTGGGTGGAGAGAGGCACTGTGAGAGTAAAGTGTCTTGCCCAAGAACACAACGCAGTGCCCCGGCCAGGCCTCAAACCCGGGCCGTTCGACTCGGAGTCAAACGCGCTTACCATTAGGCCACCGCGCCTCCCACATATCTGATATGGATTCCAAATAAACCACATTATTTTGAACAGGCAAATTCCTTTCTCAGTTTTAACTAAGCAGTGAAACAGTTACGGCAAATTTGCTTTCTCAATTTGTTCCCTTGTATTGTATTGGCATTGTTGAGTCAAAATGACTCATTTCAGAATGTTTTCATCTATCTGTGTAGAAACAACTAGTAGAGTCAGGGTTGTCGCAAAGTTTTGAAGTAGGTGGCTGTATACTAGCCCTGAATCAGAAGTATAGTCCAGCGGAGTAGCCGGCAAAAAATTGAAGTACACAGTGATTTTGGCCAGCAGCGAGCTACTTTTGACAACCCTGTAGCGTCTCTGATGATCATGTGCACCTCCTTTAATATTGAGAGCAGTTTCAGTGGTTCAGTGTAGTTTGTAAGTTATGCTTGTCAGCAATGCTTTGTCGATAAACAAACTAGGTAACAACACTTGTAAAATGATGTAGCTGTCAGCGCTCCAAGCTGCGACCATTTTGGTCGCCATGGCGAATGTAAACAAATTTTGGTGACTAAATTTTCCAAACAGGTCGCCAGTTTGGCAACCGGTGTAGTGCAAATCACAGGCTAGGCACCAGCATAAATTTTGGTTTTTTGGAGTATAATTACTAAACCAAACAAATTTGACTGCAAAATGTTTTGTTACAACTTTTTCACTCACTCACTCATCTTGCTTAGACTGAGCTGTTTGTTGAGGGTTGTAAAGGGAGGGATCTAGATTATGTTCCCCCAAAAAAATAGTCATTTTGTGATTCACGTTGGAAAAGGGCCTTTTACGGATCACCAAAAAAACCCTTTACCACACTGAATAAAAGTTTTTGTGGCAGAAAATAAGTCCTTTGCACAGCTGCCTACTCCACTAGGGGCTGCCGCCTGCTAAAAATAGTGAAACGCCTGGTTATTGAGCAATCTTGTGTTCTTTTTTTTTTACAGATGATGAAGGTGACGAGGATGACGAAGGAGATGATGATGACGATGACGAAGATGGTGAAGGTAAGAGTGCTGTTGTGAACTAACTGCTTCAAAGAAGCACTCGGCATTTGTATCATGGTGCAATACTAATTGGACAATCTTTTTGGTCACGTGCTCCTTTTTTACATATTATTTTTATAACAAGTATTACTGGCAAATAAAAGGTGATGAAAGAATAATACTTCAACTTTCTACATTTTAGGGGAGGATGATGATGAAGATGATGTTGATGATGAGGAGGGTTCAAGTGGTGATGAGGATGAGGAGGGTGTAGAAGGTGAAGGTATGTTTGCAAGATGTATAGTAAATTGTGCATAATATAAATGATTATGTATTGCATAAATTTCATAAAAATGTTCAAATGCCACGACACATGGTAATGGGGAGCCTTTAAGCTATGGCAATGGTGATGCCGAGGACAATGCCTAGTGTAAAATGAATTTGTTTTACTTGAGAATCTTGCAGCTATCCAGATGTGATCAGTGTATCTACTGGTTTAGGAGAGAGCATCAAACCCCAAATAGAAATATGAAAATTTAGCAGTTGTTGTTCACGACCTCCAGAATATGTAGAATTTAGTCAATTCATGTTGTTTTGCAGAGAACAGCCAAGAAATTTACAAAGATTTAATGCACATTCAGAGTTATTACTCTGCACATTAAAACTTTTGTTTAGTGACGTTCTCATTCACGTTTCCAATGTCATTTGCTTAAGTTCCCTTATGAATCAAAATGCAGGGATGTAAATAAAATGCGGAAGGCGGAAAAAAAATAACCACCTGAGGCCTTGATTTTTGTGGCTAAAATACTGTGTCTGGTTAGATCTTTTATTCTTACCCAAGTTTTTCGCCTGTGTCCTGAGTTTTCTGCCTCCCCCTCAGCATGCTTCGTTCTAATCTTCTAAGTTATCTATGTCTTTTTGTGTGTGTGTTTGCGCAATTTATTATATATATTTCTATTACTTTTTCGATCCGCTTCAAGTCTAATAAGTCTATTTTGCTTCTATCGTGCCACATTTCACGCAGTTTAATATCACTCCTATGCTTTGTGTTTCGCGGTATTGCCTTGCTTAACAAACACGATCTTTTAGCAGTAAAATGGTCGCAAGGAGGGCTTCGTAGCAATTTTAACTCTATATTGATTGTTATTTTCATCCATGTTTTTGCCAAGAAAACATCATTTGTCTGAATTATGACAACTCCATTTACAGCATCCCTTTGTTCATTAAATGTCAGAGGTCTAAACCAATCGCGTAAACGAAGACAGCTTTTTAGGTGGCTGCACAACAATAGATTTGATATCGTATTCCTCCAGGAAACCTACTCAACAAAAAGCATAGAAAACTTATGGAAATCTGAATGGGGTGGCAAAATTTACTTCAGCCATGGTACAAGTCATTCGAGAGGTGTCATGATACTATTGAATCCCAAATTAACTGCTCTAGTTGACACCATCGAAACTGACAAAAACGGAAGATATTTAATTCTTCAGGCAACTATTTGTGATACCACCTTTAGATTGTGTAACATTTACAGCCCGAACAATAATTCTGATCAAAAAATGTTTTTCTCGAACGTTCGTGACATTCTCAGTAATCGTTCGGACAATATAGATAGTACTATAATCGGTGGAGATTTCAATTGCGCGCTAACAGCTCGTGACAAACTAGGAGGTAATGCGGTAGAGAGAAAAAACAATGTAATCAGCGAAATCTTCGAACTGCGCGACCTGTTAAAACTTCAAGATGTTTGGAGGTATCAGCACCCTGATCAACGGCAATTCACATGGCGCGACAAGGCACTAAAAGTACAATGTAGATTGGATTACTGGCTAGTTTCTAAGGATCTCTTAGAGATCGTGCTTAATACAGAGATAAAAGAATCCTCTTTGTCAGATCACTCTGCAATAATTATGACACTCCAATCTAAAGACTTCGCGCAAAGAGGACCTGGTTTTTGGAAATTTAATAATTCTCTCTTGGAAGATAACACCTTCTTAGAACAACTTCATTGTATAATACCGGAGTACAAAAAGAAATACTGCTATCTTACCGATAAAGGTTTATTCTGGGATATGATAAAAATGGAGATAAGAGGTTTCTGCGTGCGTTACTCAAAGAAAAAGAGCAGAGAGCGTAAGAACATAGAAAAAGATCTCTCAGATCAAATAGACGCCTTAATGAAAACACTCGTATCAAACAGGTCAAAAGAGAATATTGCTAAATTATATAGCCTGAGATCGGAGCTAAACAAGATTGCTGATTACCGGACCAAAGGAGCTATTGTAAGAAGTAGAACAAGATGGCATGAGCAAGGAGAAAAAAATACTAAATATTTCTTAAACTTGGAAAAACGACAGCATGCCAAAACATACATATCGAAGCTTAAATCTCAAGATGGCCAAGAAATAACAGACTCCAATGAAATTTTACACTGCCAAAAGCTGTTTTATAAAAACCTCTACACAGAGGTACCTCGAAAGAACCGGCACGATAAATTATTTTTTGAAGACCCAAACCTCCCAAAATTAAACGACGCTGACCTAGAGAAGCTAGAATTGCCACTCACCAAGCAAGAATGTTTTGAAACGCTTAAAATGAGTGCCAAAGGCAAATGCCCAGGAAGCGACAGATTCACTGTAGAATTCTATTTACATTTTTGGTCCGTCTTAGGAGATGAAATGGTTGAAAGTTTTAATTATGCTCTAATACACAAATGTCTAAATATAACTCAGAGACAAGGAATTATCAAAGTTGTGCCAAAAAAGCGGAAAAACAAGCTATACTTAGAAAACTGGAGACCAATATCTTTATTAAACACTGACTATAAAATAATAACAAAGGCCATAGCAAGCAGAATCGCCAACTTTCTCCCCAAACTTATCCAGTGCTCGACACTTACGCTAGTACACTAGCCCAGGACTAGTAAAATTTCATGCTTGGCTAGTAAAAGTACTTTCCTACTAGCCCATAGACTAGTAAATTCGTGGAAAAATAAATCAACTACAACTCTATAACTTGGGAAGTTTTTCTCCCAGAAACCTTCATCAGGATCTAGTTTCCATAGCTTGAGTAATTTAAACCAGAGCACTTGCGACCCACATCGCATACAGATTTTTATCGTACGATCAACTTGCAAACCTGACGCCATCTTGGAAAAGACCCTCTGTCCTCGCTTCCATGATTCCCAAAAGGGACCTGGGAGAGAGCCAAAGTAAGTCGGCCATCTTGGGGTTTTCGCGCGAGCGACTGCGCGAGCATGATTTCAAGATTTTGTAACACTTTACCTACAAGAAAACCGCCTTCAAGGGCCGATAATCATGAGCCAGATTTACATTGTTCACCAGAGGACCACACACTGCACGAAGAGAAAAAGAAGTGTGATCCACGGTCAAGAAATTCTTAACCGAGTTGGATGATAGCATCATTGCTGCGTCTCAGTGAAGGAAAGATGTACTTGTGTGGACTCAAACAAATATAGTGCTAAGAGATTAGCTGATTCAAACTTGGCTGTTTTTATTTTTTTAAGGGGGGGGGGGGATGGGGCTAGTGACTTGTCCTTGTGGGCTAGTGATTATTTGTACCTACTAGCCAATTGCCTAGTATCCAAAAAAGTTAGTGTCGAGCACTGTTATCCATGACGACCAAACCGGTTACGTCAAGGGGCGATACATTGGCCAAAATATTAGGCTGATACAAGACATAATGAAAATAACATCTTTAGAAAATATACCAGGCATGGCAATATTCGTCAATTTTAAAAAAGCCTTTGATTCGGTTGATTGGCAGTTTTTATCCAAAGTTCTAGAAGCGTTTAACTTTGGGCCACAAATTCGCGACTGGATTAAAACTTTCTATACCGACATTACTAGCTGTGTCATCAACAATGGACATGCCTCCGAATTTTTCAGCTTACAAAGAGGAGTCAGACAAGGCTGTCCCTTATCTGGAATCTTGTTTGTACTTTGTGCAGAAATCTTAGCGAACGCAGTTAGGAATAATAAGAATATTAGAGGAATACAAATTTATAACAAAGAATACAAAATATCACAATATGCAGATGACACTACTGCATTTGTATCCGACGCGTTGTCAGCGCAGAACTTGTTCGAAACATTACGCGCCTTTCAAGAGATTTCAGGACTAGAAATAAATAAGTCCAAAACTGAAGGAATGTGGATAGGGTCACGGAGAAAGGACGCCTCGACACCTTTTGATATAGCTTGGCCTTCAGAGCCGATATATGCACTAGGAATCTATTTCTCTTACGACGAAGCTGAAGCTTTCAAAAAAAATTTTGAACAAAAACTACTGTCTATGAAGAACCTTCTTAATCTTTGGCAATCAAGAAATCTCACGTTGTACGGTAAAATAACCATTCTTAAAAGCCTCGCTCTCTCGAAGCTAGTCTATAATACATCGGTACTTACTTTTCCCCGAGAATTTGAATCTTCAGTTCAAGCAACCATTACTCAGTTTGTTTGGAACAACAAACCTAAAATTAAACATACCACCATGATAGGCCCGAAAGTTAAGGGTGGCTTAGATCTGCCAGATTTCGAAATAATGAACAACGCTCTGAAAGTCACTTGGGTAAGAAGGCTGCACGAAAGCAATGAAAATGCAAGCTGGTGCCATATACCTCTCACACTATTAAAACAGGTAGGAGGTATTTTCCTACTAGAA
This sequence comes from Oculina patagonica, assembly GCF_052425735.1. Classification (NCBI taxonomy): domain Eukaryota; kingdom Metazoa; phylum Cnidaria; class Anthozoa; order Scleractinia; family Oculinidae; genus Oculina; species Oculina patagonica. Next base: position 40,190,365 of record NC_135759.1, read on the forward strand.
TGCAACTATGATTTAAAGTACCTCAAACTAGATATACCTATACGATTTTATAAGGATGCCTTAAGCATTTGGCAAATCATAAATAATCATACTCCAGCAAACAAAGAACAGATTCTCAATGAAATTCTGTGGAACAATCGGTTTATTAAGATCGAAGGCTTCTCTGTTTATTACCATAGTTGGCATGCTGCAGGAATAACCAAAATCAAAGACATTTTCTACGAAAACAACTTCCTGACATTTGATAAATTTTGCCGCAAGTTCGCCATCAAAACAAATTTTCTTACTTATTATGGCTTATGCAACTCTATCCCCCAAAACTGGATCCGCTTGTTAAAAGAACTTGACACCGACGCACCCACTTGTTTAGAATATGCAGAGAAAATTCCTTTAGACAAGCTTTCATGTAAATCAGCTTCGAAACTTCTAATCGGGCTGAAATTCATACCTCCCACAGCAGAACAAAGAATGTGGCAAGCAAACTTTGATAAGAAAACTATTAAAACTATCTACAGCATTCCTTTTAAAGTGACCAAGGATATTAGGCTCGCTATATTCCAATTCAAAATTATACATCATATCTTGCCAACTAATGCAACCCTTTTCAGAGATAAGATCATTCAACATGACAAATGTCATGTCTGCGAGCAAAAACAAACCTTACAACATCTTTTTGTTTCTTGCCCGGACGTGCAATCTTTCTGGCAAACCTTTTCCCACTGGTGGAATGTTAAAAACGACGATTTTATTGACTTGAACGACAAAACCATAATATACGGCTTCACAAACAACTTTGGCCAACAACTTGGTTTAAACCTCTGCCTGATAATCGCCAAGTATTACATCTACTCTGCTTCAAGAGAACAAGAACAGTACTATTTCGAAGCCTTCCTTGCTTTCCTCAAAAGTAAACTATCTATTGAAAAGAGTACGTGCAAATCACAAATCATTCTTTAAATAAAACGTAAGCTAACCATTTCCTACAAATGTAACTAAGTAAAAAACAAACTTGTATTACAATTTGTCCGGCAAACCATGTTATCAAAAAAAAAAAAAAAAAAAAAAAAATCTTACCGGATAGAAGCCCTTATTTGACTTTTGCATTCTTGTATTGAATTTTTTTTTTTCCTTTTCTTTATTTTAGTCTGTAACTTACAAGTCAATGTAATCTAAGATGTCCTTTTGTTTATTCGTGGTTGTAAATAGTAACTAAATGTAATTTATTTTTTGAACTGTTCAATAAATGTTTTTGCAAACAAAAAAAAAACAAAAAAAAAGTTTTTCGCCTGTGATCAAAAAAATCTCAGCTACATCCCTGAAATGATGAAGTTAGATGCTAAATAGACTACATAACTTGAGGCATGTATGGTGATGGATGTAAACAAGTTTTTGACTTATCATTTAGAGGGTGACGAAGACGATGATGAGGAGGATGAAGAAGATGAAGGAGAGGACGAGGAGGAACCTGGTCTGGATTACTTACAAAAAGAAAACTTGGAGGTAAATATCTGTCTTCTCGCATAAAAGGGTATTTACAGTTGTTAGCAAAGTGTTTGTGATGTTTTGATATGTTGCACTGAGGTAGGTAGGAAAACACCAATGATGTTCTTTCAAACTAACGAGGAACAGTGAGGATTTTGATTTGGCAAAATTGAGATGGATTGCAAACTATGAATTTCAAAAATTGAGGCTAAATTTTCAAAGGTTTTATTCTCATAATAATGCACACATTTACGAATCTTGGAAATGGAGAAAAACTATCTATGTGTGGTTGACTTGTGCAACAGTTTAAAAGTACATGTTCATCCCAGAGCCCACACCCTTCCACCTTTCTCCTTCCTTACCCCAGAATATACCGTCGCTTGCATCTAAGCGTGAACACGTGCCGCCGAAACATGATCTAATTAGGTATCAAACGTGGCATGATTGGTCATCAAACGTTTGAAGTTTAGCAGACCGTAACGGCAACTTTCACGCCGAAACTTCAACACATTCCGGTTTCGAAACAGTCAAAATGGCGGAAAGATTGGATATCAAGACTTTCTTCGACAAATTGATCCTGATGTGTGTCAATATGCATTTTCAGGTTCACTTGAATCACTTCTGGTGCAAAGTTTCGCCTGTTCTCAGTGTTTATGGTGAGCATTTTGAGCGTGAAAGTTGCCGTTACGGTCTGCTTAACTTCAATGTTTCATGACGAAACATGCCATGTTTGATACCCAATTAGATCATGTTTCGGCGGCTCGTGTTCACGCTTAGATGCAAGCGACGGTAGATGGAGATTACTAAGATCTTTATGTAAGGTAACTTGATGTAACTTCCTGAACTGGGGAACATAAAAGTCATGTCGGGCATGGATTGTGTTCTAAAATTTCCATAACACAAGGACTTGTTTGTGCAACCAAACCTTGTGTTTTTTTCTTTGAAGAGTGGTGGCTTTCAGGGCAGGGATAAGGTACATAAGCTTTCAGAGACTTGACTACTTGGTTATGTTTCTTGAATGTTAACCCTTTGCTAATTGCATTCTAGGATGAGGAAGAAGGTGAAGACTTTAACCCGGAGGAGGAAGATGAAGAAGAAGACGAGGAGGAGGAAGAGGAAGAAGAAACAGAAGAACCCGACAGGAGAGGAGAAAAGAGAAAGCGAGAAGATGACGACGATGATGATGATGACGACTGACACAAACTGCCATAGCATGCATGGAGCTACTGACTCTAGAGAGGAAGTGCTCTTTATGTATAGAGTTGTCAATGATGTTGGAGAGGTCCTTGTTACGAGACTTTTGTCAGGCCTCTCACTAGAACTATCCCATGACTTGCAAGCAGTGTGTTGTCATTCCTGAAGTTTAGTAGCCAGTGGTACTATAGTAGCAGTTTGTTCTCTGTTGGAGTTTTGTAACTTAATTTTGTATTCACTCTTTAAGTCAGGATATAAATGGCTCTGTTTGTGAAATTCTGTAGTGTGCAAGTTATGGGTAGCTTTGTAAGACAACTCTGCGGCAACCAGAGCACAGTTGTACGTTTTCAGTTTGTACAGTATGAGTGATCAGCCATGGATTCAATTGATAACAGAGAGGTTATCAGGACTTATCACTTCATCTTGTATTGGTTGTAGATAGGAAGAAAGGTGCAGTTATTGTCAACTTGCATGACTGGCGTACATTTTTTGAGAGTAGAAAGGAACTTTTAAAATTGCCTGCATCAAAAGTTTTGAACGATCATTTCTTATGTTAGCATCCATTGTCTAGGCTTTCTTAATTATTAAATGCAGATTGCTTCAACAAAAGTGCTCAAGCTGGCGTATATGCCCAAGTTTGAAGCTGTTGATGAGGCATAAGTTTTGCAACACTTAAGCAACTTGTGAATATGTTTTAGTACATAGCACTTCCAACATTATATGGTTATAACATTTATCCCAACATTAAAAAGAAAGAGATACTTTAAATGTTCCTTCACTTAAATTCAGTGAGTTTAAATTCTATGGGTATTTATTTTTCTGAAACTATGTAGGAATTTTTTTGGCAATTCAAACTTAATCCATTCTAATGAACTAAAGCATTTTTCCAAGTGTGGCGCACAAGGAAAAATCGATTCGCCGATTGGTTAGTCTCCTTCACAATTGTTATTTAAAAGCATTTTGTGATGTCCTGAATAATACTATGAAGGTCGCTTGCTTTTCCTTTGTTTTGACTGGACATTTCTTATAAGTGAAGAATACCATTTGAATCAAATGTCACAAATGGGTTTCATGAAAAAAAATCTTAGGATTTCACAATGTCCAATTGTTTTGCTCCAGTCTCTACAGGGTCCATTTGTCTGGAATTCTGAAAACAGTTCAGAGAGAAATACAATGAAACGACACAGTCGACATGTAGAAAATGCAAGGAGGCGAAGTAAACTTGCTTTGCATAGTTTCGGTCAGATTTCCAAGTTGAGTACCCATTGTATTTAAAGACAAAAAATGTTCGCAAATTTTAGAAGGTACACCACAAGCCATCACTGAACACGGGATTAACACCAGCTTTCTGGCTAAACAGGTGTTTGAGAGTATTAAATTGTTTTGCATTGCAGTGCAAATTGATTTGTTATAAATCATTACTGCACTTTTAACTAGTTTTTTGGGCATTGAGACCCACACTTGCTGGCACGTTTATTTGCTTAGGAAGCAATGAGTTGACTTGGAAATTATCTTGTTGCACTCGCATGCTGTGCTAGGAAGGTATTGTTCAAAACGCTTTTCCTTTGTAAGGTATAGTAGCCATGTTTTATATGTGCATTTCTTTATGGAATAAAAAATCTTTATAAACAAACTGGAATTTGTTTTTCAATAGCGAATTCCCTTTCTGAGAAAAAAATGTAACTCAAACGGGCAATTTTTAACGGAGGAGACCGGTTGCGGTTCTTTTTGCAAGTTCGTGAAAATATAGAAGTCACACGAGACAGCAGGAGGGCATTTTGCGTGCGCATGCGTGCAACCGCTGTACAAAGACCGCGTGATCTTGGGAATAAAAATGGCGCGGAAGATTCAAACTTTGTTTTTTGTACTGTTTATCGTCACATAATTTAATATAGACGTAAATTTCGCTAAGAAAAAGTGTTTTGTGTGTGGCAAGGCTCTTATAAAGCATATTTTCTGGCCTGCTTCGGGATCGTTGTTGCAAATAATGGGAAAATATGTGGGACAGGTAGGAAAGCCTTCACCGACAAAAATCAAACAGGCCGTAAAAAGAGGAAAACATCCGTGTGCTGGAGTGTGATATATTAGGATCAAAACTTCACATCAAATCAATTGCTGTAATACAGGCAGAGTGCGAGCAATATTATAGCTTGTCGGGAGATTTTTTGCCTAAAGGGACGGCCACCAAAGAAAAGGGTTTTCCCTGAGGGGAACGACATGTTTGGGTGTTCTGCACATGATAATGCAGCTCACTGATGACTCCAAAGCAAAGCCAACTTGCCCTCGACTGGCAAACAGGGTTTCCTGGAGCAAGAACTGCAGTTCTTTAAAACACATTTAGGCGACACAGAAGTAAAACAGCCGTTATAACAGAATGAACATCAAACTTAAAGAAATAAACGTTGAATGAAAAATTGAAAATAACATTGTTTATAGTTAAAAATTATTTCTTAAGACATTTTATACAGCAGTTATTAGAACGTTTCTGAAAAATATATATATCGCTTGTTCGTTTCATGCTATTTTTTGACTGGTGATCAAGGCTAGATTTTGATAAAGGAGCCAAAAATGTACTAATTAACATAGTAAAATGTAAACAAATAGTCTACCAGCAAAGAATTACCATAACACTTTAAAATTAAGACCGATCGCAGTAATTATTTTCTTGTTCAACAGAATAATTGTGGTATCATCGAAATGTGAAGTTATTTTGACCAATGCTCACGTTTAAGGAAATAATCACAAACGATAGTTTCTCTGTTAGGATAAACCAGCGAGAACGTACGTTAAAGAAAGCTAAAAAATTCCACAATTGACCATTTTTTAACGCTACCTTCGTAGCATTAGACGATAGTTTAAGTACTTCAGGCTCCATATATCATCGGTAGACGCTGGAGATCAAGGCTAGATTTTGAGATTTTTGCATTGTGAGAACGACTAAGTTGTAGTTTTATGACAAAACTGAACAAAATCATGACCACTCGCTCAAACCCGGGATACTTGATTAGAACATCGTATAGTTAAAACTGCTGTTTTATACTTTAGTACTAAATAGCCGTAGCGCTTTGTCCGTTTAGATCTTCCGGCTATTAAAAACATGGGCAAGGTATTTAGGTTCTCGACATTCGGTCGCCATTTTGTCCACGTGCAATGTTTAATACACATAGCCAAAGTCGATCAGATAAACAGCACGCCGACACCAAACTTTGCTTGTTGTTGTCAGAAGATAAAGCAAGGACTCTTAGTATTGTATACAGCAAGTAAAACTTAAAACACGTTTCATTTTGAGCTAGAAATTAGGCCATAAATTGTGGAAAATATGTAAACAATCGATCGCAGAACTTCTCTGTCGTGCGCACTAGTCCATATCGACGCATGCGCACGCAAAATGCCCTCCTGCTCACGAGACATAAATTTGGCGGGTCGATCTACAACGGGTTATCCATTTTGGAGAAGATTTTTAGAACGGGGTATAATATTTAGAACGCACGAAAGTTTCAAATTGTCAACAGCCTAAACGGGGTGCTAAAAAATTGACCATTTTCTAGAACGGGGTATCATTTTCAATAGACAAGGACCCCCGCCATGTGATGACCTGGGAGGACATGTGCAGTCACACGAACGAGCGAGGAAGGAACGAACAGAACAAGAACCCCCAAAGGAATCATCACATGATCTGAATGGGGGCAACAACGATGTAAACACGTTAGCCGAATTGGTCATGCAAACTCTTACTAGAACCTGGTGCTATTTTGGAGACCGGCACACATCCACCCATTACATACCTGAGTACCCCCCGGGGGTGGGGGATGTACCGTGGCCAGTCGAATGGCGAAGCTCTCGCGCGTCCCTGTCCTCGCGCCTTCGCCGATCACATGCACATCGGAGGCTATCACACAAAGTAAAGCGCCGAAACGCGGTACTGAATATTCCCGCCTGTTGGCATTTCAGCGTGATTGTGGTATTATTTACCACTGATTCAGATCATGGCCTCTTGGGACAAGAGTGAGCGTTGCTGTGCAAACTGCAAGCGTGACATTGGGGAGCAAAAAATATGCTTTCGTTGTTGCTATGATTTTAATAACGCGAATGGACATCATCTATTCAATACTGACCAACCCAAGTTCCAAAATAACTTGTGGCTTGAATTTGTACCATGGAAACTTCGAGCACTTTCAAAACTCACTTGACCATGGCGTGACAACAATATAAATAGCATACACAGGGCGCACCCTCTTGCATAAATTATTAACCAACATGGCTCTCAATAAACAACAATACGAATCGCTGCCCGGGAAAGACGGAGGAGAACCAGTAATGGCGAGCGATAAACCGATTGTAAGCCAGCCAGCGAAGCTGTCAGCCACCGAAGAGTATGTCCTCAACTTGGATCCGGCCACAGTATCGGGTAAGTTCGCAGTTAAGGTTTTATAATTTCCTAAAACTAAAATCTCCGCGTCAGATGAAGCTGTTTGTGCGCCGAGTCGTCCCTTTTGAAAGCGGCGCCATTTTGCACGGGCAGTTTGAAGGTGTTCGGTTCGTTATTAATGAATGAAAGTACGCGGAGAATGTTCGATACCTCAACAGTTAGGGAACTATAGATTAAATTGGTTTAGATATCACTATTTATTTAATTTTAAGAGTCACTTGGTGAGGCGACGGGCGTTTTATTCTTGTGTATTGGGCGTTGGCGATCAAATTAAGCCTTGTAAGTTGCTGATCTTTAGGAATGCCGATCCCTTTCGAGATCTTACGTTACGGTTTTTGCTGGAATAGAAGCCGTATGCCAAGCCTATATTTCTTGCTCTAGTTTGAGTAAGCAATACGTTGTCTTTGTTAACACTAATAAGCAGTGTAGGTCAACAGTGATATGCATATTAGCTTGGAGGCAATCGACAAAAATATGCCTCAAATCAAAGTAAAGCAAAGTGAACCCTTGATCAAATGGGTCAGCTTTATCTCTGATTTTGAATATTAATTTCACTTCTGATTGCATCTAAAATGCATTGTATACAACGTACAATTGCATTAGGCTTACTTTTAGAAGCTCAAAATTAAATTTGGGCTGGCTGTTGTGTAAACTATTCAGTAAAATAACAATGAAACTGCAGTCTTGATTTTATTTCACTTTGTTCTAAATCATCCAAATCTTCGTACACCTGTTCGTATTAGACCTTATAATACCAAAGTCACACTTGTGCTCTTTTCATCGGTTGATCACCCAACGGTATAGAGTTAATAGCTCAGTCCTCAGAGCACAAATTATACAGAATAAACTGTTTTACTTTTGATTTCCTTGCCTAAAAGGGTGACATATAATACCGGTACGTGCTGATATTTTGCGAGTTGCATAGTATTTTTCCAAGCCCTGTAGGGGCAAGGATAAATGCGACCAATGAGCAAAATGTCCGCTCGTATTATATGTTAAACCATAGAATAAGGGATTATCCATCCATATTTTTGCCCTGTTCTACAGTGTAATAACATGGCATATTTTGTGCGTTCTTTTGCCTTAATATGGTAAAATGGCACGATGGTGGAATAATAAATTGGGAAATTGTTTATTTTTTGTGGATGCCTTCATCCTAGGGATTGAACCAGGCATAGCAATTTCTGCTTTCACTGTACAGATTGGGTTTTTGAATCAATAAAAAATTTGATGACTTCTTCCTGTGAGATCCCCAAGTTTGGATAGAGGAATGATTCCTTAGCAACCAATGCTCATGCTGCTTAATTGAATGAAAATTTAATTTTAAAAACCATATCTCTTGAGCTTTGGTTAAGAAGACTGTAAAAAGTGACTATTTGTGGGATGAAGCAAGCATAACAAATTTAGAAATGCATGGTAGTGTTTAGCTTGGGAACTTGGCAATACAGTAAAAACCCGCGTTTAAGAACCTGGGAATTTAGGAACCTTCTGCCAGAAATTTGCATTTTTAATACCCCAAAATATAAGAACCTGTTTAGCCAAACAAATTCCAACAGGTTCTTATTTGTGGGGTTTAACTATTTAATTTGTATATTTTTTACCAAAAACTATACTGTGTCATTGATCAATAATTTTATTAATGTTGTTGTACTTTTGGCAACTTGGGTATACATTATAAAATATTTATAATGAAGAACAGACCAGATTTTATACTATTTCTGATAATCAACAACAATGTCTACTCTGTAGAAATTACAAACCTACTTAGCCTAAACTGTCAATAAGTACCCCATGATACAAGAACCTGTTTTGCCAAACTCTGAAAAAAGTAGGCTCTTACACACAGGTTTTTCATGTATTCCATTTACTATAACAATCCCAAAGATACTGAGTCACATAGAAAACATGTGCAGTGATATAATTATAATCTATTTAATGAAAGTTGGCATTTGTGTGTTTCATTCAAGTTCATTCATATTACACAAATTCTTTATGTTAAGTTACCAAGTCATCAGCACCAAAATTGTCAGATTAAAATTAACAAGAAATGATTTGTATGGCAGTATGGAATATCTTGTGATGTAATTGTTATTGAAGGCTGATATTTTTACCAAAAGAAACTGCCAGCCACATGCAAATTATTGTTTGCAAATTATTGTTTTATACCCTCTCCAGAGCTTGTTTTGAACAACATGATTATTATCTGCTAATAAATGGGCACTAGTGTACATGATGCACAATTATTAATTTTGAAAGGAACCTCAGCACTTTTCAAACTAAACAGACTGTGAGACCGTGGAAGTTTTGAATTTTCTTCATTCAAGCATGGTTAAGTCTGTGTCAAGCCTAGTGGCCCATACAAGCCGAAGCTTATACGGTTTGCTGTAGCATGAAGGGACTAGGAGTATTTCTACTCCTTCAGGTTCCTGGGATGCTAGTCCATTGCAGGGTTAGCCCCCAGCATTAGTTATTAGCCTTATGTGCCTTATGGCATGGAGAGATATAGGTATTAGTTCGTGGGTACCCATTTATACACCTCATGATCAATTGAGAGATGCACTATTGGAGTAAAGTGACTTGCCCAAGAATTCAACAAATTAACCCAGGCTCGTCCTCGAACTGCTCGATCTGGAGTCCAGAGAGTTAACCATTTCAACATTATAAAACTGTGAACCTTGATGATTAGGAATAGGAATCTGTGAAAGTTTGATTGATTTAGTAATCTGTTATGTGTCTTGCAACTGGAGCAGAAATTCATTTGTCCCACTCTATTAGATGAATAAAATTAATGGTAACTTTGATAATAATGGTCAAATCAGTACATTATTTCTACAGTTTCGCTTGGATATTTAGGCCTGCTTGAGTGTAGACTTTTTGCTGTCACTTATTGCTATGCAATACACATGTGGCAAGCAAAAATTATGCTACTGGACTTGGTGCCTAAAATACTTCTTTGTACAGTTGATTTATGGTGTAATATGTCATGCATTTTTTGGTAATTGTTGCTAACAGGTTGGTCTGTGGAGGAGGTCAACCAACAGTTTCTTGAACGTGCTGGATTGGGTTACATGGCAGAGCAGTTTTCTGCGAACAAGATCAATGGAAAGTGCCTTATGCTTATGACAGAGGTGAGTTAGTAATTGACTAGTATTCCAAAATTTGACTTCAAACAGGACGTTTACAACAAAATAAGTACAAGGTTACAGTTGTAAAGAAAAGCAAAAGTATCACATTTAGTTTTCCAAAATGCAAGCCCTATGATTTCACAGTAACGATCGTTTCCAGTACTCGGCTGTGTCATTATGGTGTTCATAAAAGCACAACCGAAAAACAGTTTCCCCTCCAGGGCCAAGAAAAGGAAATGAATCAGTTAGTTTGAAAAATTAATGTTTCAGAGGTGATCTTTTGGTTTAAGTGATAATTTCACTGTTTTAACTGATGCTGAGGGCCAAATTTCTTTGTTAAAGTGCAAGATTTGCAACAAACTTTACATGTGAGTACTTCACAGTTCAATTTTATAAGAAATTATTGTCAATGAAGACTTTTGAAGATTTTTTTTCCTTGTCTGTTCTCTAAAGAGTAATTTCTCTTTCATAAAATTTATCTTCCTGTCTTCCAAATTTGCCTTTCTGATTTATCTTACCTTATTGGACATCTTGTAAAACTTAAGCTTACGTAGTTTTCTCAAAACATGACGATAAATAAATCAAATAATAGAGTTATGCACTGAAGCTCTACAAAGTACTTTTACAACATGTTTATTAAAATCAATGATATTTAAAATGGGTTTCCATGAATTTTCACAGAAAAGAACCAGACACTCACAGTTACCGATGTGTTCCCATGATCTCTGGGCATAGAACTAAAAAATTATTTTCCATGGGATTTGAAATCCTAGGGCTTGAAAATGAATGACTCCTTTGACTTTAAGTCAAGCCAAATGATCATGATACTATTAATGTTAATTGAACGCAAAACGTTTTACACAATCCTTGAGTCTAAGTTCTTGTTTTGTTCTGTCCAGGGTCACCTTCACGAGCTTGGAATCAAATGTCTTGGGGACAGAATCTATCTGGCTGAGCTAATTGGACTATTAAAGAAGAAAAAGAGAGAAGCTGATCTCAGTGCTGCCAAGTGGTCTGGAATGACTCCTGCGCCGGGTATTGCTTACAAGGAAGACTGTGGAGAATGCTGCCTTGCCTACTTCTGCCCATGTTGCTTGGCCAAGACCTACTGGCGTGTAACAGGACAAGGCGTGTTCTACAAGCGAGAACCACCTTGTGGATTGTGGATGGAGGGTAATTTTTAGCTGTTGATATTTCTAACAACAAATTCTCCCTGCTGCTTACTAACAGTGCTGCCAGTTAATTATGATTTGATGAAATTCCCTCCCCCCCCCCCTTTCTAATAACTGCCCCCATTTCAAGGAATTTGTAGCAAGTGGTCCTATTCCAATAAGTACCCGTCTTTACTCTGATAAGTGCCGTTTACAATATTGCTTCCGTCTATCTGATCCAATGCTAGTGCATATAATTATTTGTTTCATCAGTGTCAATTTTAATCCATAATTAAGACTATAAAGAGCAGATTAAACTACCGGTATATTCACAGTATGTACTTTTAGCACTTCAGAGATGTTAAGGTAAAAAAATAATAATAATAAAATTTGCACCCTATACCAAATAAATACTGTGTCCCCAATAACAGGGTTCGCACAGTCTTGAAAAGTCCTTGAATTTTAGGGGGAGTCCTTGAAAAGTCCTTGAATTCCATTTTTCCTTGAAAAGTCCTTGAATTTGTGTGTAAGTCCTTGATTTGGTCCTTGAATGTTCTTCAACTTTGAATGTAGTGGGGTCGAAAGAGAATTGCTTTACATAGACTTTGGTCTTTTCCTGTGTAAAGCAGCTTCAAACACTGAAAAAGCTGGATGTAAAAGCAGCTGATAAAGGGAAATTGACTGTTGGATTACTTTGCTTCTCAATTATTGAGAAGCAAAGTAGGTAATCCAACTGCGCACATGAGTTCAAATGCCAGTGAAACAAGCGGTCACCAGCGGTTTTGTATAGAACTGTTAATTGTCCTGCGCAAGCCGCATGCATTTTAGGCATTAAAAAACCAGCTTGCACTGGGAATGTGCATTAATGTACCATCTGTGAAATTACATCCCTCGTAGGTGGTCCTTGAAAATTCAGTTTGGGCCTTAAAAAGTCCTTGAAAAATGGTTGCATTTTTTTGTATGAACCCTGAATAAGTGTTTTCCTTCAATCTCCCAAAATTAAATAACTCTACCAGCTACTAAATCAAATTAATACCATAATTTAGGGGACTGTGGACGATGTAGTGTAGAGAGTGCTAACGCTTCCCACCATTGTGGCCTGGGTTGGATTCCTGCCAGGTGCCATATGTGGGTTGAGTTTGTTGTTGGTTCTCGTCGTTGCTCTGAGGGTTTTTCTCCAGGTTCTCCAGTTTTCCTTCCTCCTGAAAAACCAACATTTCCAAATTCCAGTTTGACCTGGATAGAGGACCCGCATGACTGATATTGCTTAATCTCTAAAATAATTTTAATATTGTGATGATACACTTGTGATGCACATTTGGTCATGTCTTAGCATGTTATGTTATTGGCATATTAGCATGTTATATATATCATGTTATTGGTAAAACTTAATCATAATTTGTTTTCTTGATATTGTCTTTTCAGTTCGAACAGAATACATGGATTTCAGATTCTTCAAGGATCTGGAGTTGAAGACCACTCGGAAGTGCTTGTGCTGCTGCGCAGCCACAGAGCTTGAGATGTATGTTGACGACCATGATTCCAGTGCTGCACAAAAGGAAGGCGAACCTCCCAACCCAGGTGCATTCCATCCCCATGTACTGCGTCACCCAGAGGCAGCGCAAGTTGAGCAGACAATCAGAAATGCCTGGAACAAAGTCAGACTGGTCGCAGAATAGACACAGTGCCAATGATTTATTTGCATTAACCCCAGGGTTAACCCATTGCAACCAATATATATTTTTAAAGCTAGTCAATAGTATTCTTTGCTTGCTCATCCTTGGGAGGGTTTAGTATAGAATGAAAGCATGCTTATTTAATGTTTTCACTCATCATTTATTGTACTTCCTTACTTCCTTAGTCTTTTCAATTTAAAGGGGGCACGCTGGCCTTCTGTTAAGCTGGCATGCTGACTGAGGTCACTGTGTTGTATTCTTCAGCACTTAAAACACTTTACTCTTAAGGTGCCTCTATCCCCTCGGGTAAAGAGGTCAGCACACATGACGGGACTACTGTTAGTTGCAGGGACTTGTTGCAAGGACTTATTTCTGTGTCTAGTCACACACACAGTACATGCGACAGGACTTGGTCCCCAGGCTAGTCACATGGTCTAGTCCTTTTATGTGTGCAGACCTTAAATGGATACTGGTGATCTGTTTGAAACCAAAAAAATGTTGCAGATTCAAAGTTGGGTTTGGGACCCAGTATTTTCCCAAGTCTGGCATTGAATCAAGAAAAAACAGTAGTGACACATACTTGAAGTAATTCAAATGTTTCTATTAAAAACCTGAAAATGTGTAATGTAGCTAATGCTGTAACAAATCACTGACAACAGAAATGAAATCTGGGGTATACAAAAATTCATGATTATACAATAATATTTTGCATATGATTGCATATTGATAGCTCCTGGCCCAGGGTTTATACTGGAGCTTACATAATTTACAGCAAATAACAGTGGCCTCTTGCGGCATTATTTCCTCTTTGTTCTTGGCATCATTAACTTGTTGACCATTTCACAAAAGCAAATTTAGCAACCTTTCAATTCTCATATGCTACAATAGTTCAACTCGGCGTTGTTAATCCAATAAACTTTTCAGTTTTGGATGGTCTTATTTTGGATATATTGAACTCTTTCATTTAAAGAGTACCCTGGGAGCAAAGTTACCCTTGTTACAGGATATTTAAAGAGTGGAAGTTTGGAACAAAGAATGAAATAATATTTCAGTAGGGAATTTATTAATATTTCGAGAGGGATGCTTTACTGGTTTTAACAGTTAGGCCTTATAAGCCAAAATTTAATACAGTTATTAAAGTAATCCCAATATAACAGTAACCTGTTGATAGTAATGGTTATGTAACCCTTAATTACTTTATAGTTTATTATGTAGGAGGTAATAGAACGTTTTCTCTTTGCTGCATGAAAAAAAATGTATTTTATGTTGTATTTTATCCTTCACATACAGAGGTTCGCTACAACAGGATGCAAAAGGAGTGACTAAAAATTTACCAGCTTGTTAAGAGATAAACTGTTATCTTTTTCTTAACTTGTTGCTGACTAAATGTCACATTCCCTTTGCATCCTGTACTAATACTGTACTTTCAAGTAGAGTTTACAATGTGTTTGTGCAGTCAGGTGTTTATAACCTCAGTTCAAAATAAACTTAGTGTTCTTAAACTTTTCCTCTTGCTCTTGTCTGTCTATTTATTGGTGGTTTTGTAATACCTTAAATCATAGTTAGTAGTCTCCCCTACTAACTATGCTTAAATAGGGTGTTGAACTATAAAATGAGTATCGCTTGAGTTATCCCTGCAACTTTTAGGGTGTTAACAGGAGCAGCAATCGTCTGTTGCAATTAAACCTGTGCAAATTGTCAAGTTTATGTTTTGTTCAAGAACTGTTACCTCTTAGGGATTTCATGCAACGCCTTCAAAACCAAATTGTACTACCTTAATTCTAGAGGTTTCTTTCTTGTCAGGTAGGCCCGGTGGCCTAATGGTTAGTCCGCAGGACTCCGGATGGAACGGTCTGGGGTATGTTGTGTTCTTTTCACAGGACTATAAACAGGTGCTAGCAAGTGTTGGGGCAACATGGCAGAATTCTGGGGAGCAACCTGCGATGGACTATCATGCCATCCAGGGGGAGTTGAAATACTCCTATCCGCTTCATGCTACAAAAACCAGAGTTGAGCGTCGAGAGCTATGAGCCATTAAATCCGAATATCTCCTTCAACACGTTAGTATAATTAAAGGGCTTAATGCAAAGATGTGGCTTCATTGTCTCGCATAAATTTTTCGTTTAATTTTTTTTATTCTCCTTCCCAACTAAAAGATACAACAGGAGCGGGCGTAAAGTCTTTACTCATCCCCACCACCTTGCGTTCACGATATATGGTTTATTTGCACGCACGCGTACACACGATAGACTAGGAGAGGTAGTGACCCTAAAAGTAATGAAAAATATCCAATCCATTTCGGAAAATTGTCAGTTTCTTTTATTAATACAGTCGTTGTATGTAACTGCTCTATCTGGCTCTATCGTAACTCTTACAACCTTTGAGCACAAGTTCATTGAACCATGCGTTTAAGTAAAAAACGTGATCACATTTAACATAACAAAGACGGACCCCGCCACGCCCATCAGCGGTGGACGAATGTCGTGCCCCAGATTAATACACGGGTCATCATTGCACAGATTTCCCTCACAACACTTATACTCGCACTCAGGTTCTTTGTGCTTTTGTTCCTGCATGGCCATCCTTTCATCGCATTCTCTCTGTAATCTCTGGCACTTGAGGCCGATGGCGCATTCTCGCATGTAAACACCTTTCTCCCAATCACAGAAGCGTGCGCACTTTGTGTGAAAGGCTCCGACCATGGAACAGTTGTACTCTGTCATTTTGGCGTCACATTCCTCCATGGATGCTGCTTTTGGGCAGGAATAGCAGAGCTGCGAAAAGCCTGAAACGAACAGGAAAGAACTAATCAATCTGGTTTGCTCATTGGATTGGTCAGTTATTATGTCAGTACGGTCAGTAAGTCGGCCGGTCGGTCTACAAATCAGTCGATCGATCGGCCAAGTAATTAACGAGTCGGGCAGGTAGGCAATCAATCAATCAATCAATTAGTCAGACAGTTACTCCATTAGACAATCAGTCAGTCAGTCAGTCAGTCAGTCAGTCAGTCAGTCTGTCAGTCTGTCAGTCGGTAAGTCAGTCTGTCTGTCTGTCTGTCTGTCTGTCTGTCTGTCTGTCAGTCGGTAAGTCAGTAGCCTGCGTTGCAGACGAACAAAACCCTGGTTATATAACCAGGGTTTTGTTCGTCTGCAACGCAGGCTAGTAAGTCAGTTATGCAGTTTTTTTTTTCTCATGACCTGCTCACTTGAATTTGTTATAAAAAGGTGAAGAAAAGTTTGAAATTATGAAACGCTAGAAGGAAGGGTCTCAGTTACCGACTGTTATCTCAAATCGAGTATTATAGGGATGTTCTCAATGTAAAACCCTAGCTGCAGAAAACATAAATCTAGCCCTCAAAGAAGAAATTCACTTTACGACCACCTATATATTACGCAGCCACATTTTTTTTTCGCTGGACAAAAACCTTAGTCATTACTCGAGAAGAATTCGTGGCCCATCTGGAAACATAAATTCAGTTTTGATTTAAGTTTACATGAAAAACCTCTGGATATAGATTTACTGTTCATGTCAAAAATAACAAAATAACATTTCATAACACTTTTTAAAATAATATTCTCTTAGGAATCTTGAAAGATAATCAATTCTCTTGATTTTCCATGGATTTTGCCTTTTTAACTTTTGTAAAGTTCAAAGACGGTTTTGTACTTACAGAAAGGCAAAAAAGCCACGATAAATATTACCACACCAAAAATGTATCTGTTCATTTTTCTTAGTACTTCGTTCGTCCTTATTGTCTTCGAGAAACTTTGTCAAGGTTTTGCATTTTAAATTTGAACAACACTGCAGGGAAGCGGCTTAACTCTGCAAAACACAGTTAATTTGAAGTCAACTTCAAAGAAACTAATCTGACTGAGTAATTTTGTCCCAGGAGGAAGCAAGAAAATTAACCAACTCGACGGGCCCTTTTAAAATCAAGTATACTTTTGGTTTGTTTTCATGTAGAGTAGCTACAAAGTATATTTGTTATTATTTTTGGACGTTAGGTCCGTGAAGTGAATTGCAGTATTCTTATTTCGAGCAATTATTAAAGTAGATTTCTTTTTTCAAGAAAACGCCTGTCTTCTATAATCATATGTGTCCGGTTGCTCAGACATTAGCAGGAAGAGAACAGTTAAAACTTCCTTTTAGCCAAACTTCGAGTTCCCGCTTCGTTTGATTGTGAAAAGTCAGTCTAGCTCTATCCCTATTTTCCTTGAAAATCAATGTAGAACACTGAGCAAAAACAGCCTAAGATATTTCAGATTGCGCCATTTTCGCATAAGGATTTTAGTAAAATAATTTTTTATTATTAAAAACAAAAAATATGTTTGTTCTTCACCATCTGCTTAAAAACCAGTCAAATCGTAATTATGCAAAGTCTCAAATAATTAATCCTCGTCCCTTTAAAAATGTTTTTCCAAGCTCGACAAGTTCTGCTTTTTAATCTTTTGTCTCGTGATTTAAACCGGAAACCAGTCAAATGGTGGTGATCGTTCCGTTTTGCATGAACCCACTTTTAGCTGAGGACAGCTGTGAATTTGTCATTCAAAACTGATCACAATAATATAGTGCGCAGTGTTATTGTATTCTAGCCAGTCGTCATAACAGAACAGTCTGCTGGATAGGAATATGTTACTATGCCTGAGTGACATAAAACATTTATGGAAAATTATTATCCTGGAAGAATTGATGGGCATAACTTTCAACCATAACAGAGCCAGATGGGCGCCGCGGTGAATTTACGCGAGAAAACGATGTCGAATCGAACCTACTTGTTCGTCTTTCTGTTTAGCTGCGTTTTAAAAGGTAAGAAAAAGCGATGATATATGCACTGAGCGATCAATTCTTCGCCATATTTTCAATTCTTTTTGTTAATTGTAACAGTGGCGAAATTTCCTTGGACACTTAAATTTTTACACTTTGGTATATTGAGAAGCGCGTCTTAATGAGTTTCGTACAAATAATATTTTGGAACAGAAGCAAGCTACAAATGTTTTTATTTTGGAACTGAATCAGCATGTTGGATCGATGGATAGTCCTTAGTAGAGTTATGCGAAACTTAAAAATAATTGGTAGAACTCGCAACACAATCAGAAGCTTTCAGGTTGTTTTATAGACTGAATTCATCAAAGGTAGATCGATCAGCTAGATTCGCTAGTTACAGCTGTAGCTAGATTGTTTTTCGATCCAAATTCACCTTTAAAGTGTTAAATTGACGATAAAATTTAAAGAAAATAATCCGCCATGATACAGTCGCAATGAGCTATGTTTTGATGATTGAAAGATACGAAATTTATATGACTTGTTTGGCGATGAACCCGTTGAATCGAATTCAGTGAAAGGAGGCTTAGTTTTCAAGGGATTAATCTTTAAGAAAACACGCCATGGGGTGGTACAGTGATAGGTTTTTTATTTTAGTTAAAATTTAAAACGGTAGCTTGCTTTGAATAGCGTGAATATTGATCAATTAAACGGCAGGTGGTCATGCCTCATTTCACTGGCTTCCAAATCGGTTAAAGGGGCCGTGTTACGGCTCCGTCCAAATCGTGGAAACCTCAAATTGCTCAAAACCTACAGAACTGAAATTAGAAAAATTAATAATAACATTAATCGACGTATCGACGTGTCCAAGATCAATTTCAAGTTTACATGTCCGTTGTCATTCCAGTATTCGTGATAATATGCATATGTCAATCATCAGTGAATAACTTCGCGCAAATCGAGTCCTCCTGCACGCTCAGTGACGGCTTGAGGTCTTTTATAAACAACATTTCAAAGATCGGGCAAACAAGTTTATTTCGGCGTTTCCGGAGAAAGAAAAAAATTGTCTGTGATGGTTGCTTTCTCGATGTCAATAATTGTTGCATGTGTTTTCCAATCGAAGATCTTGAACTGGCGTGTTCGTGCAATCGGACACGTCGATAACGTTATCATTAAATTTTCTTATAAAGTACTTTAACAAGCATTATTACTTATCCGAAACTTACAATGTTACTACAAATGAAAAAAAGGTAGATCCAAGTTTTCAAGACGTGCCTTTGGTGACATACATTTAAAATGTAATCGGTTGCTAGGTATGATAGTTATGTATGTCTGGAACCTCAAACTCGTCAACACGAGTGTAGAAGTGGATGACCTGTATTGTTAGTATAAGTTTCTTACCGCAAAGGTAAAAACACTAAGTAGTTTGAATACATGTAATTATACTTTTGGAAGAATCAAGAAAGAATCCAACATCCAGGAAACTAAATGATTCGATGAGGAGAAATATTTTCTATGTTTGAGTACGGTGTGACCCTTCTTCTACTATTAATTCGATGTGAATTCCCTCAAAACTAATTTTATCCTATACAATTTTTAAACATTTAACAAAACTGATCGCCAGTTTTGTTAAATAAAACGTTACGTTTTGCAAAATTGGGAAACACACCCTCACACATGAAGGGTAAAGAGAGCCATAAAAAGGGACTGCCAGTCGAACCCGCATTGCTCTGTAAGAAAATAACCACTAAAATATCGATTCATGTCTCGCTCTTCTCGATAGCTAGTCCAGTCCCTGAACTCTCTCTTACGCGCGCCATTATATAGGGGTTGAACCCAGGCGCTTGAAGAGAGAGTCCAGGATAACTTGCATGCGCATGCAAGTTATCCTGGACTCTCTCTTCTCCCGTTCAACCCCTATGTAGGGAGAGTTCAGGGACTGGACTACTCGATAGCTTGAATAGAACACATTGTGTTAGCCGAACCCGAACCCTGAGACACACTTCAAAACGTTTTGAAAATTATCTTTGCTTTTTGTTTTCAGACATTCTTGGTGCAAAGAACATGGCTTGTGTCCAACGAACAGAAGACAATCACTGCTGTCGTTTTCCGTTCTACTACAAAGGGATAAAATACAGAAGTTGCACCTACCATGGCGATATAAACAATCAATTTTGGTGCTTCACAGAAGACTTCAAGTACAACAAAAGCGTAAACACAACCTGGGGATATTGCAAATGTAAGCTTCAACTGATACTTATAATCATGACGTTAATAACTACTTTAAAATATCCTAAAATTGAATTGAATTGATTTTATTTGCCCCCATAACCTCTTACAATTCTCAATATTTACATATAGCAGTACTGATGTAATTGGCAGGAGATCCCAGCAAGTTTTCTCAAACTTTCTCTAGAGGATCCCCTTTTACAATATCAATGTAATTAATTTTATATTTGTTCATTTTTTATAATTATTATTTTCTTTTTTTATTATCATTATTTCTTAATAAGTTGTACGCTTTTGCAACATTGTAACAAATTTACAGTCATGCAAATAAAGCTTGTTGTTGTATAGTTATCATTTTTTGTTATTTTTAATAACCCTTTAAAGGGAATAGAAGTTTACAAGTTAATAAGCGATTCTCCGTTCGAGAAAATGTCAGAGCATTTTTGATGTGAAAGGTCCCAAATGAATGACGAAAAAAACAAACAACAATTTTAGGTCACTTCCTGCTAATATCTATAGTACTATGTTCTTAATTTAGCGAAGAAACTGAAATTTCTTTAAAAAGTATTTTATGCTTTGTATTATTTTCTTACCACTACATAGCAGTACCTCTTACCAACATGGCGCATGCATACTCATTACTTAAACTAAGCCGGTTTTTTATGTATCTTAAAGGCTAAAAGCTTATTATATTATCTAGCTGGGAGCGCATTCTAAAGTGTTATTGTTAACCTAATACAGTGTCTATTGAAAAGACAGTATAAACTACGCGAAATTTTAAAGAGGCTGTATTGTGAATGTTATTCCTTTCTTTTTCGCGCGTGAAAATGATACCCGTCAATGTCTGCGTCATTTAAAGCTTTGTCTCGTTCTTAAGGATTGAATTTGATAAGTTTGCTGTTTTTCCTCAGTGACAGATTCTCAGTGCTTCGTAAAAACTACAGATGGAAATTGTTGTATTTTTCCGTTTAAATATCGTGGAAAGGAGTACAAAAACTGTGCAGCGACAGAGGGAAATCCGAAAGGGCCCTACTGGTGCGCAACAAAGTCCGAGTTTGATAGAAGCGTCAATGGATCGGGCTGGGGCTTCTGCGCAGGTCAGTAAAGGCAATCCTCTACATTGATGACATTTGAATAAAATTCATCATCATCATCATCGTTCCTAAAAAAAAACAAAAAAATAACCTTTAAAGGGACTATGTCACGGATTTTAGCAGGTTTTGAACAGCCAAAATTAATATTTGCCCGGTCGCTGGAAACCTAAAAAAATGGTCCATTTTTATTAACAATTCCTATATTACAGCACTGATATCTGTTTACAAGCGTGTTTGGCTGCGGATAGCTAGGATGGAAATGGATTGCAATTTGAAAAAGTGAGGCTAACGTTTTCAAGTTGAGTTTCCGCGTGTCTTCAAAAAAATCGATATTTATTTCCAAATTAAGGTTATATCTTCCTTTAGATATTCAAAGATAATGTTTTTCATGGGTAAAGTTGCCTACCACTAATTTCAGAACAGTTTAGTACCTTTAAAAAGCTTAGTTTCTTAGGAAGGCGGGTAGGTGAAATACTTAGCTAATTGTCAAGTTAAGTTAAAAAAGGTTTATTGAAGGTTTAGAAGCTGACGTTTTGAGCGTTAGTCCATCGTCGACGGTCGGAGCAAAATTAAGGGTTATGATTCATGCGTCTGTTTAGTGGATTATAGAGCAACATTTTTTAAATATATTATTGGACAAAGCATGGCAGCAGATAAAGCTTGAATTAATTCGAGTTCCTAAGAGTTCTTTTGCGTAAAATTTCAGGGTCAGCATGCTACACTTGTGGAAGCACCATATCTTGGGACCATTGTAACAAAAACATGGTGGAGAAGATATGTCCTTACGGGTATGAATTCTGTGCTGCGTTCAGCAGAGAAGAAAAGTACGACAATAATCCAAATAACATTACCAAGATATTTAAAAAAGACTGCGCTTTGTATAGCCAATGTTCTACGAAACCGAGTCCTCGTTGCAGTAAAGACAGTAAACAAGGCGGTGTTTCCCAAACTTGTTCACATGAATGTTGCCATGGACAACTGTGTAATACAGGGGAAAGCGCGATGAAAAACGCCCACGGGTGTTTGGCGTTGCTGCTTGCTGTGGTGTCAGCCATCACAGTTTTTCCTCACGGATGAACGTAGCACGATGCGAGAATCATGATACGGTGGTAAAATTGACATAATCGCTGGCCTCCTACAAAACACCGGATACAAAACACATACAAAAACAAACATACAAAACACCAGATCAAAACCGCTGCTTTTTAAATAAACGCCAGCGGCGTTTGATCGAGACCCCGGCATTTTATTGACATCCAGACGTTTACAAGTAATAGCGTATATCTTCTTGGAGAGCTCTGCTATGACATTCTGGCACGGAAAAGAACGGGCGTAACATAATTAGTATGGATCCTGTACAACAAAATGAAACATAGCAAGGTTAGCGTTCGTGTTGTCATGACTGACGCACTTTCTTTCTTGTGTTATAGTGCTCACGTGCCGCTTATGAACTAAAACTTTGTGGCCATAACAACACTTGCTCTATATTGTACACATATTGTTTATGTTTAGGTTATCACAAATCTTGGTTGCAACATACACGTGCCGTATGTGATATTGTAACGTTTGGTAATAATCATCCTCGGAGACCCAGGAACAGTATGTTCGGGCCGGGCGGGATAAAAGGAAAATCGTCCCGCCTTGACTAACTGCCCCTGGGTCTCGGACCGAGGGGTAATAATAAATTAACTTAAAAATTTGAAAAAGTTTTTTTGGTCTTTTTTGCAGTGGCATCACTAGCAGGGAGTGAGCTACATTTCAATTTTAAAAACGGTGTCCAAGGGAGGGGGTTAATCGCTTTTGTTGTTGTGGAAGTTAGTATGCAGGAATTTCGTGTAAGAAGACATTATTCCCATGCATTGATTAGGTCCCGAACTTTAAGAATACCCACCTTAACTAAGTCAATCCTATAGACCGACTTATTATTGATGCATATTAAATTATTGTTCCAAATTGTCGACTCATTCATAATGTCATGATATGTGACTGGGGTCGTGACTGGTGTACTACAATTCAGAGATTACCCAGATTACCATGCTTCGAGGCATTCCGTTATAATATTTTTGTAGGTGTAGATTTTTTGGTTTTTCAGTATTAGAGTTGCAGTGGAGAAGAAATTAAAGTTTCCAAGTATCCGGATAGCCGTCGAGGAATTTCTTTAAACAAATCACACGTTTTACATCGATTTTACAGCAATAATTGACTCTACATCTGGCATTTTTAATCCACCGTTTTCAAAGTCTGAAATAAGCGCGCAGCTCTTTACTTTGTCTTTCCCATTTCATATAAAATTATAAATAATTGAATTGCCTTCTTTAACGAGCGCATTTGGTATTGAAATAACTGACGCTTTAAACAGAAGTTTTGGAATGGCGAAACTTTTTGCAAATTGAATCTTGCCCAGAAGAGATCAATTCCTCCTTTCCACATATGAACTGATTTTTTAATGATTTAATAAGGGTCTGCGTGAGATTGCCGCGTGGTGTTGCACGCATTAATCCAAACTAAGCTGCTATTACTGGGAACTTCACAGATGTAAGCATGCATGCCGGAGGAGTTTACTGAACATCACCTTACCCGGGAAGGAGAAATAGCCGTCACATTCCGCGAAAGATTTGGGTGTTGCACTGTCCAAGTGTACAGCTATATAGCTTGTGTCAAATAAACCGTGTAAAACGTCTATTTGATAAATCAACGCTAATAACCACCATAAATTCTCTGTTTTTCTCTAGTTTTCTTTGGGAGAATCCAAGATTTATCGAATGCATCCTAGCAAAAATCAGCGATTTGGGTGTTTTTTTTTATACAAAAGCCTTCAAGAAAATCACACACCGAAGCACTTCTTTTTTAGCCTGCAGCATAATGTGGCGAGAACGCATCTGAAAAGAACATCAATGGAAACTAGACTCGTGACGATTGTCAGAAGGAGTGAAATGATGGGAAAATCACGGGAAAATATGAACTCACAATTGACCTCGCTCCCAATGTGTGGCTTCAATAGCTCAGTTGGTAGAGCATCGCACCGGTATCGCGGAGGTCACGGGTTCGAATCCCGTTGAAGCCCTGAATTTTTTTCAGGCTTCTTTATTCCAATTGCTTGAATTGGAAATTCACTGCGACGATCATTTATCACTTTCATATACATCCGCAGTTCATATATGAATCATTTCATATACATTACATCAGTGGTAACTATGTTGCGAACACTACTATCTACTTTTTTTTCTTGTTTGATCTCAGTCTCTAAATTTTTGGAATTATTTGTTGTTGTTTCTTCACCGAGTTGGTACCAAGTTGTACGAGAGCGAATTATTGCGCCTTGTGTCAGAAGTGTGACAGTCTTTTTTAATATAGAAAACATTTAAGACTTTATAGGTATTAAGGTCAGTGAGGTGATCAGAAGGAAATGAAAATGAAATAAAGGGAAAAGGTATGATTAACGTTTGATGTTGATTACGAATGTCACTACAACTCCTAGACGGAAAGGTTTGATGAAGGTTTGTAACATGATATTTTATGGCAGAATTCAAACTTTGCCGTTTTCCTCGTCTTCCAAAGCTTGAGTTTAAATTTTTCTATTATCACTAGATAAAAAGCCGTGAACAAAAAATAATGCTTTTGTTTACTTTATTATTCTACCTCACATGTTTTACATTTGCTTTACTTCACAACTGCTTCACTAATCTAACATGACTGTGAGGTCATCCTTAGATGAACTCCTCGACCCAGCTTTTCAGGAAGCGCACCTTGGCATAGACGCCGTACTTGCCCGCTGCAGCGCACCCGTTACCCCAGCTTGTAACTCCCTCGAGGTACCACTTGTCATTGAACTCGCACACCATTGGGCCCCCACTATCGCCTTGACAGGCATCCACCCCTCCCGCGTCAAAACCAGCGCAGATCATAGAGTAGTCAATGTTCGACCATCCGTAGGCTTTCTTACATTTTTTTTTGGAAACTTTTGCCACTGACGCTTCCTGAAGGTAGTCTGGCTGGGATCCCCCGGATGATAATGTTCCCCAGCCTGTAATGAAGCATTCCTTGCCTGTTACTAGGGCGAAGTTTTCGTCTGGGAGGCACACGAGCCCGACACCTTCACCAAGTATTGCTCTGGTTTCCAGTCTTAGGAGCGCGATGTCGTGTGTGTACGTATCAGGGTCGTACTCATCATTAATTATGATCTGGACAACCCGCAGTTCTTGCGCAATGTCGGTTATTTTGTAGGCTCCCATCCTACGGTACAAACACAATTACTTAAAAACCGCTGGTTCTCACATTTATGATGTTCATCTAGTTTACGGTGTCTAACATGATCATAATTTTATTTCATCCAAGTCGCCATTCCACTTATCATTTATTAACATTTATCCACAGGGAGGCCAGACAAGTGGTGTGACTGTTTGTATGTTCAAAACATAGGACTTATTGTCGGAAAAATATTGCGAGTAATGCCTACATTAAAGCTCAAAATAAACGGAAAACTTAGCCGACAAACTTTCCTTTCACTGCCTAGGCCTGACAACTTAGTGAAGTATAATAACCAACCTTACAACAATCTCGCTTGCACTAGTGTCATGAACACAATGAGCAGCAGTCACCACCCATTGTTGATCAATGAGAGATCCACCACAGAACTGCGATCCTCCAGCATAGGCCAGCATAGCCTGCCACGGCCAGCTGCCATTTTGGGCCTGGTTGCCACCCACGATACGAGTACCTGCGGGCTTGGAACCACAGCTGGCAGCTTACAACAGTAAATAAAATAATTTTGTCAAGACGAATACATTTTAAAAAAATTCGCGTGCTAACAAACCATTTAGATCAGTGTTACCATTTCTAATGCTACATCGCAACTCAAAACCTTGCGTGCCTGGCCCAATTATAAGATACAAACAGTCGATAGATCCTTTGGCGTTTATCCTGTTCTTAGAAAGGTTTATTGCTTTTCACTCATAAATTTATTGAAGTATCAGTTTACCTGTAGGAGCGGCGGTTGTCGACCATGAAGTAGCAGTTGTTGGCTGATTATCTAAAAAAAGAAATGACAATGCCGCATGATCACACTAGACGAACTGAAGAATCGGGAACAGTTTATATGTTTTAAACATCGATTGGCATTATAATGACTGTCTAGATCCTATTAGTATAACTTGTATGAATCTTCCAAATTACTGGGCGACAATATAAATTATAATTGTCCGGCATGAACAATTTGCAGTGGAGGAGATCGCGTTTAAAGTCTTTAGTCGGTTGCTGTTAAATACCCTTACCCGACCCACTCTATAATGGACCAATAGCAATAAAGCGATGGATCACTCCTGAAGCATTTTATAATAATATAGTACGCTCCTGGAAAGTTGAGTGCTCGCTGAAAAACGTTCCATTCGACAATAAGGTTTCTAAGACAAACGATCAACTCTCAGCAGAAGGATGCAGCGAAACGCAAATTGTAGGTAAGTATTAAGCCAGTATAGACTGTTCACAGCCCTTTGTTTTTCGTATTTTTCCGTTCGATCTTAGCTGGTAAGCGTTGAACGCGGGGGAAAGAGGCGCTCTCACCACTGCGCCACCCCTGCTCCCTATACACTAGAACCACTAGAAACAACGGGAAAAATAGCAAAACTGCCGAAAATCAAAATTGATTTTGCGCGTCGCAGTTTTTATTTTTTTAGGTTGCTCGATTTTTAATTCACTACCTTTTAGTTTAAGAAACACTAATTCTATAGTTTTTATTAGGAAAGCGTTAGACGATTTTTACGTGTAATTTCTATTGTAGATTTTAAAGGTTTTTAACTTAGTGCACGATTTCCTTTTTTAGTCAAATTTTATTTTATATAGTCAGTAATTTTTAATTATTTTAGAAATAAGAATTTAAGTAGAAATAAGTTTTCAGCATTTTTGGTAAACTTTGTTATTTTAACCGTTACTTCGCCTAAGACTACTAAGAAGAAAGCACCAGCTAAGCTAAAATTAAAAAAAAAATGATTGTTTAAAATCGAGGCAGTGAATAGCTGTCTGAAATACAATAACAAGACTAAACCATGTGTCACAAACCATTTGCAGCAGAGTATGTCAACGCAGAGAGCAACAAGATTGCCACGATATTCATCTTCCTCGTTTTGGATTTATCCACAACTGAAAATGCGAAGAAACAGGAACGGTGCTGGTTTTATAAAGTTGTCGCACTGTTGATGAAGTATATTTAGTCGTATTTGCATATAGTACTTTAGAGCCATTAAGTTTGTTTGTTTTGTAAGTGGAGTGAACAGTTACCGCTTTTTAAAAACAATGCTCTTTATGTTCACAAAAGAAAAGTGTTTAAACAAGTTTGTTTGAAAGTGTGGACCATTAACAATTGGCCTTAAGGGAAAAGTAACTGACTTTTATCAGATATAATTCACAGAATTTAGCAGGGATATTTTTAGGGTCTCGTTACAATGCTTTTTGAGCTAATCTATCACTCATGCTTGTAAGATGTTAACTTCACCCATGCCCTTCACAGTTTTCTAAAGGTTATTCGACTGAAGCACGTGAACTCGGCTAAACCACACTGCGTATGTGATGCTAACTTTATGGCGAATTAAGTCATTTAAACGGCACATAAGAGTAAATTTGCTTGCACTAAAACATAAATCCAAGATAAAACAGAACAGTAGCAAGAGATTAAAAATTAATGGAAAATTATTTCTTTCAGCAGCTATTCAAATCCTGGTCCATTAAGAATTTACTTGTGTACTTGGTATTTATTTAGCTGGTGTTGTCACAGACATTTCAATTTCGTTCAACATATGGAGAACCTGACGCGACTTGTAGCAAATATTACTGTGAGAGACATGTTTAACATTTAGATACAAGACAATTAATAAACAATACTTATAATAGCAGAGTTTTCTCCCACATTTATTGATGTTTCCTACTCCCAAGCTACGAAGTTCGTTCCCCTTTCTTCCTCAAGGGTTTCAGCTTGTGAATTATCTGCTCTAGTACGGCAAAGGCGTTTCTGTGGTTAGGTTATAAGTCTTATATGGCCCTGGCTAGTCTTTCTGCAAAGCGCTTTGTTTTTTGTTTTGTCAGTCTTGTTTGTAATAGTTTTCCACCAAAGGGTCAAATGAGTACATGTGGGGTGGGGAGAAGAAATCTACAATGATCAAGCGAAATTTTAATTTCGATCAACATACAAAATTGACGCAACTTGTAGCAAATATACTGCAGAGAGCCCTGTTCAGCAATTTTGATACAAGTCAATAAACAACACTTATCTTAAAAAAATGGCAGAGTGTTTCCCATTTTTTTGACATTACCTGCTCCCGTTCTATAATAGTTGTTTCTTAATTTTTCCCAAGAATTCAAGCTTGTAAAAGTTCTGTCTTGATTGCCTGATACTGCTGAGGCTTCTCGGCCATTTGGGTTGCCCATTCGGTCTAGTATTTACAAAGTGCCTTGTGTTGTCTTTAACTAACTGATGTTTTTCCACAAAGTGTCAAATGAATAACCAGAAACCCTTACGAGTGAAGAGAAACCTACAATGATCTGTTAATTTTAGGGATTTAAGAGGCATACTAATGTAAATTTACTCGCTTTAATGATGTTTTTCAGATGTTTTATGCTTTAAGAGCGAGTATATTTACATTAGTGGAGAGAAACCTACAATGATCAAGCATCCAAGATGCTCAAAGGGTCCTAATAATGCTCAATGTTTACTTTCCTTGCCAAAATGTTATGATCCAGCTGATGTTTTACAACTAGCTAGTTTCTGTTTTCTGGGAAAGACGCGACAATTTCTTAAGTTTTCCGAAATTTGCTTTAGGTAGCGTGTTACAGGTCTTAAACTTTCGACCAATGAGCGCGAGACTTCTCTTAGTTATTGTCAAATATTTCCCCGAGTATCATCAAGAATATCATAACACTGATTTTCATTTTTAAATGCTGTTAACATTCTGGACGATAAGTTGAAATTGCACTTTAAAGTATAATATCACAATGTATTTTTTTTTTTTTTTTTTAATAATATGCCTGCACGAAATGCGCAAGAGATCATTTGAACTCTTTAATTTAGAACGGAAGTTTAAAATGTCTTTGTAATAATAGATGCCCTAGAGCTTTCAAAACTTTTTTTCCTCTCTCCTGACCAATTCTATAATGGTCTACTTTTAAAACACATATAAACATAGCTTAAAAAGGCGAACTGCGTGTTTTCATTAAATTGTCAAGTAAGTCACTCCAAACCTCTGAATAAACAATCATTAATAGAAAATAAATAGCTGTGAATTGAACAATAAATAAGACGTTTTCTTCCATTAGTAAAAGCAGCTGATCGAACATTCAACACATTGTGCTTGCGGCAAGCACAAGCACAAGGATCAAAATCTGTCCTTTTTGCGTGATTGCGATTGTGCTTGCGTCGCTAGTGAAAACCAGGCTTTACAGCGTTATTACTTTACGGCTTACATGTAAATGCTTTTATTCTGCAATGCATAATGATTGATAATGATTAGAGGCAAGAGGCCAATGCAAGTAGAGCTGAAAAGATTACAAACTAAGACCAACTAAGGACAAGCAAACCATTAAAAACAAACTTTTATTGTGCCTCAGTATTAAGGACCACTACAATAAATAGTAAATCTTGTTTAAAAAAATCGTGGAACGCTATGAAACGCTTTGGTGTATTTTGATCTTTCGACTGTTCTATGGTCTTCTATCAGGACATTGTGATCCTCCAAACTTCGCAAGGATCCGTGGTTGTGGTTTTTCCAATATTTCCAGTATGAGGTATTATTTATATGTGAATTAAAGTCAAGTGGCTTCCTAAGAAGGAAGAAGGCCGGTAAGTACTTCATAAGTAATGAAACACAACACAGAAAGCCAAAGTAATGGCGACCCATTTGAGCCAGCATTACACAGGTCAGTTGCACAACAGGTGACGTCACAATCCCCAGTCCTCGCTTCTTTGGCTTCTTTGCAATTCTTGTCTGCAATTCCACATAGCTTTTCGTTTGCACAGTCTCTCGCAATCTGAAAAAAAAAACATCAGTCAGTTGGATAAACAACTGCTAATCTCGTTCCCAGAAGCGTTCCACCCTCATCCAGAGGAACGGCCAATGATTCGATTTGAACAACCAGAACTTCCTCTGTCAAGTTATAAATAGGGTCATTTTCCAGCCGTCTTTGGAGACCGGTTTTCATTCTTTTCACAAAACGGCTGGAAATCGAGCCTGACTTAATTGCCCTAGCATGAAGCCACTTTATTTAACAAATTAACATCAGTTTTTTATGCGTCTGTCCTGTTATTGATGATAAATTTGCTTCATAACATTGTCAAAGTGCGTTGTAGATCAGGACAGACGCATAAAAAACTGATGTCAATTTGTCTTTTACAATATTGTTTTACAATATTCATAAAGACGAGTCAATAAAGCCTGGTTTTCACTAGTGACGCAAGCACAAGCGCAAGCACAAGCAGAATCACGCAAAAAGGATAAATTTTGACCCTTGTGCTTGTGCTTGCGGCAAGCACAAGCAGAAGCATCAAAATAAAAATATAATGCACTTGTGCTTTTGCTTGTGTTGAAGCCGTTTTCACGGGGAAATCTTCTTCTTCCACGTAACTCACCTCCTTCAATACTGAAGATTCTCGTGAGTGTTAAAATAAATAACTACTTAACAAAATAAATAAATACTATTCAAATTAAAGTAAGGCTTAAATGCTATGGATAAAAATAGATACAAAAAAGTCAAAGTTAGCATCGTTTGCTTAGCGCTTGGTCAGACGGCAGGCTTTTCTTAAAGGCCGTCAGGTTTGGTGCTTTAACTGTTCCATTGGCCAGGCTGTCCCATTCTCGTATCGTTCTCGGGAAAAACGAGTACATGTGGTAGTCTGTCTTTGAGCGAGGAATTTCGTACGCATTTGAATTTACGTGCCGCGATCTCCTTTGAAGTGGCGTCATGAACTCTTGAGCGTCCATGGCAATCAAGCCTTCATGAATTTTATACATCATGCATAGTCTAAGTGTTATGTGGTTATGTTGTATCTGCCAAGGACAAATCTCGCTGCCCGACGCTGCACCATCTCGAGCATATAGATGTTTCCCTGTGTGTATGGATCCCAAACGGTGCAGGCATACTCGAGGGTAGGTCGGACCAGTGTATTATATGCAGTGGACTTGAGTGCAGTAGAGTTAATCTTTAGATTCCTTTTCAGGAATCCAAGAGTTCTATTAGCTTTACTTCCCCTTTACTTGTGATGTTGTCGATGTGTTTGTTTCATCTCAGGTCTGATGCTATAGTAACTCCAAGGTATTTGGCTGAGTCGGCCGTTGCCAATGTCTTACCATGGAGAATATAGTCATTTTGTACCATAGCACGCTTACGCCCTACTCCAAGAACTTCACACTTGTCTGGATGGAACTCCATTTTCCATAGGATTTCCCATTCGGCTAATTTGTCTCTTTGGAGAACTTGGGTGTCACTGTCTGAGTGAATGGTCAGGTAGACAATGGTGTCATCAGCAAATAGTCTGATGTTAGAGACAAGGGATTCAGGTAAGTCATTTATATAAAAGAGGAATAAGCATGGACCCAAGACAGAACCTTGTGGTACACCAGAGAGTACTTCAGCGTCGTCCGATGATTCTCCTTCAAGGACAACTCTCTGCGTTCTGCCAGTTAGAAAGGATTGGACCCATCTGTTTGTCCTGCCACCAATTCCATAATACTTCAGCTTGGTAACAAGACGAAGATGGCTGACTTTGTCAAATGCCTTACTAAAGTCCATCACCAGGATATCCGTCTGGGATCCAGCATGCATAGTATTAACTAGGTCGTTTACGAATCCCAAAAGCTGTGTTTCACACGATCTTCTATCCCTGAAGCCATGTTGTAGGAGATATAGGATGTTGTGGTTATCGGCGTGCCGCATGACTGTGCTGAATGATAAGAGTGGTTATCCTTGTGCTTGTGCTTGCGCTTGTCCTTGAGTCGCTAGTATAAATTAAAATATATTTCCCATGGCAAGAGTAGGAGTCTAGATCAGCCGCTAGTTTCTCCTTGCAAAACCACTGAGCAACGCTATATTGACAAATGAAAACCAGCATTTCTGAGATATTGATGTCCTACCAAATAATCCAAAAACTTAAAAAGTGTGTCATTGAGTAATGAGAATTTATTTATTAAGTTTGGAGCTGGGGGGGAGGGGTGCTAATATTGAAATCAGGGGGGTTGCTTATATCGAAATCAGAGCGTCCGTGTTTAAAGCCCTACCACTAACTGGATTTATTCAGTGTCGTAGTGCAACTATATTTTTCGGCCACGATTTTGACGTGTTTGAGTGGTATACCAGAAAACTACATGTACGTAGCTTGAAGCTGTCATCCCACGTTTACATTTTACATGAATACAAAACAACACATTTGATACCTGTTCATTTTTATTGT
This sequence comes from Oculina patagonica, assembly GCF_052425735.1. Classification (NCBI taxonomy): domain Eukaryota; kingdom Metazoa; phylum Cnidaria; class Anthozoa; order Scleractinia; family Oculinidae; genus Oculina; species Oculina patagonica. The sequence continues at coordinate 40,222,934 of NC_135759.1, forward strand.
CTATCATTAGCAAGCATTTGTCCATCCATGGGTCCTTGGGACATTCCTTTTCTTTGATGTCCTTTTTGCAGTTGCCTCCTTGCGTACAGGCGAAACACTTGATGCCTGTTAGCTCTAGAATGAAACACCAGTCGGATTACTCGCCAAACACCAAAGTGGTAAGAGGCCTGGATGGACAGGGGGTAGGGGGAGAAATGATTGGAATAGAAAGACTATATATAGCCGAAGCCCACTTGTACCGCAGCAGTGCCGCAGTCGTAACGCAGCCGTATCGCGGGCTCCTGATACTGTTAGTTGGAATGATTCTGGTTGAGCAAGTGCCGAACAGCTTAGAGTACGAGGATAAATAGAAAGGACTTAGACCCATTTATTTTACCACAGGGTCTACGTGCTTGCATATCACAACCTCTTGAATTGTTTCTTTTAATATGATTTATGTTTTTTCCTGATTAAATATTGACACCAAAAGCTAAATTAATTGTTCAAAAATACTGAACAATGATGCTTTTGTCATAATTAAAACTCACATGCAACTAAGCTGTTCGATATGGTTTGAGTGGTTTGAACTCAGTCAGGCGAACTCATTCTCAAGTAAGCTGAAAACTGAACTGACTCAATCGTTACTTTTTGAGTCAGTTGTGAAAAAACTTAACTTGTCGAAATAGCTTACGTGCGGATATTACGATGTAAAATCTTTCCTGTTCAGAATAAAAACTGCATTTAGAGTAAAAAAAAAGATAAATTTGTGCACGTCATGAAAGAACATAATATAAGTAACACGCACAGAAAAACATTTGACACCGTAACTGAAGGACTAAAAAATAATATAATGCGTACCTTTCGTAAATAACAATACCATACATAAGGATACAATTATGTATGCCATTCTAGTCCACGCAATCACGGTGCAGTCAAATTATAAAGCCAGATGTGTTAAATGTTTCTTCGCCAAACTCGTCGTGATGTTACAGAAACGAAAATTCTAGACGCAGGTTTTTCTAACAGGTGCAGCAACTACACGAAGCTTGAGACAATTAGCTTGATGGGAGGGCGTTAAAAATCATTGTGTTCTTTATTTTGCAGCAGTAGTTTTTCAGAGCACTGTGCAAAACAATTCTATAATTAGTAAGAAACAGTATTGACCTATAATAAATGAAACAAGTTTCCAGTTTTCGATCGAATTTACGTATACACCAGAACCGACAAAAAAGAATAATCGCCACGATTATTAAAGTTCTTGGCCCAAGATCTAAATGTCAACTTTCATTAGTTGCCTCCATGCATTCAAGTTTTTTGTTAATAGCGTCCTTTAGATTGGACTAGCAGTACGAGATTGAGTACAAGTATAGGAGTTTTCAAACCAAATTCGTGTACCTCCTATAATCACTTATCACACCAAACTTATCCCTAACGTTTATTTATGTGTTAGTAAGCAATAGGAAAGAGTTATAGTTTGGGGGATACAATTTTCTCGAAATTCCAAAGTCGTACTCGTACTCGATCTCGTACTCGTAGTATAGTCAAATCTAGTGACGTCTAGTTGCGTGACGTCCCAAAAAGCGGCTGCCAGGGAGACTAAGTCAAAGCTAAAGGTCGCTAATGTCAGTTCTAAAACTTTGCTGATTTATCGAGGAAGTGTAAACCTGTTTCAGTCGCGAGCAAAAGGCGACAGGCAAGGGTAGAGAAAAAAAGTAGTTCCCTCTTTTTTTTTTCTCCCGTTCGCTTTCTCGTTGCGCCCGCCGCCCTGCGCCGTTTGCTGGTAACCTGGGATTAGTACGCTGGGAAATATTCCCTAGTTGATGACTTCTTAATATTCTCGTCACCTATGTGCTTGAAAAGCTATCAATGTTGTAAGGAGAAACTCGATATTTATCTGTCTTAAGAATGAGTCAATTTTACCCTTCTAGCTTGGTTTAGCCAAAACAATTTTCTGTTTAGCTAGTTCACTGCATGAACTGAGTGTTACGTGGTATAATATGCCATCAGCTGTCTCACTACATAATTGAGTGCAGCCAGTCCCGATAGAAGATAAACAAGATAAGTTAGTTGTAAGGCAATATCAGCACTGGGGCGTGAAATAATTCCAGGTTCGAGACGAAATTACAGACCATTGCCATTGGGTTCTTAAAACTGAGTCAAACGTTTATTTCAGCCATTATTCAGATTATATAGTTATCATTAAGTTACAGTCTAGGACGGTGTAACGACCTTACTGTTTTGGCGTAAACAATTATTTTAAAAAGCAATTCTATAAGTTAAATAATTAAAAGAGTCATTTTAAATTGCAATGTCTACTTTTCAGTTGATGGGCATCAGAGGTTTATTGAAGGTTTTTCTATGTCGTTTTACATGGTCCGAACTCAGCTGGTTTGCTGCGATATTCAAATACGATTTCACGGCGTTTGGCCTTTTGTCAGCTGTAGTTGATCCTGCTGTGTATTTTCTGTTGTATACAGTATTTAGTTATAAGGCACGTTTTCATCCGGCCAACTAAAGATCCACAAGAGGGTATGATGGGCAGAGTTGGTGTAGTTCTGCATTTTAGGTAAACCAATGTATCTGCTGTTAAAGATATCTTTGAATGTCTTGAATGACAAACGCGCGATTTCGTACTCTTCATTAAAGTTGTCTCCTCAGTAAAGCATCGTGAAGAATGTCCAGTGTTACACTAACTGATATTTGCACTAAATCACTGTCTTTTTACTGTAAAAGTTCTTTCTGAAAAAAGTTTTTCTACAAAGTTTACAGTAGGAGACCAACTCCAAAGGTGGCAGCAATCACCAGACCAATCAATACACATGCGCTGTTTGCAATACCGCTGGCCTTATTGTTACACCGGTCTTTCTCGCAGCAGCTAGCAGTGCAGTCATCGCTGTTGATGCAGGTTTTTATAAATATACCACAGCCGTCCTCATTTGTACAGCCTTGATGCAGCTCGTCTTCTGCATCGATTTTCGTGACTTTTCTCTTAAAGCATCGATTATTCGTCGGAGTACACTCGAGAGTTGATGATTTGTTACCTCCAGGCTGGCATTCTGAGAATGTGCCTGAGCAATGGTAACATTCTAGAGACCACGCTGAAAAAGAAGGAGAAAGGTGTAAGGGCCTGATTACATGAGCCGGGCTGGCTCGGTTTGCCGAGATCTCGGCACGTCTGTTAAACGCAACAAAAATCAACTTCGCGATTACATGACAACCGGGCCAGCCCGGTTAGCCGAGATCCCGGTATCGCGATGCCGGGATCTCGGCTAGCCGGGCTGAAAATTTTCCATGTAATCGCGTTCACCGGGCCAGCCCGGCTAAGCGGGCCAGCATTTAATTTCTCTTCCGAGCACAATATCCGACGAAAAAATCAATGCTACTCCTTCTAAATAGGATGAAGAGGTAAAGTAACCCATCCAGCTGCATAAGTGCAAAACATTTAACCACCAAATTGCCGGAAAAAAGGCGATCAAGATCATTCGTGCTCTGATCATTCGTGCTGAAACCGGGCTGAAAGTCATCTCGGCTAACCGGGCTCATGTGATACCGGGCTGAAAGTCATCTCGGGAAACCGGGCCAGCCCGGCTAACCGGGCTCATGTGATACCGGGCTGAAAGTCATCTCGGCAAACCGAGCCAGTCCGGCTAACCGGGCCAGCCCGGCTCATGTAATCAGGCCCTTGTCTTGCTTGGGGAGGCTCCACCCTGAGGACTTATCCCTTACCTTTTCGTAAACCATTTTTGACAGAAAAGGTCCCCCTTTCATATACCTTCAATAGAAAACAGTACCCCTTTGATAGGAATCTTTTCTTAATTTTTTCACTCGAATAATCCTTTCAAATACTCAAATGACCCTTAAATAAAAAGACTGTTCGGTGGGTCTGTTTAAGGCCCTTTTAAATACCTTGATGACAGTTTTTCTTACGCTTTTGTATACCCCGACTCAACACTTTTATACATCTACAACCTAAAAATGGCCCCCCTTTTGGGTGGAGCCTTCCCGTATTACAGATCCTCTACTGTTCGGCAAGTTAACCCACTGTTGTCACATTTTTTGCTCAGTTCGCGACCACGTGACCTTGTGCGTTCATGAAAATGCCAGAAAGAAATAACTTTGTCAGTTTCCCTCAATTAATCACGCATACCGTAAAATTCCGGTTATAAGCCCCCCCGGTTATAGGCCCATCTACCTGGAAACATAAAATACATCCAATTATAAGCCCCCCCCCGGATATAAGCCCCCCCTCTGCTGGATGACAGTACTGAACAGGGCTTAATGTTGCTTTATTATGCGTTTTTAACTTAAAAACGTATTTCGATTAAAACTCCCGTGGCTTGTTTCGAAACGTTTTTTTTATCCCGCTTATAAGCCCTCCCGGATATAAGCCCCTCCGCTTATAAGCCCTCCCGGATATAAGCCCCTCCGCTTATAAGCCTACCCAAAAACACTTATGAAGTTGTATAAGCCCAGGGCTTATAATCGGAATTTTATGGTATTCTTTTTTATATTTAAGAATTTTAAAAATGTCTAAAATGAGAAATATTCCACGCAGTGCTTTTTTAAAAATTTGAACAAACTTGAACCTTTTTTGCGGAAGCTGTTGTGCTAATTCGATAGTTAACTCGTCAATCTTTAAACAACGCTGTTGTCGAATTCGATCAAAGCAATTTACGGCATATCCCGCCAGCATGGCCATACTGCACTTATGCAAATTCGACAAACTCATTGAGCCTTGGTTCGTCCTTCGCGCTTGGCGGCTTTGCTGATATTTTAATATGGTTGAAAAGCGCCAGATGCCAGGTAAACTTTGGCTCAATTGTATATATAACGTATGTTATAACCTGGGCGTTTTGTCAGTTTTTAATATTGAGTTTCAGACACAATTTGTTATATACTTGAATCGCAGGTGCATAATCTGTCAGCTGTCACAATGAGTCATTAAGTTGAATGTAAGTTGTCATCCGAATGAAATAAAATGCTGTATCCCTTACATAACAATGGAACAAGCGAACATAGCTTTTAAAATTTTAGAAAATAAACTACGATGTTTGAAGGGGGTTTTAAACTACTTCTTGAAAATATTGAATCTTGCCCAGAAGAGATCAATTCCTCCTTTCCACATATGAACTGATTTTTTAATGATTTAATAAGGGTCTGCGTGAGATTGCCGCGTGGTGTTGCACGCATTAATCCAAACTAAGCTGCTATTACTGGGAACTTCACAGATGTAAGCATGCATGCCGGAGGAGTTTACTGAACATCACCTTACCCGGGAAGGAGAAATAGCCGTCACATTCCGCGAAAGATTTGGGTGTTGCACTGTCCAAGTGTACAGCTATATAGCTTGTGTCAAATAAACCGTGTAAAACGTCTATTTGATAAATCAACGCTAATAACCACCATAAATTCTCTGTTTTTCTCTAGTTTTCTTTGGGAGAATCCAAGATTTATCGAATGCATCCTAGCAAAAATCAGCATACAAAAGCCTTCAAGAAAATCACACACCGAAGCACTTCTTTTTTAGCCTGCAGCATAATGTGGCGAGAACGCATCTGAAAAGAACATCAATGGAAACTAGACTCGTGACGATTGTCAGAAGGAGTGAAATGATGGGAAAATCACGGGAAAATATGAACTCACAATTGACCTCGCTCCCAATGTGTGGCTTCAATAGCTCAGTTGGTAGAGCATCGCACCGGTATCGCGGAGGTCACGGGTTCGAATCCCGTTGAAGCCCTGAATTTTTTTCAGGCTTCTTTATTCCAATTGCTTGAATTGGAAATTCACTGCGACGATCATTTATCACTTTCATATACATCCGCAGTTCATATATGAATCATTTCATATACATTACATCAGTGGTAACTATGTTGCGAACACTACTATCTACTTTTTTTCTTGTTTGATCTCAGTCTCTAAATTTTTGGAATTATTTGTTGTTGTTTCTTCACCGAGTTGGTACCAAGTTGTACGAGAGCGAATTATTGCGCCTTGTGTCAGAAGTGTGACAGTCTTTTTTAATATAGAAAACATTTAAGACTTTATAGGTATTAAGGTCAGTGAGGTGATCAGAAGGAAATGAAAATGAAATAAAGGGAAAAGGTATGATTAACGTTTGATGTTGATTACGAATGTCACTACAACTCCTAGACGGAAAGGTTTGATGAAGGTTTGTAACATGATATTTTATGGCAGAATTCAAACTTTGCCGTTTTCCTCGTCTTCCAAAGCTTGAGTTTAAATTTTTCTATTATCACTAGATAAAAAGCCGTGAACAAAAAATAATGCTTTTGTTTACTTTATTATTCTACCTCACATGTTTTACATTTGCTTTACTTCACAACTGCTTCACTAATCTAACATGACTGTGAGGTCATCCTTAGATGAACTCCTCGACCCAGCTTTTCAGGAAGCGCACCTTGGCATAGACGCCGTACTTGCCCGCTGCAGCGCACCCGTTACCCCAGCTTGTAACTCCCTCGAGGTACCACTTGTCATTGAACTCGCACACCATTGGGCCCCCACTATCGCCTTGACAGGCATCCACCCCTCCCGCGTCAAAACCAGCGCAGATCATAGAGTAGTCAATGTTCGACCATCCGTAGGCTTTCTTACATTTTTTTTTGGAAACTTTTGCCACTGACGCTTCCTGAAGGTAGTCTGGCTGGGATCCCCCGGATGATAATGTTCCCCAGCCTGTAATGAAGCATTCCTTGCCTGTTACTAGGGCGAAGTTTTCGTCTGGGAGGCACACGAGCCCGACACCTTCACCAAGTATTGCTCTGGTTTCCAGTCTTAGGAGCGCGATGTCGTGTGTGTACGTATCAGGGTCGTACTCATCATTAATTATGATCTGGACAACCCGCAGTTCTTGCGCAATGTCGGTTATTTTGTAGGCTCCCATCCTACGGTACAAACACAATTACTTAAAAACCGCTGGTTCTCACATTTATGATGTTCATCTAGTTTACGGTGTCTAACATGATCATAATTTTATTTCATCCAAGTCGCCATTCCACTTATCATTTATTAACATTTATCCACAGGGAGGCCAGACAAGTGGTGTGACTGTTTGTATGTTCAAAACATAGGACTTATTGTCGGAAAAATATTGCGAGTAATGCCTACATTAAAGCTCAAAATAAACGGAAAACTTAGCCGACAAACTTTCCTTTCACTGCCTAGGCCTGACAACTTAGTGAAGTATAATAACCAACCTTACAACAATCTCGCTTGCACTAGTGTCATGAACACAATGAGCAGCAGTCACCACCCATTGTTGATCAATGAGAGATCCACCACAGAACTGCGATCCTCCAGCATAGGCCAGCATAGCCTGCCACGGCCAGCTGCCATTTTGGGCCTGGTTGCCACCCACGATACGAGTACCTGCGGGCTTGGAACCACAGCTGGCAGCTTACAACAGTAAATAAAATAATTTTGTCAAGACGAATACATTTTAAAAAAATTCGCGTGCTAACAAACCATTTAGATCAGTGTTACCATTTCTAATGCTACATCGCAACTCAAAACCTTGCGTGCCTGGCCCAATTATAAGATACAAACAGTCGATAGATCCTTTGGCGTTTATCCTGTTCTTAGAAAGGTTTATTGCTTTTCACTCATAAATTTATTGAAGTATCAGTTTACCTGTAGGAGCGGCGGTTGTCGACCATGAAGTAGCAGTTGTTGGCTGATTATCTAAAAAAAGAAATGACAATGCCGCATGATCACACTAGACGAACTGAAGAATCGGGAACAGTTTATATGTTTTAAACATCGATTGGCATTATAATGACTGTCTAGATCCTATTAGTATAACTTGTATGAATCTTCCAAATTACTGGGCGACAATATAAATTATAATTGTCCGGCATGAACAATTTGCAGTGGAGGAGATCGCGTTTAAAGTCTTTAGTCGGTTGCTGTTAAATACCCTTACCCGACCCACTCTATAATGGACCAATAGCAATAAAGCGATGGATCACTCCTGAAGCATTTTATAATAATATAGTACGCTCCTGGAAAGTTGAGTGCTCGCTGAAAAACGTTCCATTCGACAATAAGGTTTCTAAGACAAACGATCAACTCTCAGCAGAAGGATGCAGCGAAACGCAAATTGTAGGTAAGTATTAAGCCAGTATAGACTGTTCACAGCCCTTTGTTTTTCGTATTTTTCCGTTCGATCTTAGCTGGTAAGCGTTGAACGCGGGGGAAAGAGGCGCTCTCACCACTGCGCCACCCCTGCTCCCTATACACTAGAACCACTAGAAACAACGGGAAAAATAGCAAAACTGCCGAAAATCAAAATTGATTTTGCGCGTCGCAGTTTTTATTTTTTTAGGTTGCTCGATTTTTAATTCACTACCTTTTAGTTTAAGAAACACTAATTCTATAGTTTTTATTAGGAAAGCGTTAGACGATTTTTACGTGTAATTTCTATTGTAGATTTTAAAGGTTTTTAACTTAGTGCACGATTTCCTTTTTTAGTCAAATTTTATTTTATATAGTCAGTAATTTTTAATTATTTTAGAAATAAGAATTTAAGTAGAAATAAGTTTTCAGCATTTTTGGTAAACTTTGTTATTTTAACCGTTACTTCGCCTAAGACTACTAAGAAGAAAGCACCAGCTAAGCTAAAATTAAAAAAAAAATGATTGTTTAAAATCGAGGCAGTGAATAGCTGTCTGAAATACAATAACAAGACTAAACCATGTGTCACAAACCATTTGCAGCAGAGTATGTCAACGCAGAGAGCAACAAGATTGCCACGATATTCATCTTCCTCGTTTTGGATTTATCCACAACTGAAAATGCGAAGAAACAGGAACGGTGCTGGTTTTATAAAGTTGTCGCACTGTTGATGAAGTATATTTAGTCGTATTTGCATATAGTACTTTAGAGCCATTAAGTTTGTTTGTTTTGTAAGTGGAGTGAACAGTTACCGCTTTTTAAAAACAATGCTCTTTATGTTCACAAAAGAAAAGTGTTTAAACAAGTTTGTTTGAAAGTGTGGACCATTAACAATTGGCCTTAAGGGAAAAGTAACTGACTTTTATCAGATATAATTCACAGAATTTAGCAGGGATATTTTTAGGGTCTCGTTACAATGCTTTTTGAGCTAATCTATCACTCATGCTTGTAAGATGTTAACTTCACCCATGCCCTTCACAGTTTTCTAAAGGTTATTCGACTGAAGCACGTGAACTCGGCTAAACCACACTGCGTATGTGATGCTAACTTTATGGCGAATTAAGTCATTTAAACGGCACATAAGAGTAAATTTGCTTGCACTAAAACATAAATCCAAGATAAAACAGAACAGTAGCAAGAGATTAAAAATTAATGGAAAATTATTTCTTTCAGCAGCTATTCAAATCCTGGTCCATTAAGAATTTACTTGTGTACTTGGTATTTATTTAGCTGGTGTTGTCACAGACATTTCAATTTCGTTCAACATATGGAGAACCTGACGCGACTTGTAGCAAATATTACTGTGAGAGACATGTTTAACATTTAGATACAAGACAATTAATAAACAATACTTATAATAGCAGAGTTTTCTCCCACATTTATTGATGTTTCCTACTCCCAAGCTACGAAGTTCGTTCCCCTTTCTTCCTCAAGGGTTTCAGCTTGTGAATTATCTGCTCTAGTACGGCAAAGGCGTTTCTGTGGTTAGGTTATAAGTCTTATATGGCCCTGGCTAGTCTTTCTGCAAAGCGCTTTGTTTTTTGTTTTGTCAGTCTTGTTTGTAATAGTTTTCCACCAAAGGGTCAAATGAGTACATGTGGGGTGGGGAGAAGAAATCTACAATGATCAAGCGAAATTTTAATTTCGATCAACATACAAAATTGACGCAACTTGTAGCAAATATACTGCAGAGAGCCCTGTTCAGCAATTTTGATACAAGTCAATAAACAACACTTATCTTAAAAAAATGGCAGAGTGTTTCCCATTTTTTTGACATTACCTGCTCCCGTTCTATAATAGTTGTTTCTTAATTTTTCCCAAGAATTCAAGCTTGTAAAAGTTCTGTCTTGATTGCCTGATACTGCTGAGGCTTCTCGGCCATTTGGGTTGCCCATTCGGTCTAGTATTTACAAAGTGCCTTGTGTTGTCTTTAACTAACTGATGTTTTTCCACAAAGTGTCAAATGAATAACCAGAAACCCTTACGAGTGAAGAGAAACCTACAATGATCTGTTAATTTTAGGGATTTAAGAGGCATACTAATGTAAATTTACTCGCTTTAATGATGTTTTTCAGATGTTTTATGCTTTAAGAGCGAGTATATTTACATTAGTGGAGAGAAACCTACAATGATCAAGCATCCAAGATGCTCAAAGGGTCCTAATAATGCTCAATGTTTACTTTCCTTGCCAAAATGTTATGATCCAGCTGATGTTTTACAACTAGCTAGTTTCTGTTTTCTGGGAAAGACGCGACAATTTCTTAAGTTTTCCGAAATTTGCTTTAGGTAGCGTGTTACAGGTCTTAAACTTTCGACCAATGAGCGCGAGACTTCTCTTAGTTATTGTCAAATATTTCCCCGAGTATCATCAAGAATATCATAACACTGATTTTCATTTTTAAATGCTGTTAACATTCTGGACGATAAGTTGAAATTGCACTTTAAAGTATAATATCACAATGTATTTTTTTTTTTTTTTTTAATAATATGCCTGCACGAAATGCGCAAGAGATCATTTGAACTCTTTAATTTAGAACGGAAGTTTAAAATGTCTTTGTAATAATAGATGCCCTAGAGCTTTCAAAACTTTTTTCCTCTCTCCTGACCAATTCTATAATGGTCTACTTTTAAAACACATATAAACATAGCTTAAAAAGGCGAACTGCGTGTTTTCATTAAATTGTCAAGTAAGTCACTCCAAACCTCTGAATAAACAATCATTAATAGAAAATAAATAGCTGTGAATTGAACAATAAATAAGACGTTTTCTTCCATTAGTAAAAGCAGCTGATCGAACATTCAACACATTGTGCTTGCGGCAAGCACAAGCACAAGGATCAAAATCTGTCCTTTTTGCGTGATTGCGATTGTGCTTGCGTCGCTAGTGAAAACCAGGCTTTACAGCGTTATTACTTTACGGCTTACATGTAAATGCTTTTATTCTGCAATGCATAATGATTGATAATGATTAGAGGCAAGAGGCCAATGCAAGTAGAGCTGAAAAGATTACAAACTAAGACCAACTAAGGACAAGCAAACCATTAAAAACAAACTTTTATTGTGCCTCAGTATTAAGGACCACTACAATAAATAGTAAATCTTGTTTAAAAAAATCGTGGAACGCTATGAAACGCTTTGGTGTATTTTGATCTTTCGACTGTTCTATGGTCTTCTATCAGGACATTGTGATCCTCCAAACTTCGCAAGGATCCGTGGTTGTGGTTTTTCCAATATTTCCAGTATGAGGTATTATTTATATGTGAATTAAAGTCAAGTGGCTTCCTAAGAAGGAAGAAGGCCGGTAAGTACTTCATAAGTAATGAAACACAACACAGAAAGCCAAAGTAATGGCGACCCATTTGAGCCAGCATTACACAGGTCAGTTGCACAACAGGTGACGTCACAATCCCCAGTCCTCGCTTCTTTGGCTTCTTTGCAATTCTTGTCTGCAATTCCACATAGCTTTTCGTTTGCACAGTCTCTCGCAATCTGAAAAAAAAAACATCAGTCAGTTGGATAAACAACTGCTAATCTCGTTCCCAGAAGCGTTCCACCCTCATCCAGAGGAACGGCCAATGATTCGATTTGAACAACCAGAACTTCCTCTGTCAAGTTATAAATAGGGTCATTTTCCAGCCGTCTTTGGAGACCGGTTTTCATTCTTTTCACAAAACGGCTGGAAATCGAGCCTGACTTAATTGCCCTAGCATGAAGCCACTTTATTTAACAAATTAACATCAGTTTTTTATGCGTCTGTCCTGTTATTGATGATAAATTTGCTTCATAACATTGTCAAAGTGCGTTGTAGATCAGGACAGACGCATAAAAAACTGATGTCAATTTGTCTTTTACAATATTGTTTTACAATATTCATAAAGACGAGTCAATAAAGCCTGGTTTTCACTAGTGACGCAAGCACAAGCGCAAGCACAAGCAGAATCACGCAAAAAGGATAAATTTTGACCCTTGTGCTTGTGCTTGCGGCAAGCACAAGCAGAAGCATCAAAATAAAAATATAATGCACTTGTGCTTTTGCTTGTGTTGAAGCCGTTTTCACGGGGAAATCTTCTTCTTCCACGTAACTCACCTCCTTCAATACTGAAGATTCTCGTGAGTGTTAAAATAAATAACTACTTAACAAAATAAATAAATACTATTCAAATTAAAGTAAGGCTTAAATGCTATGGATAAAAATAGATACAAAAAAGTCAAAGTTAGCATCGTTTGCTTAGCGCTTGGTCAGACGGCAGGCTTTTCTTAAAGGCCGTCAGGTTTGGTGCTTTAACTGTTCCATTGGCCAGGCTGTCCCATTCTCGTATCGTTCTCGGGAAAAACGAGTACATGTGGTAGTCTGTCTTTGAGCGAGGAATTTCGTACGCATTTGAATTTACGTGCCGCGATCTCCTTTGAAGTGGCGTCATGAACTCTTGAGCGTCCATGGCAATCAAGCCTTCATGAATTTTATACATCATGCATAGTCTAAGTGTTATGTGGTTATGTTGTATCTGCCAAGGACAAATCTCGCTGCCCGACGCTGCACCATCTCGAGCATATAGATGTTTCCCTGTGTGTATGGATCCCAAACGGTGCAGGCATACTCGAGGGTAGGTCGGACCAGTGTATTATATGCAGTGGACTTGAGTGCAGTAGAGTTAATCTTTAGATTCCTTTTCAGGAATCCAAGAGTTCTATTAGCTTTACTTCCCCTTTACTTGTGATGTTGTCGATGTGTTTGTTTCATCTCAGGTCTGATGCTATAGTAACTCCAAGGTATTTGGCTGAGTCGGCCGTTGCCAATGTCTTACCATGGAGAATATAGTCATTTTGTACCATAGCACGCTTACGCCCTACTCCAAGAACTTCACACTTGTCTGGATGGAACTCCATTTTCCATAGGATTTCCCATTCGGCTAATTTGTCTCTTTGGAGAACTTGGGTGTCACTGTCTGAGTGAATGGTCAGGTAGACAATGGTGTCATCAGCAAATAGTCTGATGTTAGAGACAAGGGATTCAGGTAAGTCATTTATATAAAAGAGGAATAAGCATGGACCCAAGACAGAACCTTGTGGTACACCAGAGAGTACTTCAGCGTCGTCCGATGATTCTCCTTCAAGGACAACTCTCTGCGTTCTGCCAGTTAGAAAGGATTGGACCCATCTGTTTGTCCTGCCACCAATTCCATAATACTTCAGCTTGGTAACAAGACGAAGATGGCTGACTTTGTCAAATGCCTTACTAAAGTCCATCACCAGGATATCCGTCTGGGATCCAGCATGCATAGTATTAACTAGGTCGTTTACGAATCCCAAAAGCTGTGTTTCACACGATCTTCTATCCCTGAAGCCATGTTGTAGGAGATATAGGATGTTGTGGTTATCGGCGTGCCGCATGACTGTGCTGAATGATAAGAGTGGTTATCCTTGTGCTTGTGCTTGCGCTTGTCCTTGAGTCGCTAGTATAAATTAAAATATATTTCCTATGGCAAGAGTAGGAGTCTAGATCAGCCGCTAGTTTCTCCTTGCAAAACCACTGAGCAACGCTATATTGACAAATGAAAACCAGCATTTCTGAGATATTGATGTCCTACCAAATAATCCAAAAACTTAAAAAGTGTGTCATTGAGTAATGAGAATTTATTTATTAAGTTTGGAGCTGGGGGGGAGGGGTGCTAATATTGAAATCAGGGGGGTTGCTTATATCGAAATCAGAGCGTCCGTGTTTAAAGCCCTACCACTAACTGGATTTATTCAGTGTCGTAGTGCAACTATATTTTTCGGCCACGATTTTGACGTGTTTGAGTGGTATACCAGAAAACTACATGTACGTAGCTTGAAGCTGTCATCCCACGTTTACATTTTACATGAATACAAAACAACACATTTGATACCTGTTCATTTTTATTGTCTATCATTAGCAAGCATTTGTCCATCCATGGGTCCTTGGGACATTCCTTTTCTTTGATGTCCTTTTTGCAGTTGCCTCCTTGCGTACAGGCGAAACACTTGATGCCTGTTAGCTCTAGAATGAAACACCAGTCGGATTACTCGCCAAACACCAAAGTGGTAAGAGGCCTGGATGGACAGGGGGTAGGGGGAGAAATGATTGGAATAGAAAGACTATATATAGCCGAAGCCCACTTGTACCGCAGCAGTGCCGCAGTCGTAACGCAGCCGTATCGCGGGCTCCTGATACTGTTAGTTGGAATGATTCTGGTTGAGCAAGTGCCGAACAGCTTAGAGTACGAGGATAAATAGAAAGGACTTAGACCCATTTATTTTACCACAGGGTCTACGTGCTTGCATATCACAACCTCTTGAATTGTTTCTTTTAATATGATTTATGTTTTTTCCTGATTAAATATTGACACCAAAAGCTAAATTAATTGTTCAAAAATACTGAACAATGATGCTTTTGTCATAATTAAAACTCACATGCAACTAAGCTGTTCGATATGGTTTGAGTGGTTTGAACTCAGTCAGGCGAACTCATTCTCAAGTAAGCTGAAAACTGAACTGACTCAATCGTTACTTTTTGAGTCAGTTGTGAAAAAACTTAACTTGTCGAAATAGCTTACGTGCGGATATTACGATGTAAAATCTTTCCTGTTCAGAATAAAAACTGCATTTAGAGTAAAAAAAAAGATAAATTTGTGCACGTCATGAAAGAACATAATATAAGTAACACGCACAGAAAAACATTTGACACCGTAACTGAAGGACTAAAAAATAATATAATGCGTACCTTTCGTAAATAACAATACCATACATAAGGATACAATTATGTATGCCATTCTAGTCCACGCAATCACGGTGCAGTCAAATTATAAAGCCAGATGTGTTAAATGTTTCTTCGCCAAACTCGTCGTGATGTTACAGAAACGAAAATTCTAGACGCAGGTTTTTCTAACAGGTGCAGCAACTACACGAAGCTTGAGACAATTAGCTTGATGGGAGGGCGTTAAAAATCATTGTGTTCTTTATTTTGCAGCAGTAGTTTTTCAGAGCACTGTGCAAAACAATTCTATAATTAGTAAGAAACAGTATTGACCTATAATAAATGAAACAAGTTTCCAGTTTTCGATCGAATTTACGTATACACCAGAACCGACAAAAAAGAATAATCGCCACGATTATTAAAGTTCTTGGCCCAAGATCTAAATGTCAACTTTCATTAGTTGCCTCCATGCATTCAAGTTTTTTGTTAATAGCGTCCTTTAGATTGGACTAGCAGTACGAGATTGAGTACGAGTATAGGAGTTTTCAAACCAAATTCGTGTACCTCCTATAATCACTTATCACACCAAACTTATCCCTAACGTTTATTTATGTGTTAGTAAGCAATAGGAAAGAGTTATAGTTTGGGGGATACAATTTTCTCGAAATTCCAAAGTCGTACTCGTACTCGATCTCGTACTCGTAGTATAGTCAAATCTAGTGACGTCTAGTTGCGTGACGTCCCAAAAAGCGGCTGCCAGGGAGACTAAGTCAAAGCTAAAGGTCGCTAATGTCAGTTCTAAAACTTTGCTGATTTATCGAGGAAGTGTAAACCTGTTTCAGTCGCGAGCAAAAGGCGACAGGCAAGGGTAGAGAAAAAAAGTAGTTCCCTCTTTTTTTTTTCTCCCGTTCGCTTTCTCGTTGCGCCCGCCGCCCTGCGCCGTTTGCTGGTAACCTGGGATTAGTACGCTGGGAAATATTCCCTAGTTGATGACTTCTTAATATTCTCGTCACCTATGTGCTTGAAAAGCTATCAATGTTGTAAGGAGAAACTCGATATTTATCTGTCTTAAGAATGAGTCAATTTTACCCTTCTAGCTTGGTTTAGCCAAAACAATTTTCTGTTTAGCTAGTTCACTGCATGAACTGAGTGTTACGTGGTATAATATGCCATCAGCTGTCTCACTACATAATTGAGTGCAGCCAGTCCCGATAGAAGATAAACAAGATAAGTTAGTTGTAAGGCAATATCAGCACTGGGGCGTGAAATAATTCCAGGTTCGAGACGAAATTACAGACCATTGCCATTGGGTTCTTAAAACTGAGTCAAACGTTTATTTCAGCCATTATTCAGATTATATAGTTATCATTAAGTTACAGTCTAGGACGGTGTAACGACCTTACTGTTTTGGCGTAAACAATTATTTTAAAAAGCAATTCTATAAGTTAAATAATTAAAAGAGTCATTTTAAATTGCAATGTCTACTTTTCAGTTGATGGGCATCAGAGGTTTATTGAAGGTTTTTCTATGTCGTTTTACATGGTCCGAACTCAGCTGGTTTGCTGCGATATTCAAATACGATTTCACGGCGTTTGGCCTTTTGTCAGCTGTAGTTGATCCTGCTGTGTATTTTCTGTTGTATACAGTATTTAGTTATAAGGCACGTTTTCATCCGGCCAACTAAAGATCCACAAGAGGGTATGATGGGCAGAGTTGGTGTAGTTCTGCATTTTAGGTAAACCAATGTATCTGCTGTTAAAGATATCTTTGAATGTCTTGAATGACAAACGCGCGATTTCGTACTCTTCATTAAAGTTGTCTCCTCAGTAAAGCATCGTGAAGAATGTCCAGTGTTACACTAACTGATATTTGCACTAAATCACTGTCTTTTTACTGTAAAAGTTCTTTCTGAAAAAAGTTTTTCTACAAAGTTTACAGTAGGAGACCAACTCCAAAGGTGGCAGCAATCACCAGACCAATCAATACACATGCGCTGTTTGCAATACCGCTGGCCTTATTGTTACACCGGTCTTTCTCGCAGCAGCTAGCAGTGCAGTCATCGCTGTTGATGCAGGTTTTTATAAATATACCACAGCCGTCCTCATTTGTACAGCCTTGATGCAGCTCGTCTTCTGCATCGATTTTCGTGACTTTTCTCTTAAAGCATCGATTATTCGTCGGAGTACACTCGAGAGTTGATGATTTGTTACCTCCAGGCTGGCATTCTGAGAATGTGCCTGAGCAATGGTAACATTCTAGAGACCACGCTGAAAAAGAAGGAGAAAGGTGTAAGGGCCTGATTACATGAGCCGGGCTGGCTCGGTTTGCCGAGATCTCGGCACGTCTGTTAAACGCAACAAAAATCAACTTCGCGATTACATGACAACCGGGCCAGCCCGGTTAGCCGAGATCCCGGTATCGCGATGCCGGGATCTCGGCTAGCCGGGCTGAAAATTTTCCATGTAATCGCGTTCACCGGGCCAGCCCGGCTAAGCGGGCCAGCATTTAATTTCTCTTCCGAGCACAATATCCGACGAAAAAATCAATGCTACTCCTTCTAAATAGGATGAAGAGGTAAAGTAACCCATCCAGCTGCATAAGTGCAAAACATTTAACCACCAAATTGCCGGAAAAAGGCGATCAAGATCATTCGTGCTCTGATCATTCGTGCTGAAACCGGGCTGAAAGTCATCTCGGCTAACCGGGCTCATGTGATACCGGGCTGAAAGTCATCTCGGCAAACCGGGCCAGCCCGGCTAACCGGGCTCATGTGATACCGGGCTGAAAGTCATCTCGGCAAACCGAGCCAGTCCGGCTAACCGGGCCAGCCCGGCTCATGTAATCAGGCCCTTGTCTTGCTTGGGGAGGCTCCACCCTGAGGACTTATCCCTTACCTTTTCGTAAACCATTTTTGACAGAAAAGGTCCCCCTTTCATATACCTTCAATAGAAAACAGTACCCCTTTGATAGGAATCTTTTCTTAATTTTTTCACTCGAATAATCCTTTCAAATACTCAAATGACCCTTAAATAAAAAGACTGTTCGGTGGGTCTGTTTAAGGCCCTTTTAAATACCTTGATGACAGTTTTTCTTACGCTTTTGTATACCCCGACTCAACACTTTTATACATCTACAACCTAAAAATGGCCCCCCTTTTGGGTGGAGCCTTCCCGTATTACAGATCCTCTACTGTTCGGCAAGTTAACCCACTGTTGTCACATTTTTTGCTCAGTTCGCGACCACGTGACCTTGTGCGTTCATGAAAATGCCAGAAAGAAATAACTTTGTCAGTTTCCCTCAATTAATCACGCATACCGTAAAATTCCGGTTATAAGCCCCCCCGGTTATAGGCCCATCTACCTGGAAACATAAAATACATCCAATTATAAGCCCCCCCCGGATATAAGCCCCCCCTCTGCTGGATGACAGTACTGAACAGGGCTTAATGTTGCTTTATTATGCGTTTTTAACTTAAAAACGTATTTCGATTAAAACTCCCGTGGCTTGTTTCGAAACGTTTTTTTTATCCCGCTTATAAGCCCTCCCGGATATAAGCCCCTCCGCTTATAAGCCCTCCCGGATATAAGCCCCTCCGCTTATAAGCCTACCCAAAAACACTTATGAAGTTGTATAAGCCCAGGGCTTATAATCGGAATTTTATGGTATTCTTTTTTATATTTAAGAATTTTAAAAATGTCTAAAATGAGAAATATTCCACGCAGTGCTTTTTTAAAAATTTGAACAAACTTGAACCTTTTTTGCGGAAGCTGTTGTGCTAATTCGATAGTTAACTCGTCAATCTTTAAACAACGCTGTTGTCGAATTCGATCAAAGCAATTTACGGCATATCCCGCCAGCATGGCCATACTGCACTTATGCAAATTCGACAAACTCATTGAGCCTTGGTTCGTCCTTCGCGCTTGGCGGCTTTGCTGATATTTTAATATGGTTGAAAAGCGCCAGATGCCAGGTAAACTTTGGCTCAATTGTATATATAACGTATGTTATAACCTGGGCGTTTTGTCAGTTTTTAATATTGAGTTTCAGACACAATTTGTTATATACTTGAATCGCAGGTGCATAATCTGTCAGCTGTCACAATGAGTCATTAAGTTGAATGTAAGTTGTCATCCGAATGAAATAAAATGCTGTATCCCTTACATAACAATGGAACAAGCGAACATAGCTTTTAAAATTTTAGAAAATAAACTACGATGTTTGAAGGGGGTTTTAAACTACTTCTTGAAAATATTTTTAACCAATCGCTCTGCAGTCGTGGTAATCAATGGTTTACGTTTTGATTGACAGCAAAGTATGATCTCGTGACAAATAAGATCAGTCGGCCTTCCAATACGAATATCGAATATATTTAATATTTAGACCTGAATTGCCCAAAACGCGAAGTGTGGCGTAAGCGACCAAGTATATTTTGAAACGATTCGCAGATTCTTACCTTTTTACCCCTCATATATTTCATATTTATAACTTAAAGGCTTCCTCCAAGTCTGTGAAAACATCCGTTTGAACATTAGTGAAAATGCAAAAAGCGTACGCATTCAATTTGCCGCAAACGCTAATGGCCTCTTTTAAGTGCATATTCAGGCAGATCGCATGACTTTTACGGATACAAAATCATTTGTATAAAGCCAGTGCTGGAAAATTCTGCATATCAAAGTATACTGCTCCAATCACATTTCTTTGCTACTCTTGCGGATAAATGCAAATGAGCACTTTATGGCTTTTAACGCCAATAGGTTTTGTTGACATTTTGCTAACATTTAACGGGTATTTCAATGTAGCCAGTACCGGAAAATTCCGTAAATAGCCCCTGCGCTTATATTTGCTTAACCTCCCTTCCAGGGGCTGATTTTCAGGGTTTGGGAGGGCCATGAGCCCATTTATTTTCGGCTGGAAATCCGCGTTTTTTAAAAACATATTTGGGTTTCTATTTGGACAAGATACCTCTAATACTAGGAGAAGTGGGTGCATATAAAAATTGGACATGGTAAAATTCTAAACATTACGACATGAAATCCAATACAAGTCCTACAGTCGTTTAACAAAAGTTTCTGGTCTCTGAGCATACTCTTACAACGTAAAAATACAAAACGAGCTTTATGGTAGGTCAGTGCTTACAGTTCAGGAGAGCATATTTTCAAAAGGATTTTTAGGGGGCTTTTTTTGGGGGGGGGGGGGCTATTTTCGGTCAGGGGGTAGGGGTCATTTTCGGAATTTTCGGTATTTCAGTGACGACTTTTTTAAGATTAAATAAACGTTTCAAAGATAATAATGAAACCCTTGAGGTAAAAGACCTTTCCTGAGAAAATAAAATCTGAACTGACTCTTGTATAAAATAAACTTTTGCCTGAGGCAATGTTCTTTTGACTTTTGAGCAGAGCGAAGTTTAGCGGAGAAATATAATTTTACGATAATATACAAACACCTTATTGCCTTACTGTGGATTTGGTTTAATAAAAATTTGATCATGACAGAACGCAATTTCTTGGCACTGGTTTTTATAAATCGACCGGGGATGCTTTTCCCAGAGCTGCAGTCTTGCACGAAAAGCCGTAATGGCCAATGAAGTAAATTTGTTTTTATAATACAGCATGTACAGCGATATAGAAAATGTATACCAATCTTTAGTAAAGCAAAGGTTCGATGAGCCGTATTGGTTTGCAAATCGAAGTGCGACCAGCGACCGTGTTTTAAACCGCCGAGAGACCTTGCTGTTGTATACGACTAGAAATTTGAATAAACAACAACGTATGTTACACTTAGGTTATGTGTCTATCGCCTGAATGTATATTTTCACTGAAAGAGACGACTTTTTAGAATTATGTCTGAATTCACAACCGCGATTCACAGTCAAAAATACAAGATTGGCACGCTTTGAAACACAACTAACATGACCGAATCACTAAACCCGACAAATGAAAACAATAATAATTTTCGCCGAAGTAGCTACAATCACGTAAACGCTTCGACCCAATGCTGGTACTAAACCGACGCTCAAATACAGAAAAGCAAAATTAGTCGTTCTATTGATGTACTTACCAAATTCCGGTACAATAACTAAGCACAAAAGGATCACGACACAATTCATATTTTTGATGCACCTTTCTTGCTCTCCAGTCGCCGTTGCGGTGAGCGGTGACAAAATAATTTGCATGACTATGCAAAACAGAGAGCTTTTTAATGCCCAAGCAAGGGTGGCAAGGGGAAATGATGTACTTTGTTTTGATTAAAATTTCATTTGCTGAAATTATCGCATTGTTATGGCTTTGATGACAACATTAAATAAACGACGTAAGCAACAGGTTGCGGTATTAAAGTGGTTTTATTTTTGGAAAACAATATGAAAAGTTACGGGTCAATATTTTAGTTGGCTACGCAACGTGACCATAAAATATTATGACTAACGTGACACTACCTTGTTTTATAAGGTTTTCGTGGTTTCTAAAAATAACGAAATTTTGTAAGTCACGAATTCGAAAAGAGGCACGGAAATTTAAATTGGTACAGAGCGTTTTCACTTACACGACCAGCGACCATATTGGTTTACTAAAACAAAAGATAATGCATAAAAATGGAATTCCATTCCCGGAGGAATGGTTTGGTACACCAATATTGCCCGCCGTTCCTTTGTTTTGGAACACCAATATGGCTGCCGTGACGTCATATGAAATCGTTCTTTCGCGGAAATTCAATGTAAATATACGTCAAGTTAAATACAGTTTGGGTTTTCTATTCTGTTCACTAGCTTTTCTAGAGTCTTTGATCTGTAATCAAGAAGAGTTTCCACAAAGTATACGAACTTTCAACTGTCACCGAAATATCGACCTTGAAAATCGCGCTAAATAAGTTAATTCTATGCACATTTCCCCACATATTATGTAAGTTGTGATTTTCAAAGTGTATATATTTTGAACTGTTAGGGACAAAACAAAAAATAATGAAATACTGTCAGGGCGTCAAAGGTCGGCTATGAAATTCCGGCGTCAAATTATATTATCCGGCCTCCAGAAAACATAACCAAACTGCCAACTAACAGAAAACTTGTCATATGATAGTCGTCGAAAGATCATCTCTCCCTCGTTTTTTTCTGCTGAGTTAAAAAACTCTAAAGGAAAAAAACTTTGAACAAAAAGTGCACTACTTGATCACATTTAATTAATGCAATAATTATGTCCACGGCTGGTTGCAATCCTGCTGTATCGGTTCTAGTCGTGTTGGTGTCCCGCTAAGTCTACTTTTCTCAGGTAGTATGATCAGCTTTTCAACTGTGATGAAAAGGTGAAAGTGGTTTACGGCGTGAGAAGGGGTGGTACCCTAGCCCGAGACTGATCGTAGAGTCACGTCGTAGACTGATCGTTACCGTAATAATACGATTTAGCGCCCGGGGCGCTTATTTACTTTTGGGCACCTTAAGGGAGGGCGCTTATTCGAGACAGGGCGCTTATTCGGGACAGGGCGCTTATTTAATTTTTTGCGAAACAACCAAATGTTCAAAACAAAACTTTAATATATATTGAAATAATTAAGAATAACATAAACTGTAACAGTAAGAAATTGTTGAAAGTTCAGTTACTTTTACAATAATTGTTCATTTTAGCAGTGAATATATACTTGTACTGATGGTGAATGTTCATGAGTTTATCTTTTCGACGTCGACGACTTCAGTAGGGGCAGTTAACCACAATCGGAGTGCTTTTTAAAATAAGGGCGCGTATAAGAATGGGGACGCTTATTGGAATAGGGGCACTTATTAACAAACACACATTCGAAGGGGGGCGCTTATTTGGAAAGGGGCGCTTATTGGAAGGAGGGCGCTAAATCGAATCATTACGGTAATCTCGTTTCCAGGGCATCTCCGCTTTCACAATCAACCGCCATCTTGAAAGCGGAGATGCTGCCAAGGTTGCCAGTCGACTGTCATTGCCTGATGAAGACTACCTTGAGTTTGCACATGGTTTGCACTTGAAACGATACGAATCTGACTACATCGCGAGACAAATACTCTTTTTCTTTGGCCATCGCAGTTTAACTAAAAATAACACGCAAACTGCGGTGATGAACATTAAGGACAAACGCATTGTTAGAAAAAAATAGACCTTTTACTTGACGTTTCGTATGTTTCAACATACATCTTGAGAAGCTTGAAGTAACCGTTAAAATGAACTGAGTACAACTAAATTTAAATTCGAAAAACAATAGGATTGACAGATGACGAAAAACAGATGATGAAAAAAATAATAATAATAAAATAAAATACAATGAAATAACGATTTGCACAAAACAAATTGAGCAAACTAGTAAAGATAAAGATTTTCGCTGCCCACATTATCATTAAGGGCAGGTTTTAAATCTCTTATCAGCAAATTCTCCTTTATTTTTTAATGGATATCTGTCCACTGATATCTGACCATTGCAAAATAAAGGAGACTTTGCTGACTAAGAGATTTGTTTTGTGCAAATCGTTATTTTAGTTAACTAAGTGATTTTTCAAGTGAAAAGTTAAGAAAAAAGGTATGTGAAAGGGGTACCATTTTCTATCGAAGGTAAGATTTTGGACCTTGAGACGGGGCCTCCCCGTACAAAATATCTTTGAGTACGCCACCCCTCTCCTCCCCCACCGCGCCAGGGTGTAGGATACGTAAAAATAGGGCTTTCCACAAGTTGCTCGAGTTTTCCCAAAAAGTTACCCGTTATTTCTCCAAAAGTTGCCCAAACGTTGCCCCCAAAATCCAAAAAAGTTGCTTTTTATAATCAAAACAATTTCTCTAAATACAGTCAACTCTCTCTAAGAGACCGGTCATTATTTATCGCCTGGGGGGGAGCGGAGGATTTTGGGATAAACATGGTGAAATTTAGGTGATCCCCTCTTTAAACGTTATTCCATAAAGTGATCCCCCCTCATTACTATTGATTACTTTCGTGATCCCCCCCCCCCCTCGATGTCTTTGCATCCATTGCATATTCAGTTACCGGTTATGGAGCCTTGACAAAAATATCTTCTGCCAAACCAACACTCCATGAGATTGAAGATGTTTTGTAACAGCATAGCCAACAGATTAACGACTCTGTGTTTCGTCGCAAGTAATCTGGGTTCAGGAACTAGTTGCTTGAACACTGAACAGCAAATGCGATGGGCGCTAAACATGCTAAACATAGATCTAGAGGAGCCGTCAAACAAAGCGAATAGTTTTCCTAAAGAGTGGGAAGTACGGAGTGTACCAAAACATTAATAAGTTCATTTGAGGCATAATAAAGAGTTGCATTCGAAGGCGATAAGTTCGCCTATTTAGTACCCGAAACCTGAGAACCCTGTACCCGGAACCTCAGTCCGCTACTATAGGTTTACAAGAGCCGGACCAATCTCTAGGAGAGGCGACAAATGCTTCATGTTTAAAGCAGCTACGTCGCGGACAACACAATCCCCATATTGAAAAAATTGGCAAGTTTGTTGTTTGTAATCCGTCCTAATCTTCGTCAGTCGAAACCAACCTCGGTTATTTTCGCATATTTATTACTCCTTTGTTGTTTTTCTATGTTAGAAAACTATTATTTTGAGGTTTACTTCCTTTTGGAAGTAATCAAAAAAATTACGTAGACTGCCGTGACATTGCTCCTTTAAACAAACATGCTATTTCACAATGTTTCAGTTATCAGGTTCACAATTTAGAATTCACCTGTCATGTTCAAAGATGAATATTAGCTAAGCACGTTTTTAAAGGAAAAATATAAAAAGTGTTAACACAAAACGTTCTAGATATAAATTGAAATGTACACATTCCACAATGTATTTTGTATGCTCTCAAACTTGCATTATCCAAACAGATTTGAGTTGCCCTGCATCTGATTCCTCACAAAATTTTCAATGATCCCTCCTTTTGGGCTCTCAGTTACGACTGATCCCCCCTTCTGTTCATCTATAATTCAAGTGATCCACCCCAAAATCCTCCGCTCCCCCCAGGCGATAAATAATGACCGGTCCCTAAGACGGACACCTTGGGGACTGGTCGCAGCTGTCCGTCTTAGAGAGGTGTCCGCTCTGTAGAGAGTCGAGGTAACATGACACCAGTAATTCTGAGATAATAAAGCTAAACATTTGCACAATGCAACAAACCTTTGCCAACTGCAACAAGATTACAATAATAAAAGAACCGTATTTGCTTTTTAAAGCAAAAATTGAGAGCTTCTACGCAAACTGTAATACTGTAAGTAGAAAACGACCTCTTTAGTGTTCATACACGTAAGCAGAAAAGTAACCTGATAAAGCGTCATATACACGTATCCTTGGGGCCCAGAGAAACTTTGCTTTAGGTCGATACGAAGTTTGGAAGTATTTTCACTAATAAAACATGATGAAAAAACACTTCTCAAGTGTCCGCTAATGATTTCAAGTGTCCGTCGTCCGCCTTAAAGAGGTGTCCGTCTTATAGGGAGTTTGGTTACAGTAAAATGACTGAGAAACGGCAGGGACCGTCACCAGGTGTCCGTCTTATGGAGGTGTCCGTCTTATAGAGGTGTCCGTTAAGAGAGAGTTGACTGTGTATGCTAATTTCCCTTTGAGGGTAAGATTTCTAAGTCGTTTTATGCAATTTTACAGCATAAGATGTATCTAAATAACACATTAAGGGGAAAATTTGATAAATAACAAGGAATTTTTAACTGAGAAAAATCGTGGATATCGATGACGTCATGTTTGCTGACGAGTGTTGTAATATTTTAATGCAGAATGAGCCGAAAGTTGAAACGTCCTCAGATGTTCCTCGTTAATCTTCGGCAAACTTCGTAAATCTTCGGAAACGTTCGTATGACCTTTGAACAACATTCGGATAATCTTCGGAGATCTTCGGTCTGGAAATTGCTCAAAATGCAACAAGTTGCTCGAGAGGAAAAAAGTTGCTCGAAATATGAAAGGTTGCCAAAAAGCTGCCAAGCTACTTGAGGAAAGCCCTACGTACAAACGGCAAATTTCGAAAACCGCATGAAAGTTAAACCGGTTAATGCTAATAAACATGTTAATAATTAATTAACACTAAAACCTACATATTGAAAACTCGTCTCTAAAATCTAAATGCCGAAAACTGAAAGTACATGCAGTTGAAACTGACATGCGTGATGAAAAAGCTTCGACATATCGATCTATTTCCCAAAATCATTGAGTTTTGTTTACGATTCAATAAGTTTGGAAGAAAAATGTGTAAATCCATGTTACTATTGAAAAGTTGGTTTCGTGAGGTGTAATCAAACCGATCAAAGCATAAAATAATCTCCTATTATTCATAATATTTCTGTTTCGAGTAAGTGTAATTAGAAATTGAGAATTTCTTATTACACTCGCTCGAAACGGGAATATTTTGACAAATATGAGATTCTTAATTAAAACACGCAAACATCACTGTGAGAAAGAATTAAAAAGTTTCGGTGAGATGAAAGGACACTGTGTCATGCAACTTGTTTACAAGTTGATTTGTTATAGTTACCAAGAATCGTACGTGATCAAAACCTTTAAACTAGATTCTATTGAAAGTTTGTCGTACTATAGCTAATACCTCCCAATGTAGAGAGCTTTAAAAATTAAAATCCAAAACAAAATAAACAACACGGAAAATTAAATATAACAAGAAACAGAAGAAATACGACTTATATCAATGCACCCAAACTCGGAGTTTGAAATTATGTTGATTTTTTTCAATATAGGCTCTCGCTTTTTGTCAAATTGACTCCTTAGCTTGTAACTGTTTTTGTTAGCTGTCTAGTCTTAAAAGTACCCCTACTGTTAATCTTAATTGGTCTTGTTCAAGATTGTTCGCGAAAAATCACTGATTTGACCTTGAAAAGTAACCAGTTATTCAGTTGCGAAAGACTGAAATCGGAAAAGAAGATTTTCTAAATCCAACTCGAGATTTAAGTATAAAAGGTTAGCTTCACGGGGACATTTTACTTCAGTTTGTATAAAGAACGCATGAAACTGTAACGTTTCCCAACGGAAATAAATAATATAAACAAATTTTGAACAAAACAGCAAATTAGGACTGACTCATATATCTTCAGCTGGCGAGCATTTTTTTGAGTAAGGAGTGGTAAATAGGATGGGCTACATTGCTTTAGTTTGAGTTTGATTTGTTATTAAAGTTACCAAGACTTCTTTGTAAAAATATTGTAAGGCACACATACGAATTTTGAATATGCATGAGAGCTCTAAAAGCTCAAGTGAAAAAATACAGGACATTTAATATGGAAAATACAAAAGGCAGAAAAAAACTTTTGTCAATTCGTTAGTAACCGTCAGTTGTTATTACAACTTTTGGGATCTTAGCGAAGTATTCTCTGTGACTCTGAACATTGTTTTATCACCTGCAGATTCGTTTCCAAGGAGTCTGTAACATGCAAACTCTTCGTTAAGTGGTAGGAGACCAGCTAGCGGCAGTTGGGATGAACAAAAAATGTCTGGAGTAGTTTAATTTACGGTTTTGTTTCGTTTTCAATGAGTTTTTATCCTGCCAGGGTCTCAAATAAACCTACACGTGAAACTAAACGGTGTGTTCATTAGAAACGTGACTTGAGACGAAGCGTCTTGTGGACTTTTCACAACGGGCCCTCCAGTGTTTATTTTTCACAAATGACTCTCCAGCCTGTGGCTACATTAGTTAGCTGGGAATACTAAGAAGCTAATGCAGCCTTTTGCAGTCAATTTAAAATTATTGTTTTAATTTTAACAAAGCATCTCAATTGATCTAAAACAAATTATTGTCTACAAAACGTAGAATTAAAAAAAAAAGTTTGAAAAAAAAAAAAAAATTGTAAAACATATCTAAATAGAAAATCGTCTGTAAATCCAGGTCGATTAGAAATTCATGAAAAACCGATCCTTTGTATCACTTTAATGTTTTTAGCATAATAAGCGTACTTGATTGAAATATTTAAATTGGATACCATCTTAAGGAAGGTTGCTATAAATACCAATTTGAGAAATTTATGCGAATTGGCTCTAAAAGACAAAAAGAAGAACATGGAAAATTAAACATAAAAAACCCCTGAGATTTAAATGAAAACTCTTGCTAGCAACCGGTCTGTTGTCCCAGATTTTGGAATATTAACAAAGTAGTTCTCTCCTTAATCACCTGTCGCGTTTGCAGTGAGCTTGAATCATGCAAACATTTCGTTAAGTACCAGAAGGGAGCAGTAAAGATTTTAAAAACAAACAATTCTGTGGTGTTAAGTTCATTCATACGCTGCTTTATTTTTAAAAATTTCTCAGGCAGACACCTTCGCGTGAAACTTTGACTCTTCTTGAATGGCACGACGAAAGAAAGAGAAGAAAAAAAGGAACATTTTTTAAAGTATTAAATCGTCTGCAGTTTGCTTTAATTTTCAAAAGTTAACAAAAGAGTCTTTGAAGCGCCGACACCTGTCGCGTGACGCACGCCGATTGTAATAAGATCGATCACGGATGATGCCAGCGTGATGCCAAATGATCCTAATTAGTTTTCCATTCAACAAATTAAACCTTTTTTCAAACCGTTGTTGTGTTTCTTATTCTGAATATGGCATCATTTTCCCGATGTTTTGCTTTGTGACGCAACCTTGTACTGTCTCCATGACTTCGGAAAAAAAACTAAGCCGTACCAGTATATTTTCTTGAAATCCAATTGGTTGAAAGTCTGGAGGTAAGCCTTATATATCAATTACAGGGGCGGAAAAAAATTAATCGGTTTTTTGGCGCTGTCTCTGAGCAAAGACAACAAGTTACAACTGCTTTACAGAAAAAACAAGATGAAGAGTCTTACGCTATTTGCTTTCATGGCAGTTATCGCCACTGGTGAGTCTATTTCTTTTTTTTTTTTTTTTTCAAGGGCAAGCTTAAGTAACGAAAGTTTGTCTCACCAAACCGATATGGGCGTGTTGATTCGTCATCGATAGAGTGGTCTACTATTTCTCCAAGAAATTATTCTGTAAGCCTTTTTATCATCTAAATTTCCAACACATTTAAGAATTTCAAGACGTACGGGAAAATACTGGTTAACACTGTCATATGGAACTACAAAATCACAAGGATCATAAAGGCGGCTATTTTCGAGTTTCAAATTTATTTTTGATTGGTGAACGACGCGAGAAAGCGAAGGCCGTTTAATAAAAACTCAATACCAAAGTTGCTTAACCGGTTATGTTGTCTTTGATTGGAGACGTATGAATAAGTGTAAAGGAAGGATGGTATTGAAGCCATCATTAGTTATGTGTTATTTAGGAAAGCCGTAATGTGCTATTTAGGAACGATTTTGTGCTGGTTAAAACTTTTTCGGTTATCTTATGGCACTTTGAAAAACATTAATTTTCGAACTTCTACTAACAAATGAAGGCGGTGGCTATGACTTTCAAATCATCGATTCTTACAAGGTTAGAAGAATGATAGTTTTTCTTTTGAAGCAAGGCGTATAACCGGATAAAGAATTATTCAATGCCTTTCTTGCATGCGTTAAACATTCTAGCTGGAATATTTTGGCGGGCAAAAAATCATTTCCTTCTTATGATTACAAGGCTGTGCTTTAGATTGGATTATTTTTATTTAACTCACTTTTCCTAAATTTGCACCGATGACTATTCAGTTCTATAAATGAGAAAACGTTTGTTCATGTTTCGGATTCAGCGAAATAAAGCTAGCGGGCGCGACCGCTGTTTGAATTTTTTCATTTTGTGACAGAAAAGCATTCATGTCGACCTTTTTCGCACAGAGATGGAAAAAACATCTCTAAAAAGTCTAAAAAGAAAAAGTATTTCCGCGTGCAAACTTTGCAAGCTTGAGTTTGCCTGGGATAATGAAACTTTGTTGCGACTTGCGGTTTTCGTATCCATGGAACCCGCCCACAACACCCAAACACTGAAACTCGTGTGCCGACACGCTGGCGCTGGGAAAGGCAGGAAAAACGCTTAACAATTTTCAGAATAGCCTCAATTTTAGCCGTATTAAGCGAACAGAGAAGACGTTTAAAATTTAGGCTATTTTCGGAAAGAAATTTTCGACCATTTCCAAATACAGTCAGTCAGCTCGCTGTTTTCTTCGGAAAGAAAATACATTATTCTTTTCTATTTTTTCTCATCTACGTAATTATCCTTATGGTCGTGAAAACATTTGAAGGAATACACGGTTTGAGTTCTTTAAGTTTTCAAAGAAAATGAAACATTTATTTGACCTTTTCAAACAGAGATGGAATCATTTGTAAAAAGAAAATTTATCACTGTGTGAGAGTATTTTTAAACTTTGCATGAGCCTGAGATTTACATGACACTTTGCCCGCAAGGTGTGACTTTTGCATCCATGGAACTCGCCCAAAACACACAAACAATCTCAATGTGGACGATACTCTGCAAACATTGACCTCTTTGAATGCTTCTGAAATACAGTAAAACCAAAAGAAAACCTGAAACTTCGCTAGAGCTATGCTCTCTTGCGCAAGGCTGGAAAAAGCTAAATTATTTTCAGAAAAAATTCTCCAGTTTTGTTCAGCTCGTTGTTTTGCCAGACCTTATCTAATTCTTTTCTCATTTTTCTGAATCTACATACTGACTATCTTTGTGGCCGCGAAAAATATTGGAGGAATACATTTGTTTCGGTTGTAAGCTCGACGGAAACCACGGCCTCGCTTTCAATTCTGTCATTTTCTCACAGAAAAAAGTTATGACTTTTGTGTACAAAGATGGAAATCATTTGTAAAAAGAATAGTATTCCGGTGTGAGAGCAGTTTGAATTTATGAAATGAAACTTTACCCTTGAGGTGTGACTTTCGTGTCCATGGAAACCGCCCAAAACACGTTAACAACATTGTGTGGAAGACAGTGCAAAAATCACGACCTCACCGAGCGGTTTTGAAATACAACAAAAAACTGTTAACTTCGATAGTGCCGAGCTCTCTAAGGCAAGGGCTGTAAAAGCGAGAATATTTTCAGAAAGGAATTCTTCATTGTCAGTCATCTAGCTGTTTCGCGTCCTAGTTAATTATTAAAGAGAAGATTCGCATTTGAGGCCCAGGGAACATATTTTGCTATGATCACAAGTCAGTACACCCACAAGTGAGAAGTTTATGCGATCACATTCGATTCTTGCTCGCAGATGTTGAAACTTTCGGCAGAAACGAGAGGCAAGTTTGCGATGTCAAACTAACACGGCAGGCGCCTACATTTTCGAAAAACAGTTTTTTCTTTAAAGGTAAAACAAAACAATTGTTTTCAAGCGAAAGTTAGAGACTTTAAGAAAATATTTTGGCTTACTAAGACATGAACAGCAGCATTAGAAACATTAGAAACGCGTGCAGGTGGATTTCAACGCGTTATCTGCAGACAAAAAACAATGGCAATGCTAACTCAGCGAGGTGCCCTTGGCTCTCTTGTCACTTACTGCTTGTAATTGGCTCATGGCCAGAACTATCAACTAAAATGTTGCACTAATGGAATTTTTAACCCTTGACACCCATTCCCCGGGAGCCCAGGGGGAACCCAACTGCAGAAGCACACACTCAGCAACGAGGATGCAGGAGCGGCGCCCCGCCCCTGCTCCTCGTCTCGACCACCCCCGCAAGGACAAAGAAGGGGGGACGACAACGGGCCCGGAGGCTGAGAGCCCAGGCACACATGAGTCGAAGCGACAGCCACAGACCCGAACCACGACGTGCGACGCACAGTGAATGACGCCCAAGCGCCGAAGCGCGTTCGGAGTGAAAGGGTTAATGTGTTCGTCAATTAGTTCTGAAAAACAGCCCTACTAAAGGTGCTATGTTACGAACAGCAATGATTTTATTTTGACAAGTTTGTGGTTCGTATTCCGCCCTCCCTTAGTCTCAACCAATGCATTCTTTTTTTTATTTTCGGTTGAGTAATTACTTCTTTGTTATCTTTCAACCTTACCAAACTGTTACACTGAGTTTTCTTTCAATATTTGTTTTAATTTCATTTGGTACCTCAGAAAAATGACTTAAAATATCGTGACATTCGCCAGTCCAAAAAAAAAAAAGGAAAATAAAGAAAAAAAGAAACAGCTCTGACCTGAGTTAAAATTGCAAGTCAGTCAAGAAACACTAATAAACACGTTACTAAGGGAAACGTTACGAGATTTAAAAGATAATTTTTAAACTCGGAGGTATCTTCTTAATTGTGAAGTGCTCTCCACACATTGTTTACCCAGACGTATGATATTTTTTTACGTTCCGTTTGCTATTGAAATTCTTATGGTTTTGTTTAAGTGAAGGATAAATTCAGCAGTATCCCTTGCTTATTGTTCTAAATTCAACAGAACATTGAAACCTGTTTCAATAGTTTTTTAAACTACGAGAAATGTACTCTTTTTGATAACTAGCAAAATATGTCCTATAGCTTAGATCATAACGAGCGGGCGAGCCAAATTACGTTGACCCAAGCCTCGCTTAATACAATGTCACTTAAAGTTCATATTTGATGTTCATAATTTTACCGGATGGCTTTTTTTTTTAAAAAAAAGTTGACATATAATAAAATACCACTAAGAAATCTGAGAAATGAACTTTGTAAGAAACAAAATTTATTTCGTGCGAAGCTTGCAGAAATTAGATTGTGTCGAAGTCCCTCCGTGTTTAAGCACTCACTTTCTCAAAAACGTTTCATTGTAGGTTATAGCCTCAAGTGTTACTCTTGTATCCCAAAAGAAGAAGGCGATTGTGAAACTGACAAACTAGATAAGGATAAAGACACCATGACCTGCCCTGACGGTATGGACAAGTGTATGAGGACCTGGGGTAAAGACAAAGATGGTAAAGAAATGGTTGCTAACTCCTGCTCCAATCAGGCCACGTGCGATACGGCCGAGGAAGCGTGTAAGGAGCCCGAAGAGGGTGAATGCAAAGTCGGCTGCTGCGACTCAGACGAATGTAACGCCAGCTCCACCGTCTCCTTCAGTGTAATCCTGATGGCCGCGTGCTCCGTGTTTGGCCTGGCACTAATGAAGTGATCTGAGTCCAAGGAAGACCAGAGCCTTTGTTTCGAAAACATTTCACCTTTGTAAACACTACGAAATTTGCTAAGAGAAATTTTGAGTAACTTAGCAACGCACAAGCATTTTGTAACGTTTTTCTGGAAGTGATCGTAAATAAAGAATTTTGCACCAAATGTTTATGATGTATGACTTACTAATTATCGACAAGAGCGAAGCTACGTTAGAACCCCAGCCCGCCCATCTTATTTCCCGATAAGTCAGCCCCTTTTCTTTGGTAGATAAATACACCATTCCATATTTTACAATAACTGGCAAAATTCTCGCGAGCTCTTTGGAAGAGAGCTATGGTCGATGAGTATACAGTGACCATGAAATTGATCTAACCTGTAACGCAGCTCAAGACATCGGTTCCTGAAATTCGAGAAATTGTCGGAGTTTTTCAATAAACGAAACCAGATATTCGTGAAAAGTCAATAAGGATATATATTATATGACCTGATATGACTGGCTCTGTGAGCGGTCAAATTGAATTTAATCTCGTGCTCTGATTGGCTACCCGAGAGGTCAAGATGGAGCCATCTTGACCACTCGGGATCGCCCGTTGTGTTCCCGCAAGCCAAAAATCTTTTTCTGACGCTACTTTAAAAAGCTTTTCGTCGTAAATTTACACTTTGAAACTACTTTCCGAAACAACACAAAGAATTTATGTCTGTTTCTAAGAGTAGGGAGTCCAATAACAAAGAAATAGGTCTTGAAGCGAATGAAAACAAACAAATTAAATGATTTTAATTTTCAGTTGGCCCCATCAGGATAAAGTCGCGCGCGCCATTGATTGTGCATGCAGCTGGCTTCCTTTTCAGTGCTCTTAAAAAACAAATAATATAATAAATCCTAAAAAAACAAATCATGTAATAAATCCTTTATTGACGAAGCTTGTTCGTTCAAGATTTCGCGCGAAATTTATGACAAACTCGCCAACTTCCGAGCCCAAAAGTTTCGCTCTGTCACACTCGCGCGATTTCGCACTGATTCTCACCCAGAGCGCGCGCTAAAATGGAAGGGCGGCGAAACGCGCTCAGAGCTCTGAGCGATGTGTGATGCGGAGGCGGACTGGGTCGAGTGGCTTCACAGAAGCAAAGTGAAAAACATGGCGGCGAGTGAGAATCGATGGCTGGTGGAGAAAAGTGATTGTTACGCGGAAAAAGCAAGAGATTTCCCCGAAATTCTTTTGGGAATGGAATTACGATAAAATTCCTCGACTGTCAGATGTTCGATTCTGTAAACACAGTGTTGCATTGTAACAAATAAAACCAACTTGCTCGAAAGGCTTTTTACCTTTTCTTCGGACGCTAGCAATCAAGCACCAATTACATAAAAGGTATGGTCAGAGATAGCTCAGTTTCCAAGCAATAAAAACAGTAGGTATTGCTTTTTCATCTGTGTTTATTTCATTTTGAACTTTTTTTTGAACTTTTTGAGTTGAAAGTTAATACATTTTTGACTGTGCAATCAGAGTGCTCTCACTATCTTTAGCAGTTTACTCCTCTCTCTGCAATCATATTGCCCCGTCTTTAACTGTGATCACGAATAATGATAGAGTATTTTTGCAAAATCTGACAAGCGAAAATCACTGAAATCTTCCTTTACCTTGATAGCCTCAGTTAATTGAGACTGAAGCTCAGAAAATGTCTGTGAAGTAAATATATTAAATAACTGAAAATGAAAATGTGGAGTTTGTATCCATCAACTATCCAGAAAAAGTAAATGTAATAAACAGGGTAAGTGTAACATGCTTTCTGTAATTTAAATAAACCACTCTTAGCACGGAATATTCCTTTGGGTTTTGATCTCGACAGATACACTGAGTTGCACTTATAAGGTTACAAAATAACAGGCCGTAATTTTTTTTTTCAAAGATGTTACTATTTTTCTTAGAAATTAGAGTTTTAGCTTTAGCTTGCATACTGAAATTTTTAGTTATGATCCCCATCCACAACACTAAGTGGCCCATCAGTTCAGTGTGACCAATCATCGATCTTTTTTTACTTTTCAGGGGCGTAGCCAGCTTTCTGGAGAGTTCTAGGCTTGGCCGCTTCTAGGTGGGGGATGCAAGGGGGAGGGGAGGGGTGTTCGAGGGCATCCTACCGATAAAGACCCTTAAAATTGCAATTTCACAGCACTAGCTAAATTTTTACATTTTACTACAGAGAATGGGCCAACTTTCACTCATTGCCAAATATATAAACGTACTTGTCTTTGACGACACATGCCCTATCACTTGGCTACTCTAGAAGTCTTCCGAGTGTCTACTTGCTTGAGACTTGACCAATCGCGAAAGTTTATTTGCGATATTTACAATGCACATTGCTTTCGATTTCATCTTGAAAGTGCTTCAGCCTAAATTGCTCTCCATTGTACATGAAAATATGAGCGGGCTAACAAATTTGTAGGCCCGCGCCAACTTTATTAATATCACTTGCTGACAAATAATGTATTGGAAAACACCAAGGAATGTATTGTTTCCAGGGGTTGATCTAGGGGGGATCCGCTCCCACACCTGAGATGAACTGCCATTTTCTAATACGATCCCTTAAAGAATTGTGGTGCTGCCCCCTCATATTTGATTTATAAAAGGTGAAATAAAAAGTCACTATTTCTTAATGCAGAGGACCACTTGACACTGATAAATTTCTTGGTCAGGTAACTTGTTTCCAGATCTCCATACACACCAGTAATGAAATGTTTATGAAAAGACTTCTTAGCCAAGGCATTCCATGCTGCTTTTTTGACATCCTCTTTCTCCACTGATATTATTGTTAAGAGTAATTTGTTTTATACAACAAGCATTGGTCAAGCTGCTTTTGCAAAAAAATCAAGGTCTGCTTTTTATCCTTACATCACCAAAGTAAAAGGCAAATTGTTAAAACAAAAAAGTTCGTAAAGAATGTCATTTGATAATTGAAAAGAGGGGGACCTGACCTTCATGAAATTTTGATGTTTGCGCTTTAAACACATACACATTTGCTTGACTAGCACCTAGTGTAGGGAAGGCTTGAAAAGTTTTGTACTCATTATTTGCATTGAAATTCATTCACATATCCTATCATTTTTTGTGTACCTCCACACATCTGATTGTGGAGGTACACATAGGAATGATTTTACCACAGACAGAGACGGTGTGGCCATGGAGAGAAGAGTAAAC
This sequence comes from Oculina patagonica, assembly GCF_052425735.1. Classification (NCBI taxonomy): domain Eukaryota; kingdom Metazoa; phylum Cnidaria; class Anthozoa; order Scleractinia; family Oculinidae; genus Oculina; species Oculina patagonica. Next base: position 40,258,994 of record NC_135759.1, read on the forward strand.
TGCTAAAGATAGTGATAGCACTCTGATTGCACAGTCAAATCAAAGTCTCTTCGAGATCTCGACGTTTTTGCATGAAGTATGAGTCGAACTTATCATTACAGTTTCTTTGTAGTTTAGTTTAACAATTTCCTATCTTCGCGGAGGAAATGCAGCCATATAATTTTGTCAAAAATGGCTCGTCCGCGCCGGGTATTTATACACATATTCCTTAACATTACACAAATAAACAGTGCAAATTTCACCGAGATCTGACAATTCTATACTTAAAAATTGCAAGGACCTTTTGAGGCAGTCGATTACGGCAGCGAAATGAGCAAATGAAACAGCAAAATATGCGTTCGACGCTTTGTTTTTGCGACGCCATATTTGAATCGTTATAGGTAGACCGCTGTTCAATGTGTTCAAGGCCGTATCGTTACGATTGCTCCACGAAAAAGCACGAAAAAAAAAATACGGATATTTTCGACTACTGTCGGAGAAAACATTGCGCATATAATTGCGGCGTAAACAAATCGTTACACTCAAGCTGCGTTTTGTCTAGGCTCTGCGAGGGTCGGATATCAAGACCCAGGATTAAACAAAAGCCATATATACAGTGAATGCTTTCGAATTATATTTGAAGATGAAATACGAAAGAATTTTGCTGTCTTTGACTGAAATTCCACTCGAACTGCGTAGATACGATCGCATGTTGTAAAGCCGATTCATGCAACATTGCTGTCAACGCGAGGTCTCGTCCCTAACGACCTAAGCTGATGACGAAATAGAATGGCGCTTGCATGTAGCGACCAAATTTGGCCTAATTTTTAACCGCTACTTAGCTAAAAGAAGCCCCCATCTCTTGCATTTGTTTTAACTTCAATAATATCTTTGAAAAGAGCGAGTTTTTTGTTATGGTTTATTTTTGACGTTTGTAATTTTTAAACGATGTAAGTGCAAGTGATTATTTATTCGTGTTTTAGTTACGCAATCCATTGTTTGTGCGACGCTTTTTATAGATCGCCTTTCAGACACACGTGCGTTGAGATAAGAAAGCTGACATGTCACTTTTAAAATTGTTATATAACGTTTGTAAATGTGACAAGTCACGTTTTTTCCACGAGATCGCAAGTGATCACCCACAGCGGAAAGTAATCCCTTGAGAATTTAAAACAGTCCCTTGAGAAATTAAAAAAGTCCCTTGAGAGTTTACAAATATGTGGTTCCAAATTTTGTCCACATAACCCCTATTCTACGTTTTTAGCTTGTAAACAAGCAAAAACGTCGAAAAAAGTATGAACTTTCAACTCAAAAAGTTCAAAAACGTTCAAAATGAAATTTATACCGATCAAAGAGCAATACATGAGGTTTGTATTGCTTGGAAACTGAGCCATCTCTGACCATTACTTTTATGTAATTGGTGTTTGATTGCTAGCGTCTGAAGAAAAGGTAAAAAGCCTTTCATACAAGTTGGTTTTATTTGTGATAATGCAAAATTGTGTTTACAGAATCTAGCACTTTCTAACTTCTGACAGTCGAGGAAACTTATCGTTATTCCATTCCCAAAAGAATTTCGAGGAAATCTCTTGCTGTTTCCGTGTAACAGTCACTTTTCTCCACCTGCCGTCGAGTCTCACTCGCCGCCATGTTTTTCACGTCGCTTCTGTGAAGCGCGCTCGACCCAGTCCGCCTCCGCATCACACATCGCTCAAGAGCCCTGAGCGCGTTTCGCTGCCCTTCCTTTTTAGCGCCCTGTTCTCACCATTCGCCGGATAGTTTTCAATGCTATTGCAAAAAACATATTGAACACATTTTTTCGATGGACTACATTCTTATATACCATACATAAATTATCCAAAACGTACTTTGCAATGTAAGCATTCGCCTGCAGCTGGTAGTTTCATACGGGTTTTAAACATTTTACGCGTAATTTCTTTGGTCTACTTAACAATTAGTCAACGAGCCCGAGTTTTATATTAGCGAATTGTCATAGAGGCCGTAACCACACCACTGTTTAAACACTGTAGCAAGACCAGACCACTATTAGTAGATTTCTAATTAATACCAACACCTTCATTGGATTTTAAAGTAGCACTTAATCTTGGTGACACTGCCCTTAAACCCTGTTTTGCAGTATTAACTTAGAATTTGACATGGTCGCTAAATAATGATTTCCTAAATGAAATAAAATGATTTCTTGTATAAAGGGATCTTAAAGCTAGCCACAGTGGTGGAGGACCAAGCTTCCTCGGAAGTGTTGTTCTGGCCATAACTGGAAGACATAAATAATTCTTCATCTCTATATCTGCTCATGGGGCAGGCTTAAATTGATTTAGTGAGCAAAGGGGATATACACAGTTCTTTCGCTTACAAAAGTTAGCTAGGCACAACGAGATTAGCTAAGCTGGAACTAATTTATTCACAATTATATATAAGCTTTCGGGATTGAGGACTATGATTGTTAATGTTTATTTTACGAAAGGGGCATTGACCAGGTTACATCTAAGGAAGAATGGCAAAATGAAACTCACCCATTTAGGATCCAAAGTGGCACGTAAGGCTTCCACTTCAAGTGTCCTCCCCTGCTATCGATTCTTAGCCTGTTGCCTGATATTTGGAGGGTGAGGCCATGCGCTCCACCCTTTCTCTCTCATTGTCCTTCGTCAGGTTACCTTAGGGCTGAATGCCTCCCTTAGGGCGTCGATCTCACTACAACTTAGAGCAGCGAGACTGCTTCTATGCCCCAGGCATCTTCACCACAATTGGGAGAGTGGCTCCAGATTACAGGATAGTAGCAGGTATTTGTTGCTGATCCAGCATGGTGCTCTTGAAAATTCTGACCTTGGTTTGCAAATTAAGTTTAGTTGATTTCTAGATGTTCCAAAGGCCAAGTTTGCCTTAGGAAATTGTAGATCTTGTCAACACGTCCTTTGTAATCTTACTTTTTTTCCCTGCTGCTCAGGAAAGCGATCTCGTTGACTTATTCCTGCTATTGACAGTGACCGGTTTGTTGATTGCGGTGTTCAACATCATCTCTTTGTTGTTGCGACATTCACTTTCATGCAAGCCAGTCTGGCCTACAAATGAGGTACGTCGATCCATCTTCTCTTAGATGTCACTATGGCCGCTAGACAATAGGCTTATATCGTCTGCGAAATCAAAATGCTTAAGCGTCGAGGTGAGTGTCCACTGGAACCTTCTCAACTATTACCATCCTCATGAACCAGTCCATGGCCAGAAGGAAGAGGATACAGCCTTGTTTGACCCGCGTCTCGAAGCTCTTCGGACCACTTTACACAGGCAACCCCAAGCAGCATCTTGATAATGTCGACAATCCTCCATTGGATATCGATAAGTTCTAAGGATTTTTCACAGTGCCTCACGATGTAAGTTATTAGGATCAACATATAGGACATAGATATAATATGGTTATCACTTCTGTAAATCTGCTTCACTCCCTTGTATGTTTCTGAGTCTGTGCCATGTGGAGAGATGTCCCTTGAGACGAAGGGACTTTTACAACATTATTTTCTTTACTGAATTGTTCCTCGTTAGTTCCTCGATCACTAACCTGGCAACATCGATGATCAGTAATTTTATACTCGACTCTTCCATTTTGTTATTAAACTTGTGGATCATTATCTCAGTATTGTCCTCAGTGCAGCACGGAAAAATCTGTTCTCGAGGGAGTAAAATTATTTAAATAGAAGGAACACTCAGGATCTTGTAAGAAAACATTAAAAAGAATGCATACACGAAGAAAGATAAAGTGCATTCACAAGATAACTCATTGATGAGTTTGATTGTGCGTGAGTTAGTGAGTTAGTGCAAGGCCAGAAAAGTCCGTCAGAATAAACAAACGAGAAACACTTTTTTAGTTTAACTGAAAGTTATAAAGGGGCACAATCACGAAGATTGTGGTGCGTTTCTGGTCAGAACGGTCCTTAAACTACCTTCGCTCATACAAGAATTGTACCCAGAACACCAACATAATAAATGAAATATAAAAATAAATAAATAAATAACCTTTATTTATGCACGGATATATTAAAAGCTAGAAGCTAGTGGGATCAAGTATTCCCGATCGAATCGGAATTTAGAAGCTGTGTAGGTTTTTGTGTAGTGAGGACCGTAGACCCGGAGAAAACCCTCAGAGCAAGGACGAGAACCAATTGGAACAACAAACTTATAGATGTAACGTAAATTGTCTCAGAAAGATCGAGAGATTTACATGTAACTGTAATCAATTTTTAGCGATTCTCCCAAGACACTTATGAAAACCTCGTGCATGGATACGTACACCATGGATACGTGTGTACTGTCGTAAATTGTAATAACGTCGTGAATTGTAATACCTGTCGTAAATTGTAATAACAGTTGTCGTGAATTGTAATACCTGTCGTAAATTGTAATAACAGTTGTCGTAAATTGTAATAATGCACCTATCGCAAATTGTAATAACACATTGCCGTAATTTGTAATACTGCGAGCTGTCGTAAATTGTAATAACACATTGTCGTGTTTTGTAATAAGCAGTATTATCACACTCTATTCTTAACTTCAGATCTAGAGCAGTTTCTAATGGCAGCCTGGCAGGCCATTTTTGATCGTTTGGTAATGCTTTATGGTGAATTTGTTGCATGGAAAGAGAAAAACTACATTGAAAACATAATATTTCGCGCTCGTAACTAGTGCCAGTCCATGAAGGACCCCCCTAAACTCTGGCGACGTACATCGAAGGGAATTAGTGAGAGGCTCCGGCAATTGTTATTATTTTTTTTTTCAAAAAATGTGCATTATTTTGATAAAAGAAAGAAAATACAAAACAAAATTCAAGTTCACAGCTTGTTTTTTTTTTCTAAATAAAAAGGGTAGAAATGGTACCTCATTAGTACTTAATTGCATTGCCCAGCCCCTCACTCTCAGGAGTGTTGGCACGGAGTGGGAAAGGTTAACTTCGCTGTTTCTTAGTTTTTACCTTTTTAACATTTATTTTTCAGTTATCTGGCTTCAACCTTTCTCCGCCGATGATATTAATAAAAGGTTATTCACCGGACAATTCTTTCAGCCAAAACAAAATAAAAAAGCCATCCAAACAAAATTATTTAATTGAACATCACTGTGAAAATAGGAGGAGTTCGGAATTACAATGGGTGGTCTGATACCACAACATCATTGCCGTGGAGCCTGGAAACAAAATCAATATGATGGCAATAAATATTGAGGAAGACAAGGTCGATGTGGTTGTAAAAATCAAACGAAAACACGGAGAAAAGAAAGAAGAACCGCCATTACTACTATTGAATGTTAAGAAATGCCATTAATCTGTTGTGTTTGACTACGTCATTATCTTCCTCATAGCTCGTTTTACTTTTTTTAACGTGAAAATTTAAGTCGGTCAGACGACACCGAAGGGACATAAAGGGTGGAATGGCTCAACACTTAAAAGACAAGCTAAATATCATGACAATATGTTTAGATGGTTTTTCCCTCACAAAAATGAAGACCAATGACTTGTTAAAAACCGACTAGAGGAATAACAAATGTAACTTCACGTTTCCTTACAACGTGCTTTGCTGCAAATTTGTCGCAATTCTGGTGAGTAGTTAGCTAATAATGTTGAATAACTATGACGATACAAAGCAGGAATAAATTTACACCACGAAATCTTTAACTGTTTTTCCCCAGTTATAGAAAACGAAAACCAGGTTTCTGTATGATTGCTAATTCTCATATTAAAGGATTATTACAAAACACGACAATGTGTTATTACAATTTACGACAGCTCGGAGTATTACAAAATACGGCAATGTGTTATTACAATTTGCGATAGGTGCGTTATTACAAATCACGACAATTGTTATTACAATTTACGACAGCTATTACAATTCACGACAACTGTTATTACAATTTACGACAGGTATTACAATTCACGACGTTTATTACAATTCACGACAGTACATACGTGCACCAGTTTCATTTCCCGGTTTCGCGCAAAGCGGAATATTTCGCTTCGGTCGCTGCCAGCGGGGAAACCGCGAGAAAAAAAACAAAAACAAAATTGGATACCGTATTTACTCGAATAAGCGCCGCCCCCGAATAAGCACCGCCCTCGAATAAGCGCCGCATTTGGGACAAAAAAGTTAATAAGCGCCGCCCCCGAATAAGCGCCGCAGTAACGATGAGGCACTTGTTCGAAGAATTCCGAAAAACTAAAAATAGCACTACAAAGCAACTCTGAAACAGCCTCGGAAATTCCTTTCCATCAAAAGCAATGTTTTACAGTTCAAGTTATTATGTTTTTCCGTCGCCCATTATTTTTTTCTAATCAAAAATAGCCTTCTTTTAGTTACTGTAGAAGTTTTGTCTAGGTGACATTGTTTGTGGAGTCCAAGTTTTAAATAAGCGCCGCCCTCAAATAAGCGCCGCCCTCGAATAAGCGCCGCACTTGAGGCGCGAAAAATTGAATAAGCGCCGCGGCGCTTATTCGAGTAAATACGGTATGGCGTATGAAAAGGCTCTTACACCTAAGGTAACCAGTATATAGTTTTTTTTTAACAAAACTTGACTATTTATTCTAGGTTTCAGTTCATTGTATTTTTGGATTTGAACTTTTCGAAGTCATGCTTATTAAAGTGCCATTTTAAGTTAATGAATTGTAAACAAGTTAACCGAGGCTGACGACCGACGTTAACGTAGTTCAAGTGGTGTGATTTCTAGTCGCGATGTAAAATTTGAAGAAGCAAAACTCTTACGTTTGTGGCCGAAATCGCAAAGAGAACGTAAATCAATAACAAGAAGGTAGAGTTAAGAGACCCGTTTATTGCAATAAAAGGCACAAAAATAACAAACAAAAATAAATAAATAACAAATATTTTTTGCAAGGATTTTGTGTTTTCAGGTGTAGCTCTGAGCAAATATAATTAAAGCAGTCGTCTGCTGCTTAACATTTCAGTTATAGTGGCCTTTGTCGTTTTCTCGAAATTTAAAATGACATATTCAAGAGCAACTTGTCTTTGCTAACAACGTATTGTTGAAAATAAAGCGTGTTATGTTAATGTTTGATATAATTCAGCCTCTGCCATGAGCAGGATCTAGCCTATTTGGAATACAGCCGCCTTTCATCGCTCGATCATCGATCTTGGCTGTATTCGCAGGATACAGAATCTCATTCTACTCAGACATTATATGTAATAAATCTTTCGTCTTATTTCTTTTCCGGCTAAACTTACTACTTGCATTAAAATACTTTAAAAAACTCATTAATAATTCATAAAGAAAATACAAAAGAAATTAATGTTTAATGAGTGCCTTTATATCTGATAAAGTCACGGCTAAACTTTACGTCCAATTTTCTAGGCCAAAATAACCCCAAATCTAAATATTAGTGCAAGAATGAGTTGATCTACATCAGAAGATTATTAAGCCGTTCAATAAATTCACGCAGTTCGTGTTTTCTCAAGTCTAAAACACTCGGCTGCGCCTCGTGTTTTAAACTTTATAAAACACTGCTGCTCATTTATTAAACATTACATAATGTCACAAACGGTTTAATACTACTGTTGCCACAACGGTCTAAGTACTGACTGAATATTTGTTGATTAGTTATGTCCAAGTGCGTAATTAGTGATGGCAATGACGTGGCCGTAGGCGAGAGGGGGAATGGTTGGTTTCTCACTGATAAAACTATCTTTAATGAGATGTTGGCTGGCATGGTTTAGAGCTAGAGGTCTTCGACTTTTTACAAGTCATTTTAGTCACTTCAACCATTTTAGTCAAGGGATGACGGGAGATTGTAGGGACAGATCTAGACTGACCAACTAACTATCGAATTATTGATTGAAAATTTGTTGGGTAGCTACGTTCAAATGCGTGGTTAGTGATGACATTAAAGGTCGTGGGCTGACAGGAGTGGGGGGGGGGGGGGGTGCATTGGATCACTCGTACCGATTTGCATCAGACTTAATGTAATTAGTATTAACCCTGGCTTCCACATTTTCCCTTCCACGGTGCCTGTTTACATGGAAGGCGGGTGCCCCGGCTAACCGAGTTACCCGGCTAACCGAGCTACCCTGGGCGAGCCAACTCTTCATACGTTTCTTAAGAAAACGTATTGAAGCCTTAACATGCTAGAAGGGTAACCCGCCTTGCCGGGACACTCGGTCTACTTGCCCGGGGCACCCTTCTAGGCGGGATAGCTTTTTGCCATGTAAACGGTTATGCCCGAGCTATCCCGGCTTGCCGGGATAAGTTTTCGCGCGTGTTTTTAAACTAAATTTGAAGTTAATGGCATAAAATGTATAAATTCTGGACCCAAACAGTGCTATTTGACAAAATTAGTTTTATCAGTCGGCTGGAAATATTTCTTTGAGCAACAGCTAATTAATTCGAAATTTTCGTGGGAATGATTATCCTAATTCTCGACACAACAAATTTAATTTCAATTTGGCGGCCAAATGCTGTTGAATTTCGATTGAATTTCGTCAAAAATGAACGCAGTAAGTTTCTGAGAACTTGCACATCAAATTAAAATAAGTTTGAAGACGAAAAGCCTTGATTATTCAGTAAAAAGTCATATTTTTCTTCAATCATTTGGAGCTACATTGTTTTCCCACGCCGTGACACGCTTCAATGACGCTGTCTCATCTTGGGTAGAAGGGCTGTGAATTCTGCATGTAAAGGCGGGCTAGGTTTTATCCCTTCTAGCCGGGAAACTCGGTTAGCCGGGGCACCCTCCCTCCATGTAAACAGGCCCTAAACTGCATTATTCGTCCCGATTGAGGGAGCTACTGTTTGATATGATCTAGTAGTGGAGGTTTTCGATTGTTACGATGCCTCCATCGAATCATTTCCGCCAATGAATGACGGGAAACTGTTGGGGTTTTATTCTTGCGTTTACCTGAAATGGACGAGGAACCTTCAGAGGCAAAAGCAATACTTCCAAGCCGAGTACCATTTATAGTACAGGACCAAAGGGCAAAGACACGCTGATTTGAGCAGTGTGCTAACAAACAGAACAGTATTCAGGAAGTTTTTAGTATTTTATTAAAGTAGGGTTGGTGTGGCACAGTATTTATTCACAACAGGACCACATATTGATCTTTACGCTAACAATAAAAAGATTACATTTAACTATCCGTACGTACGTCAGTACATTTTCTGTTGTGTTTCTGAGTACTAGTTAGAATCACCAAATAGCTTGACATACCTACCAACCAGATGTTAAACCCCGCCTGCCCTTAAATCCTTAAAAACTCTTTATATGAAAAGTAGCCCCGCTCAGTTCTCCCCCCATTCACATTAGATTTGTCTTAACGTGGATGAATAAATAACTAAATAAATAACCCAAGATTACCAAACATAACATCAAAATTGCCTGTGAAAAATTTCATCAAAATTGTAAATATATTTGCTCAGTTGGCCGTAAACAGTGTTTTAATTGGCCTCCCTTTATTGATACAACGCTTAATAAAAGGCGCACCAGCGGGTTTAATGAATTGGGTTGTTTTGATTCCAAAGGTGGCTTAACTGTACCTAATATCTTTAGTTCCATCTTTTTGTTGTAAAAAACCCGAAGAATCATGACGAAGAATTATCTTTTCTTCTTTTTCTTGGGTAAGTGAATCAGAGTTTTTATTTGAAATCAGAAATTTTTTGTTAGTTAGCGAGGCAACAAGCAGAATTCAGGAAATCAGTTTAATATGCGGTAATTAAAAAAGAAAGACGGTCCTCGAGCCGTCTTGTTTTTTTTTTTTCAACACAAGTTAAGCAGAAACATGTGAACTTAAAAAGGAAGAAAGTTGTGATTTTCTGCGTCCCTGCTTACACAAAATCACTGAGGTATGATTGTTAAAATAACCACTGATACAGATTTATCTGAACGGAATTACCGAACGTACCGAGGGGCGAAGTAATCAACTTTCTTTATGGGATGCAAGGTTTGGTTGATGAAAAAGCGAAAGCTCTGCATGCACGCGAGCAAATAAAATGCCGTTAATATCAGTCACATCTTTAAAATAAGGTACAACTGACTGCTGTCGACAACTAAGTCAACGTCCGTATCTGCTGTACTTGTGAGGTGAAAAAGTAAGCTTTTATGTGGGTGGTGTTTAATGTTTTTCTCATTAGATACAGTAATTGTAATTTATTGTAAAATACTTTATCACATATATAGCGAGAATTTTAAGCAATAAACCTTGCAAATAGAATTCTCTATTTGCTATATTTCACATGTGAAAAAAGCGATACGTCCAATCAGCTTCGCGTATAGCTTTCTTCACATGTGAAAAATATAACCAATCAGCATTTAGAGTAGTACGACTCAACCAATCACAGCGCGAGAATTCAAATGGTTTCCAACGAGGTTGAGAAAGCGAGCGGCAAGTTTGCTCCCGACGGCAGTTTATGTTTTGAAAACATGGCTACACGTTTTCTTCCTTTACAAAAGTTTGCCTTTTAAGAACTTTATGGAAATGCAAGCCAACAGAAACACGCTAAGCAAAACCTAAAGAATACAGTAGTGATAAAAAATCATTCTTCAAAGGCGAAGTGAAGACAGGCGAAGGCGAAGTGTCGATAAGTGAAAGCGAAGACAAGACTTTCATCGGAACTAACAACACATCCGCGGACTTTCTAAGAATATTCAGGCACTTTTGGGATCGTCTTGGTTAAGTAAACTGCATTTTTAATCTTGATTCACGTGGTAATTATTGTTTAATTAACCGACTCGTTATGTTGCCACAATTTGTTCACAATTCGCCAGTTAAAGACTGTAATTCGCCAGTAGTTTATTCGCTTGTGGCGAAGTTTCCTCGATGCGATACGAAGTTTTCAACGTAAATGTAACGTAGTGTGTTTGTTTAAATAAAGTTTTTGTCTAGGAGAGTTTGTCGCCAGTAATTTTTTTTTACATGTATATTATTGAAATAGCGAATTCGCTTGTAAAGTAGCCTACGTGTAGCCGTACCCACCCCCCCGAGGAAAAGCGGGAGGGAAGGAACGACGTTCCTTCCCTCCCGCTTTTCCTCGGGGGGGGGGGGGGTGGGTACGGCTACACGTAGGCTACTTGTAAAGCTATGTGCATTTGCAGCTTTGTTTTCTCGCGCTGTTAACTGCAGCTGTTGTATGTCAAAAGTTTTAAACTGAAAAAATCGGCTTTAAGTGTTCAATGGTTGAATTCTTGTTATATATATAATAAACACATTACAGCATAGAAAGTGCTTTGTACGGATTTATATTCACTCGTTGCAAAACTTTGGAAAACTCACTCGTTCGCTACGCTCACTCGTTCGTTTTCCCAAAGTTTTGCAACTCGTGAATATAAATCCGTACGGCGCACTTTCTATGAAGTAATCTATATGTATTGGCATTCTCGTTTTTATGGTACAAATATATATGAGAAATACTATAAAAAAACTTCTGAATTATGTTTTACAGCATTGGTATGCAAAGGCTCCGCGCGACCTCTCAAAGATGAGGGTTCGGCCATATCGGCGGATGAAGGCTCCAGTATCGAGCATGATGAAGGCTCCAGTATCGAGCATGATGAAGGCTCCAGTATCGAGCACGATGAAGGCTCCAGTATCGAGCATGACGAAGGCTCCAGTATCGAGCATGATAAAGGCACCAGTATCGAGCACGCTGAAGGCCCCAGTATCGAGCATGATGAAGGCTCCAGTATCGAGCATGATGAAGGCTCCAGTATCGAGCACGATGAAGGCCCCAGTATCGAGCATGATGAAGGCTCCAGTATCGAGCATGATGAAGGCTCCAGTATCGAGCACGATGAAGGCTCCAGTATCGAGCATAATGAAGGCTCCAGTATCGAGCATGATGAAGGCTCCAGTATCGAGCACGACGAAGGCCCCAGTATCGAGCATGATGAAGGCTCCAGTATCGAGCATGATGAAGGCTCCAGTATCGAGCATGACGAAGGCTCCAGTATCGAGCATGATGAAGGCTCCAGTATCGAGCATGATGAAGGTTCCAGTATCGAGCATGATGAAGGCTCCAGTATCGAGCATGATGAAGGCTCCAGTATCGAGCATGATGAAGGCTCCAGTATCGAGCATGATGAAGGCTCCAGCATCGAGCATGATGAAGGCTCTCTCGCCGACGCCGAAGGCTCCGCTGTCGAACACAAGAGATCCAGCCTGTTTTACTGAAGAATTCTCCGTCTATTGCTAACGAGGGCTGCCTGATTCATTTTAAGAAATATTATATTATGCAGATGTCATGTCAGAGAACTTTTTAACTACTTGGATGTGGATGTAATTGCGAGAGGGAAATAATGTAATAAACAATGAAAAACATGTTTCTGCTTTTCTCATTTCTTAACAAAGTTTAATTTTCATAAACTTATCTAAATTAAAAAACGAGGTTTCACGGTAAAAAAGGTTCATGATCACTCGCGGGTGGGAGGAAGGGAGATAATTTTAAAAGACCATAAGGGGAGGCTCTGCCCTGAGTCGACCTGACAGTCAAACCCTTACCTTTTTATATCATTTTTGAAGGAAAAGGTAACAATTTCGTATACCTTCGTCAAAAATGGTATCTCTTTTAGATACGAAAAGAGATGATTCATCTCTTTTCTCAACTGTTTACTTGAATAACCGCTTAAAATACTATAATAAATCTACCGTCCAGTGGGTCTCTTCGAAATATTTTGAAAGGCCCGGCCCTTTTAAATACCTAAATGGCAGTTTTCCCTACCCTTCCCTCCAAATCGTGAATTACCTACCATTTTATATGCTTCCAGCCAGACAAAGGCAACCCTTTCGGGCGGAGCCTACCCGTATACCGTAAAATTCCGGTTATAAGCCCTGGGTTTATACAACTTCGTAAGGGGTTTGGAGTGGGCTTATAAGCGGAGAGGCTTATATCCGGGAGGGCTTACAAGCGGAATAAAAAAAACGTTTCGAAACGAGCCACAGGAGTATTGATCGAAATACGTTTTTAAGTTAAAAACGCATAACAAAGCAACATTTACCCCTGTTCAGTACTGTCATCCGGCAGAGGGGCTTATATCCGGGGGGGGGGGGCTTATAATCGGCTGTATTTTTTTTGTTTCCAGGTAGATGGGCCTATACCTGGAGGGGCTTATAAGTGGGAGGGGGGCTTATAACCGGAACTTTACGGTAGTTAACTATAGGAAGCACACCCCACCCCCGGACATTCGTTGCATTCAGTCATGATTCAAACGTCGCACAAGTTTACCGGCGCAGCTATATGTAGAAGTCGTATATTTAATTTGCAAGCAACGATTTATTGTGCCGCGCTTTAATTCATTAGAGTGAATTGTCACAATCGCAAAAAATACCGCAAAATTGCACTCAATCTTCTCAACTAAATTCACCAGTGTATTTGGTTCAGCTAGGAGAGTCGGGGTAAGCAACAAGCTAGCTTGCCGACGGAGTGGAAATTTCGGAGTAGGAACCTTTCTTTGTACTAAAGAATGTTCTAAGCGAACAATCATCTTGATTTTTTGGTCTACATGTTAATTGGCCCTTGTGGCCTCGTTTTAAGCTAAAGATTCTTTTAAATTCTGCAGATGTGATCGAGGCCATGCATAAGGGCTAATTAACATGAAGACAAAAGAATAATGTATTTTCCGCCATTTTGGAAAAAGGTGTATGTAGTCGCGAAATACACAACTAAAACAGACGAAGACCAGCGTTTGGTTAGATTTTATTTTTAACTATTTAAGAATCACAGACCTCAATATAAGGAGACATAGTCGCCAGTCACTTCCCACTATTATTATTATTATTATTATTATTATTATTATTATTATTATTATTATGATCATCTTCATCATCATCATCATTATTACTGTTTTAGAATCTTACCTATTTTAATTTACAACTTCACGCATGAAAAAAGACAAAACGATTTTCTTCCTCAAATGGACGAAATCAAAACCAACCCAACAGCAAGGGTCATCACAAGTCCGGCAAGACTGGTGAAAACAACTCCGCTGGCTGACAATGTTGGCTGTGGGAAACCTTTTGCAGTAACATAGTCATAGTTACACTTGTCTGACTGACAGCTGGCCATCTTGGAGCAAACTGCGTTATTAAAGTCCTTGCAGGGATCATCGTTACAGTCTTCATATAAGCAGCAGCCTGTGAAACCAATTAAAGGAAAGTATAAGACAATGACAAATGTTTGACATTGCAGCGCATGGAAAGGGATGCTCGAAAAAATAATATCTAACTCCTGACGCCAGAATAAAAATGTATGCTCATTGGTCTAAATTTTTTAAATTAAAGTCAATGAAAAGTAGCAATTATTGGTGAATCATGTCACGAGAAGTTTGAAGAGGAAGGAGACAGCGGTCCAATGGCTCTACGCGCAAGACAAGACTGGGGCTACCTGGCTGAGTAGAAAGCTCACCATCTGTGAAACTTGTGTCTATCGTAATTCGCACAATTTTACTGGCGACCTCAAACACTTCTAGTGTCTAGACTCCATTAACATAAAGCCGTCTACAGGTGCAATACTAAAGGGTGCGCTACATATATACAAAACACTCACTTTTGTGCTGAAAACTAATGATGACATCTTAAAATCTCTGAAATCTCAAATTCAATATAAGGGATGAAAATATTTTTTTCGAGATGCAAACTATCTTTTTCTACATATCGTGTTTGCAAGCCATTTATTTTTCTTTTTAAGGCCCATGGAATCATTCTTTTTTTTCAATTCCTGCAGGGGCGTGCCTAGGATTTTTTGTCTGCGGGGGCAAAGTCAGCTAAACTCCACTGCGGGGGCAAACTCCAATATAGCTACAAGAAATAGCCCAGCAAAATCAAACACTATGATTGAAATTTAGTTTTCTTAGCGCGGACAACTGCCCCCTCTGCCCTTCCCGCTAGGTACGGCTCTGTCCTGATCATATCGTTGCGTATTTTGCGAGATTCTTTACATACTTTTAATCTCTATGACTCTACCCATAGTCGTGTAGTTGACTGTGTACACTTGACAGCCATATACAGCATCTGGCATGTCAGAACTTTCACACGTCACCGTCGCATTCGGCGCGCGGGTGCAGCTGGTCGACGCTCCACCACAACGATAACAAGTGAGCGACCAGGCTAAAAGAACAAAGAATTAAGGTAATTTATATTACAAAATAACTCATCAGTTATTGAGTAAGCCTGCGTTGCAGACGTACTAAACCCTGGTTTAGTCGAGGATTTTGTGACACGTCCGGCTGCAACGCAGGCTATTACTGAGTGTGAAAACATGAAATAGAGTCCATAATATAAGGTGATATAACTCGACTCAATAATATGCAATAATCGGAATGGAAACATTTTTAGAGAAAGGTCGAGAAATGTAAATTGAAATACAGTCACTGAACCTCTTTAATACCAACATCAGAGGGACGGAGAAGAGCGTCCGTATTATAGAGGTGTCTGTATGACAGGGGTTCCCGTAAGGCCCCGGGGGAGTACTGCCATATATGGGCTATATAGGTTTGTGCCGCTAGGGTATGGTTTTTGAGGTGCTCAGTCCTTAAATAGGGTATCATTTTTGCTCCTTTTGGCATTGTGTTCCCCGTTTGATCATTAGGTAGGGTATCTAAATCTATCAGTTTATAAAACAAACGCCCAGCTAAACGAAAAATAAAAAGGGATCTTGAAACTGAACTAACCGTTTAAGTATCAGTAAAGCGATTTTATAAAGATTTGTGTGTTTGCCATGCATGCGTGGTTGGCCGTTATTTAGTCGTCACAGAACGCTTCTCCTCCCCTCGAATAGGGTGCCATTTTTCGGTTTTGGTCCTTAAAAAGTGTAACAATTTTCGCTTTCTTTTTCCTTAGAAATAGGATCAGGGTTTAAGAACCTTCGCGGCACACCCCTATCCGAAATTTATGGGAGTGCCCCCCCCCGGGCCGTAAGGAGAGGTTCGACTGTACAATAAAACATTTAAAACTTGAGTTTTAGTGAAGACAGAAAGAAGATCAGCAGTTCTAGACTTGAAGGGTCTGCTGAAGACCACCACGATTTCTATGTCTTATTAACTTAATGTAATCTTTTTTTTTGGTAAACTTGTTCTACAATACTAGTGTTCGTTGTTGAGACAGTTGAACACGATTAAATACGAAGACACATGAAAATGCTTGTAAAACAATAGCAAAAGGCGTATAATATTGGTCAGTCTTCCATACAACATGCCCAACAACTTTCAGCGGGTTTTTGGCGTTTTTGGTGAAGGAATCTGAATTCCTCTAGGTTAGAGGTAGGCGCAAGAAAAGGTTTAATTTAAAAAACCTTGATTTAATGATACCTGCATGCATGCACAACTAGCTTGTTTCTCACTGCTGCTTATCTCGCAAGGCTACTAAATTTAAATTTGTTGTCTTCACTGGATAATTCCTATTTAATATATTGAGGGTACTGTTTGTAAAGCTAAGGAAAACCTCAAAGAAGCAAACAATGAAACGATTGAATTTAGGTTGGAAGGTCTACATTCGTGCACAATCTTTAGTTTTGCGCTCATACGCTAAGCATGAATTACGTATCCGAAACGTTTCTATTGGTTACTAGTTGACCAGACAGAAGTAATGCCTATTGTGTTTTATGCACGTTCAAGGCCAAAAAAGGAACAAAAACATATAACAGAGGGCTTTGTCAAACTTCATAACTATTTATGGTTAATCCGAATTATTTTTCGGGCAAACGATATTTGTATTTTCTCGTGAAATTTCGGCTAACCATGTTTTTAAGTCTAATTTTCGTAAAATATACCGTTTTTGATCATCAGATAATATGCTTTGTAAAGCAATTAATTGAAGAAGCATTTCGTTAACATACGATCGATAAATGCATATTTATCTTGAGAATATGGCAAGAACGAAGCTCTTCAAAAAACATTTAAACTTAGGTTGTAAAACATTTCAACCAAAAAATTAAAACAAATGACAATAAATCAATAAATATTATTAAAAAAGACACAAACTAAAAATATTAATGTAAAATGAGATATGGAAATTTTGCTATTCATTTAAGAAGCTAAAGTGTCACTTAATGCTTCCTAAATGATAAATACAGCAAAAGCTGCATTTATTCAGCTGGCATTTAAAATTACTAAGGAGTCTTCAACATTGGTAATGTAAAATAAACGTCTTTTTATGGCGACAAGAATTAGTTACAGCCGAAACTGACACGTACGTATAGTCATGATTAAAATGAATGTCTTATATGGGGGTATTTCAGCTTTTCAGGCAAACTAACAAAAAATATAATGAACCGCTTGGGCCTTCCCTTACAGTAACAAACATTTAAATTTATTTCTTTAATTATCGAATTTTGAAAAAAAGTAGAAATTGCTTTTTTAGGCTCAAATCGTCTAACAATAAAGCGTCAGCCAAGCATTGGACGTTCTTATAAAGATCAGTTTACAGCGCCGTTACGCAAACGTAGTACACGTGTTGCCTTTCTGAGTTGCGTTACGGTTGATTTGGACCGTGAATTCAACAAAGAACTACATCTAGCTCGATTGGTTGTAGCGATATAACTCCAAACTAAGAGCACAAAAAAACCTCACAATGATTAAACAATCAGCGCTTTATCGAGCACGCGAACGTTGTGCGAGCTTATTATGTCGAGGACGTGCTAGCGTAGCCTCCGACGCAGTCGTTCTTAGTGCGAGCGTACAAGACAGGATTTGCTTTCTCTTTTCGGTTTCTTTCCGCTTAAGATTAAGGGGCAAATTATTTAATTTCCTAAATGCACCTTACATATATTTGCCAAAAAGCAATATTTGATGTCCATCATTGTACTAAAAGCTACTAAGCATGACACGGATCGATTTAACTTACCTTCTACAACGAAAGAAACGGCAATCAATGCTGCTAACAGAACCTTCATTTTAAAATATATCCTATCGTCGATCTTCAGATCTCTAAGCAGTTGACTTCGAGGAGACAGTTTATACAAACAGCTCTGCAAACAACTAAGGTGTACTTCGATACCGTTTGGCCGGATAAGGTGTTTATGATTGGTCAGAAGCGATGATTTCATCCAACGTCATCATAATTATATTCCAACAACGACCAAAAAAGCCATCCGCAAAGATGGTCTTTTCACATAAACTAGACGTAAAAAACGTTCATTTGTTTATGCAATGTGAAATCTCCTCGAAAATGAAACATTTTGTGACATTTTAAAATTTTCAGACATGATAGTAATTTAGAGATCAGTACCAGTAGTACAAAAAAATAATGAAAGGTTTCAGGTTTGAGGGTAAGACGAAAACTCTTTTTGGGTTAGTGTTTGGTTAGGGGTGGGGTAAAACCCCTTTTGAGATTATTTTTAGATTGAAGGTAGTGCAAACCATTTCTTTGTGGTAAGGTTTTGGTTCGAGGGTGGGGAGAGTCATAGCTGACCACCTTACTTTACAGTATGGGTCGGATCACTCTGATATGACCGGCTGTACAACCAAAGTATTTACTCAAAACTTAATCAACAGGTTAAATCACGGTATAGATAGTGTCAGATTTCCATGCAGTGTCAAAATTACATGTTACTACCAGTTTACCCACAGGTACATTTGACGAGCAGATCCTTTGCAAACTCCACCACTGTATGGTTAAAAGCCCCTTCAGAAATAAGTGTCAAGTTTTCAGAAGGAAATATATACTAGTGGTACCTATCGGTAGAAATGCCAACGAGTACAACGGGAGATCGAGAGAAGAAGGGAGGAT
Organism: Oculina patagonica; assembly: GCF_052425735.1. Classification (NCBI taxonomy): domain Eukaryota; kingdom Metazoa; phylum Cnidaria; class Anthozoa; order Scleractinia; family Oculinidae; genus Oculina; species Oculina patagonica. The sequence goes on from NC_135759.1 coordinate 40,277,686, forward strand.
AATTGTAAATGTTTGGCTGAAAGTACGCTTTATGATTTTGGTCCGATCAATAAACATTGGGTGTTTTCTTTGAAAATCTTGAATGTATCTGGAATAAAATGCGATATTGTGAAGGCTAAATGAGGAAAAAGTTCTCAAATAATACCGTGAAAGTAGTGAAGATTTAGTGAGAAATCTTCTAAACTCCATGTTTTTGAGAGTTTCAAGCCATTGTTGTTCGATGCCGCTATCGCTGCTGTTTTAGCTTTTTTTTAAGGTCTTAAAGGTCTGCATGGTCCCTAAATTTTAGGTGAATGACTGAAGAATCGTGCTGTTGAGCAACGGGCCTCCCACAATTTTCAATTCTCAGTCGAGGTGTGATAGACATCATCTAGATAAAAGGTTACTCCACCATTTTCAAAGAACGCCATTGTCAGGAATACATGCTCAATTCAAAACTTGTTATATGGGGCTTGCAAGAGCAAACTGTTGCAAACATCCATCTACAATCTTACACCACTAAAATTAAACATGAAAAATTGTAACATGTGCAAACATTAAATAAAAATACTGGTAGGCCAATCTGGATAGATTTCATTTCGACACGCGGTTTTTGAAATTTAGATATAAAACGTCTACACCTTCCCTTAGATATTCGAACGTGGAATACTCAAAACAGTTCTCAAAACGGTTATGAACCTACGCAAACGCCCGTTCGCCACAAACGTCCGCCATCTTTGTTTTCAACTAAACCCGTACTTAGTTTTACTCGGCCAAATTTCTTTAGGGACTGGTCAATAAGAAGAGAGAGAGAGAGAGAGAGAGAGAGAGAGAGAGAGAGAGGGGGGGGGGGCGGGAGGGGGGAGGGTGGGCGCAGAAAGGGAATGGGTCACCAGTTTTTGAGGTCTCGAAAAGGGCTGGGATATGTAGTTTTGATCTACACGTAGGGGGTGGGACATCTTTTTCATTCACTAACTTTTAAACTGTTATAGTTCCAAGAAAGTTCTCAGTTCATCCTTCTTTGGTGTGCTAAGAAATGGGAAAAGACGTACATGGCACAGCAGTTTCCATTAGGGTGGTGTGTGTAGGGAATCACACCTTAAAAGTTGTTGTCAAATTAAAAACCTCCAACCCCTTACAGAAAGAAATTATTGTTCCCTTAATAATGAATATTTTGAGCAAAGGGGGTGGGTCATGTAATTTTCAACCTCCTATCAGGGGTGTGTCAGTTAGTTTAGAGCCAGAAGGAAGGAGTGGGTCACAAATTTTTGAGCCACCGCTTTTTCAATTGCTCCGGTCCACCACCAACCCCCCACCCCCCCCCCCCCCGCGGCCCCGGTACTTATTGACCAGTCCCTGACAGGGGGAATCATGTTCTTGTCTTTTCTCTGTGACCCTAGCAAAACGACCCTACCAAACGTATCTATTATCGAATAATCAAAGAAGATATCGTGTTCATTATGTAGTCGCGTTATGTACAACGAAGATAAACGAAAGCTAGCGTTTGGTAAGATTTAGTTTTATTTAAGCATCACAAACCAAAAAAGGAGACATCCCTGTTGTTGCTTAACACTTTTCTTAGAATCCTTCCTATTTTAATTCACAAAATCACGCATGAAAAAAGACAAAACGATTCTCTTCTTCAAATGGACAAATGCAAAACCAACCCAACGGCAAGGGTCATCACAAGTCCGGCAAGACTGGTGAAAGCAACTCCGCTGGCCGTCGGGTCTGGCATCGTTGGCTTCGGGAAACCTTTTGCAGTGGCGTAGTTATAGTTACACTTGTCTGACTGACAGCTGGCCACCTTGGAGCAAACCGCGTCACTACTGTCCTTGCAGGGATCCTCGTTGCAGTCTTCATAGAAGCAGCAACCTGTGTCACCAAAGAAAAGTATAAGACAATCAGAAGCATAGGTGATATGCTTCTAGACATATAGAATAATTTATGGAAAGTGCGCGCGTACGGTATTTACGCACGAGTTGGTGAAGTATCAGAAATCGAACGAGTAAGCGCAGGAAAGGAGTGAGATTCAAACCAACGAGTGCGTAAACACCGTACAAAGCAGTTTCCATGTGGTATTGTGTTTATTAAATACGTACTGAGACTGTCAATGAAGTCATTTAACGACCCATTTAATGAACTATTCAGTCGAAGATGCTCCAGCAGTCCAAGAAAATTATTGTCCGCGTAACCGGCAGCGTAAAGCGCTTCAAAGTCTTCGTCAGTCAACGGCACGCCCATCAGCTTTGTATTTGCTTCCACGGCCTTCTTTTTGCGTTTTTTTTTAATGCTTGGATTGTTCAAGTCATCTGAAGCTAACTCATCATCATCTAATACTAAGCTTGCTCTGTACTACACCTTAATTTACCCTTATATCACTTACTGTAATTCAGCCTGGTCTTCTACATATATAACTAATTTAAATAGAATTTTTTATTTACAAAAACGTGCTGTGCGAGCTATTACCAACTCAGACTATCGAGAACATTCTGCCGCCTTATTTGCTAAACTTAGATATCTTCCAAGTCAAGTTTAGCCTTATTTGCTAAACTTAGATATTTTCCAAGTCAATGTATTGCAAATAGCTAAATTTATGTTTTATTATCATAACCAATTATTGCCCCCGATGTTTCTCAGTTTGTTTTTTTCTACTAGTAGTTAAATACACAGTTATGGCACAAGAATAGCCAAGTGTTATCGACCACATCACTGTCGTACAAATCTAAAGCAGTTTACAATACTTTTCCAGGGTCCTAAAATTTGGAATTCTCTACCAGAATCGATCACTGGTTCGAGTAGCTTCTCTTCTTTTAAGAAAAAAATGATTAAATTTCTAATAAAATGAGTCTGAAATTAGCCTGGCCTAGCTGCACATTCACAGCGAAATTACTAACTTATTGCTAACCCGAGGTGGCCTCCCCCATAAGGCTCGTGGTTTCTTGGAGGTCTCCTCGCCCTATCTATTTAAGTTTTTTTGTACGTATTAATTTCTAAAGTGGCAAATAAAATGATGATGATGATGATGATGATGACGTATTCTTCTGCCGAAGAACCGTGGGCTTTTTATTTATGTTTTTCTTAGGAATACCAAGAAAGTTTTAAGGTAAACGTTCGGCTGAATTACAATTGTAAAAAAAAATAGCTTTTTAGGTGCGAAAGGTCGCCAATCAGTCTTGAATGAAAACTTCAACTTGATTCGTCTCACACGTCAAAAAACACGATACGCGGCTTCTGATTGGATGTATCATTTTTTCCACACGTGAAAAAAAGCGATAGGCGTCATTTGATTGGTTTACATCGGTTTGCAAACGAAAAGTTACTTTGCGGCTTTTTAGTGATTAAATCTCAGTACGTATATAATAAACTGACTTATGTTGGTCATTGCAGCGCATACATTTAGTTATCTTATTTTTTCTACATATTCTCTAACTCCCTAATTAATTCTCTAACTCCCTACGTCAGAATAAAGATTAGCCTGCGAATACAGCCGCCTCTCATTCGCTCCCGCTACAAGGCTAAATAAAGATGTATGCTTATAAGTTGTATTTGTTATTAATTTATAGATTTTCAGGAGAAGTTTGAAAAGGAGGCAGCGACCTAATGGCTGAACACGCAAGACTAGACTAGGTGCTACATATCCGAGTAGAAATCTCTCTATCTGTTATCCTGGTATCTGGCACAAACATGTCCCAAGGTGTGCCACTGAACCATCAAATAAATAATAAATAAAACTTCAAACGAACGACTTTGTTGGTAGGCTTAAACACCTCGAGGACATGGACTTAAAAAATGTCTAGTTCTAGGTAGTTAGTAAATAAAACTTTTGTTAATATTATTATACAGGAATGCACCTACTTCAACTCCTTTCACTCCCTATTGGACTACTTGGGCACTACTGGTACAATGCAAGGGTGCACCACAGATATATACAAAGCAAGTCAGTCCCAGCTCACTCAGCCTTGCTCATTGATAATTGTAGAGCACACTATACACTATAGTTAGTCTCTCGCGCCATGAGGCGCATAAGGACACTATACACTATATACATACTTAATAATGACATGTTTAGAAATTATCTATGAATCTCAGAGACAATTAGAATGAAATTCTAAATAGCAATCTCTTTTTCCCTTGACATTACTTGGAACTGACTGGTCCCTTGTCGTCTCTGGACCAAAAAAAAGGTAGGACGCGGGGCATGATGGGAATGAGGCCATGGAGAGTGAGAGACGTCTTTTCTCCCACCAGTCATCCCTGGCGTCTTATAATGTTCTTGTAAGAGAGGAATGGGGACGAGTTAATCCCTCATATCGTTGCGTATTTTGAGAGATTCTTTACATACCTTTAATGTCTATGACGCTACCCAGAGTCGTGTAGTTCACTGTGTACACTCGACAGCCATATACAGCATCTGGAAGATCAGGACTATCACACGTCACCGTCGCGTTCGGAGCCTGTGCACAATCCGTCGACGCTCCACCACAGCGATAACAAGTGAGCGACCAGGCTAAAAAGGAAAATGATTCTAGTTAATTCTTATTTCAAAATAACGTATCAGTGCGAAAACATGAAATAGAGTCCATAATATACATTGACTTAAAAGAAACATTTTTAAAGAAAATGTAAACTGAAAGACAGTAAAAAATTTAAAACTTGAGTTCAAGTGAAGACTGAAAAAAGATCAACAGTACTAGGCTTGAAGGATCTGTAAAAGAAAACCATGATTTCTACATCACTTCAGCTAAATGTACCTATGAAAGGTAATGTATTTATATTTTTAAAGTGTTCTACAGGTTACATAACGTTGTTGGGACATACATCCTATAAGATACGCAGGCAGAATTCACATGAATCATCAAAAGGCGCTTAATGACCGTTTTGAGAGTAAAGCCTGGGTTCAAAACGAAGCAAAGAATTCAAAAGCATTTTAAAGTGAATTAAAGTGAATAAAAACAAAATGTTAAAAAAGGAATACGCATAATTGAAATGTTATTACGAGGATTATAATGACCATTTAATTTTGGCGCTTAAGCCCAGTTGCACTTCTTCGGAAACGGAGTAAACCATATCGTTGGAAGTCTTCTCTACATAAAAAAAAACATTCCCAAAAACTTTAAGAAGGTTTTCGGTGCAGGAAATGAGCCCCCCTCTAATTGGAAGCAGAAAAGCTTAAGGGATTATAAAATATTTACATAATACCTGCATGTACGATTAGCTAATTGTTCAGCGTTACTCATCGCCAAGTGTCTCACTAAAACTGAATTTGTTGTCTTTGTCTTGCCCTTCTATTTTTGTCAGGTAAACTCGGATACGATTTGAATTTTCTCAGCAAACTATATTTTTAAGTCTTTTTTTTGTACCTGAACTGCCGTTTATGGTTTTTGTCTAATATCGATCCAATAAAGTTTTGTCATGCAAATTCACCAATTTCGTATATTGGGCAATCAATTGTTACTGACGATAAATAGTACTATGCATATATCTATCTTATATCTATCTTGAGAAATCATTGAAACTTAGGGACTTTCCATTTGTCAGAACTGGGGGGATCGCCGGGGTAAAAGTAGAAATATGAAAAAAAAAAAAAAAAAAATATAAATTTTTTTTTTTTTTTTTATTTTTTTTTTTTTTTTTTTTTTTTTAAAAATTTTTTTTAAATATAAAAAAGGGGTTTTTTGGGAAAAAAAAAAAAAAAAAAAAAATGAAAAAATTTTTTTTAAAAAAAAAAAAAAAAAAAAAAAAAAAACAAAAAAAAAAAAAAAAAAAACGACGGCCGATCCGGTATATTCAAAAACAGAGTTCTGTTGCTAGTCAGATTTGTCCTGTCAAATCAGTAAATGCAAAAATATTATACACTGTTGCGGTGGATTTGTGGGAAAATCTCGTAGAAAAGGCCTAGTTTACATTCAAAACCACCGGGTCGGCTAGCCTGCAAGCGCCGTTAGGTTGCAAAACATTTCATCAAAAAAGGCTAAATAATTAAGAGAATTAACTGGCATCTAAAAGTACTGAGGAGACTTCAGCAGCTAGACAGCAAATAGTCAGTGTGGCAATGTAAAATAAACGTCTTTTATGGTCTTGGGGGTTGGCCCAGGCTGTGCGAAGGTGACCTATTCAGTCCTTGGTAGCTAAACACGGGAAAATACCATTACGCTAGAATAAAAGTTAACCCGGGCCTTCACTTACAATAATAAACCTTTAAATTCATTTCTTTTATGAGCGGATTTTGAAATAGGTAGATATTGCTTTGTTAGGCTCAAATCGTCTAAAAACAAAGTGTCGCTGTTACGCAAACGATGTGTTGCGTTACGGTTGCGTTCCGTTTGTTGGTACACGACCTTAGCCTGCGAATACCACCGCCTCTCCGCGCTCCGACCCGCTTGCTGCGTTCGGATCGGGGCGCGGAAAAGCGGCTGTATTCGCAGGCTTACACGACCTACAACCCCCCAGCCTTGTAGCTTTTATCTCCCATCGTGTTTGTACCTCTTCCATCGTGTGTAAATAAAGGTTGTATGTATGTTTGCACGGTTGATCATCTTCGGTCGATCCGAAATAACAACACAAGAAATCTCACTGACTAAAACTCACATCGATCAACGGTCATAGCTTTAATTTAGCGAGTACGCCAGCGTTGGTCATTGGTCTCTCTTTTCGAGCTTGCGAGCTCGTGAGCTTTTTAGCTTGTACTTTGCACTGGTTGATAAATACGCTGCTTTGCGAGCACGATCAAGCGTTGAAGCAATTATCTAAAACACTCAAGCGTCATATAAAAGAGGCCTAAGGGACCTAAAAACCACTACCACAAGTCAGAATAACGTTTAAGCCCGGTTAAGAGCCGAATGATTTGCTTTCCGAAATGCACCTAACACTTATTTACCAAAAAGCACAAAAAGCGAATATGAATGTCCGTCACGTCTGACACGGGTGGATTTAACTTACCTTCTGCGATGAAAGCAACGGCAATCAATGCTGCTAACAGAAACTTCATTTTTAACTTAGTCCTTTCGTTGATCCAACCTTAACGGAAACTTCAAATTAGGCCTTGGGATCTCGGTTTAACAGTTGACAGTTTATGCAAACAGCTCAGCGAACAGCTAAGACGTGCCGTTCAAGACCGCTTCGTTAAATGGAGTGTTTTACATCCAAAGGACTTGTTGGTTAATGATTGGCCCAAAATACGACGTCATCATAATTATAATCCTACAACAAAGTACGACCAACAAAGCCACCTATAAAGATGTTCTTTTGTCACAGTCTAGACATAAAGAACGTTAATTTTCATACAAATTTGGAAGCGTCTCGGAAATAAAACACTTTAAAATCTTAAAATCAATACAAAAATGCACGTTTAGTGACACATCACAATTTCAAAGTGTTTTATTTCCGAGACGCTTCCAAATTTTCTACAGTGCCGAAACGGTGTAACCAAGGAAACGAAACACCTTACTAAACTTGACAGCTAACGAGCTGGGTATTGTTGTTTTAGGCGTTTTAAACTGAAGTCATGATTTGGTAGTAGTTTGTCAATTTCGCTCGCTGTTAGTTAGCTTAAAACAAAATTAAATGAGTATTAGCTAATGCAATTCTAAACTTCTTTAAAAAACGCACGTGTTGGAAAGCTTGGCCTTACACACGTTATACGATGCTTAATTTGCGTACCTTAAAGCAATTAAGTTTTAAAAGTCTCTCATGGGAAATTTTCTTTTGTTTTCCTAGCGTGGGTTGCTTATTCTGGTCAGGTTAATTACTTTTGCGATGAACCAGCATTGTTCTATGGGCCGTGCTAAGTTAATGAGCTAGGTGGTGTCTTCTGTTTTTCAGTTTGGTTATGCTTTTAGTTCAGAAGACTTTTGTTCTAAATTTTTTAAGTTCAACTAAGTGAACTCGGGTTTCCGAATTATCTTGTCCATGTTAGCAACAAGAGCTGTAGAGTCGCCTAGTTCGATTCTGTTTGATGGCCAGTACTTATTGCGTAAGTACGGCGAAGTATTTACGCACAACGTTTGACCAGCTATTGTTTAGGCCGCGAAATTTGTTTTGAAAAAGACTGAAAAGAACGGCACGTCCTGGTCACACTAGTACCGGATTGATGTCGGAGAAACCACAGTTTGTGTTCACTCTCTGTTTATACTCATTCGATTTTGTGTTGTGTTTACTTTTGAGTAATAACTAAGACATGACGTTTCTAAAAGAAACTTTGAAACGTCACGCTTTCGATGCATCAAAGAGCGCCGCCGCTTTGTTCGGCTGCAAGCTCCAAATTTTAGCACCCTCCTTCCAAAAAGCGCCCCCTTTGAATGTGCTTTTGTTAATTACCGCTGCAATCCTAATAAGCGCCCCTTTACGTAAGCGCCCACTATTTCAATAATTGCTTCAATTTCAGTGCCATCAGAATACAGCGAGATCATCCCTGGTTCATCTTCCTTTAAAACCACTCACATCAAGGAATTGTGCTAAAGGAAGATGAGCCAGCACATGATCTTTCTTTCGGTTTACACATGCCGGATGTTGATATACATGTATAACAAACAGAAAGAAAGAAATAGGCACCCCGCTCCTAATAAGCTCCCTCCCTTGAGCTCCCATAGAATAAGCGCCCCTGGCACATGATCGAAACATTACAGTAATTGTCAGATGACCGTGAGCCGGAGAGGTCTGTTTTGTAAGCACGAGGATGATTACAGAGAGGAATCATTTCTCAGACTGCAGGAAGTCCCGTTACCATGTAACCATAACTATCAAAATTGGAGGTAACACGAAAGGTTCCCACCGAACTAAGCTAGAATTACAAGAATTATTCAACCACAAAAATAAAATAGAAATCAAACTTCGGTTTTAAGTGACACTGTCACAGGGGTTTTAATGCTTTCGGTACAAAGTACTAAAATTGGTGAATAGGTCTTCTCGTACATAAAATGCACCTTGTACATCAAGATGGAGATATAAAGTAAATTGTTGTTGAAGGAAGAAGGGGGCTATAATAATTTTGTTTTTCCAGTCCACATGAACAAATCTTGAAAAAATCAGCCTGATTTTTGTCTGGTCCCTTTCATGGAGCTTACTTTTACAAGTACGACGCAGGTAAACGCAAAGAAGGCGTAAATTTGTACACAAGGAATAAAAAAACCCGTCCATTTCCTTGCATTTGCATCAGTGCCTACCTGTGCGTTGACTTGACGCTTGCATCGTTAACACGTATATAAGCTTATCAGTTCTTATGCTGATCTTATGCTTAGGTTAGCTTTCGGTCACACCTGTGAACCAGCCATGCTTGTGCTGGAAGCTAACAATACTGGCATTAACTGCCATTATATATAATGAAATTATGGGCTTGTTTGTCAGTCGTCTATAAACATTATATTTATAAAACTTTTTATTGTGAGCATTCAATCTTATATAGGCTTTATATCGTTGTGCAAATTTATCTGAAATAAATTCGTTCAGCGATTTTTAAACTATCTAAACTGCTGATAGCATTACGTTCGACACTGTAATTTTGTTGTACTGTGGTATTGTTATTGTGTCTCACTTATTTACAAACTACTACACGCTGATGAGTCCTTTTGTTAAAACTTCTGTTGCTTATAAGATAATAACACTGTCTTGATAGAGACAAGTTTAGTAGTGTATATACCAACCTATCTTTTTACACATTTTTACCCTCGCCAAGGGTCTGGAGTCAGTTTCTAGCTAAGCTACAATATCGAGAAGAAAGAAAAACGCTCAAACAGTCACTGTTTTCGTTTCAAGGTAAAACCTTGGCAAAAATAACATGAACAAGAAACATCGCCATCAAAAACAGAATTGAGGAGCTTAAATTGACTTGCGAGTTGCAAAGGTCCTCGCCACAACAAGAAACATCACATGTTGCTTTTATTTCGTCACCAGACTTCTGTAGGTCCTTACATGCCGGGAGTAGGCTACTGGAACATTGGGATTGAGGAAGACAACCGCGTGCAAACATGGTTTCTTTCTTGTCAGAGTTCGCAACTGTCTTTTCGTAGTTGTACTTTACGCATCTTGCATCAGTAAAGGTGCATTCTGCTTCCGTTGTGTTTTCTTGACAGTGCTCCCAAGATTGAGTGCTCTGGCAAATGTTGCAACGTAGACTGCTAGCTGGAAGAGAATCATTTCATTGTCAGGTATAAACGAAGTGCTCTGTAACGTCTTAGCTTTCAACATCTAATATCTCGTTACAGATCGAGAATAGAAAAGCATATCTTGGTAAAAAGAAAAGAAAAGCATATCTTGGTGAAAACGTGACCTCCGAGTTCAAAGAGCTTGTCTTAATAAGGCCTCGTACTTGCAAAACAAGCAAACAAACAAACAAGCAAATATGCAAACAAACATCTGAAACAAACAAGCAAACAGGCAGACAAGAAAACAAGCAAAGAGGCAAACAAGCATACAGGCAAAGAAACAAACAAACATGCAAACAAACAAACAAAAGCAAAGAAACAAGAAAACAGGCAAACAGACAAACAAGCAAGCAAGCAATTAACAAAGAGCAAAAAACAAACAGGCAAACAAGCAGAAAACAAACAAGAAAACAGGCAAACAGACAAACAAGCAAGCAAGCAAACAAACAGGCAAATATGCAAACAGACAACTGAAACAAAGAAGCAAACAGGCAGACAAGAAAACAAGCAAAGAAGCAAACAAGCATACAGGCAAATAAACAAAAAGAAAGCAAACAAACAAAAACAAACAAGCAAAGAAGCAAACAAGAAAACAGACAAACAGACAAACAAGCAAGCAAGCAAACAAACAGGCAAATATGCAAACAGACAACTGAAACAAAGAAGCAAACAGGCAGACAAGAAAACAAGCAAAGAAGCAAACAAGCATACAGGCAAATAAACAAAAAGAAAGCAAACAAACAAAAACAAACAAGCAAAGAAGCAAACAAGAAAACAGACAAACAGACAAACAAGCAAGCAAGCAAACAAACAAACAAACAAATAGGCAAATATGCAAACAGACAACTGAAACAAAGAAGCAAACAGGCAGACAAGAAAACAAGCAAACAAGCAAACAAGCATACAGGCAAATAAACAAAAAGAAAGCAAACAAACAAAAACAAACAAGCAAAGAAGCAAACAAGAAAACAGGCAAACAGACAAACAAGCAAGCAAGCAAACAAACAAACAAGCAAACAAAAAAACAAACAAAGAAGTAATAAAAAGGCAAACAGGCAAGCAAAATATAAACAGATATTTGCAATCACTAGCAAAATCTAGATATATATGCATATATATTGGTTTTGTTTTGTATCTGTTGTATACCGTACCAAAGTTAAGTAGTCTGCTTACAGGTTAGTTACGAACCTGTGACACAGACACCTGGTACCTGTGATAATAATCCCCCGGCTTAGTAACCCTTTATTGCGGCTTCAAGAAAGCACATAAAATTATCGGCAGTAGTGTTTCTTAAATTGTATTGAAAACAATACATTTGTTTAATAATGCATGGATAAGCGCCCGAAAGTTTTAAATTTTGAATCAGCGAAGTGCTTTATAAAAATAATAAAAAAATGCTTGGATTTTCAATGTTAGTTTCTAGTGAAAGAGACTGAAAAACAAAACGAAATCAAGTTGATCATGAAAAATATCAGAAGTAAAAATTGTGGAAGTAGCATATTTTCCTTGAAAATACATCATTTTCTTTAAAAGAGCCTCGAGTGTCTATGTTATTTTTCTCCAGTCTTGTGCTGAAAGCATCATATCAAACGTTGACAATATAATAACGCTTGCGACCATCGCTCTCACGGGAGAGTAATATGCGAAAGAGTAAAATTTTACAAAAAAATTTTACCACTGTGCTAAGGCAATATTTTATCTAAAAAAAATGATCAAAACTAAATGGAACACAGATTTGCGTCGAGAAAGCCCGGCAACTTTAGACAAAACCTAGTAACACGGCGCACAGTATTAACAGTAACGGTTGAACTGGTGAAAAACAAGCACTTGCAACGTGTCAGCGTCGTTTTTGTAATTCAGAGAAGAATAACTCGAATCCGTTGTGCTCTCTTTAGTCCAATTATCATCAAAGCGTTTACAAATTCTTTCACTGATATCGATTTATGATATTGTTTCCAAGGTTATTGATTTGTGTTTTCGTTCGAACGAGATTTTGCTGTCGAAAGGCAAACTGTCCTCTCATTTTACAATTCAGCACCTACCTTTAGACAGTATGAAAACAGTTAGCAACGCGAAAATCAGGCGACGATTTAAATGAGTCAGGCAAGCCATCCGTACGGGATTTCTTTTGAAGTGTGGAAATATTCGCAGTTTAGTGTTGAATAACGTCAATAACTTACTTTGCCATACACAAATTTTACAAACTTCTTTTAATCATTAATATTTCAGTAATCTTTTTCAAAGCACCTGCCGCGCGCTTTCATGATGAATGAATAGTGAGTGATAAGCCATCAAAAATAAAACATTCAATTCACATAAGTCACCTTCGCAGCCCAAACAACGCTTCCGAAGGAGACTAATTCATCCAAGATCAAAACACATTTTTTTGGCGGTTGACAACAATTCTGAAAGGGTCTGGGGTTAATCCTAGCCTTCCGATTATGGCTACCTAACGTTTTAAATACGGTGTTTTCCAGTAAAGTCATATTACAGCATTTTGGGACAGTTTTCTCGTGTTTTCTGTTGAATGGGGGTATTTTTTCTTCACAGAAATTATCTAATTTGTCATCACGCAAAGCTTCCCCTGTGAACGACTGCGTAAGCACACTCTGAATCCATTCGTTTCTGTTGAATGGGGGTATTTTTTCTTCTTCACAGAAATTATCTAATTTGTCATCACGCAAAGCTTCCCCTGTGAACGACTGCGTAAGCCCACTGTGAACCCATTCGTTTCGTATTGTTTTGACGGCCCAAACTTTGCGATGACAATCATCAAGCAGCAAGGCAAGGGGTGGTCATTTCATGTTATTTAGCCTGTCGACCCGAAGAAAAGCAGCTAGATCGCTTCAATTATTGAGTTAGGATGCTTGTTGTCATAATATTAAGTAAGTCGACGTTCTTTACATATGGGCCCTTCGTTTCGAAGCAATACCTGTTCCTTTTATGCATTGCGTGCGTCAAAATTAAAGTTATTTGTTGGCTGGGGTGTCCTACATGCAAACACACGCGGCGAAAATAAAAAAGTAAAAAAGGTCAGTCTTTTGTGGAACGCTGTCGAAAGTCTAGAAACGTCGAAAGGCCAAAATTAAGAAGGAATCGTTGTATCAAACGTTAAAATCATGTATTTTTGTTCAATGCGTGAACTGTTTGTGAGCTATCGATGCTAAACTTACCGATAAGAAGTGGCTTTTGATTGGTTAAGATATCGAATGTTGGTGCGGAACGGTTCTGGAGAGCACCGGGGTTGTTGCGATTGGCTAAACATCCAGAAAAGAATGCCGTTCGGAATCAAAGAGCCGTCCGTGAGGAGAGGTGCTGTGTGAAAGCCAAAAATGTAGACTACAGAGCTAGAGAAGGATAGAATATTTCAGTTTTATACAGTACTTGCAATAAAATTTAAAACTGCTACTGGGTACTATAAACAAATTTACTTTACAACACTGTATTATAGCGGTTTTTAATTGAGTGTCGAAAAACCAAAACAAAAGTAATTAGTCTGCCCGATCACAAAGGACACAGACAATCCAGTGAGCCAATCAAAACTCGAAGCAAATACAAGTAGCCGGCACGAAGCGCGGAAAAACTTGTGCGAGCGAGTCACGGTTTTTCGGTTTCACTTCTGATTGGTTGATAAAGTGGCACAATTTTTTGAGCCAATCACTAAGCGTAGGGAAGCAAAACCTGAGAAAACGGAAATTACTTTAGATACTCAAGTGAAAACCGCTCTAGTAGGTTGATCGGCAGACTTTACTTCCCCTGATAATCTAAATGAAATTCACGGCAAAAAATTTAGAAAAATAACTCTAATGTAACTCTAATTCTATCGTTTTATTTTTTTTCTAACGACAGGACATGCTTGTAGTTTGCATTGAATTTAGGGCCTCATTGAATTAGTTTCACATCCCAGCATGCAGGCGCTGATCCTGGGATAATGCAGTTTGTTTCTCATCTGTTAGCCTGGTGAGTGCAGGTGTATGGTCCCAGTTAAAAATGGACTTTCATAATTTCGATCTTTGAACTCGGGCGTTTTTAAAGCATAACGGTTCGTCTTTTTACCATGTAAACAGCGTTGGCCTTACTGATAGCCAATCACATCTCAGGAATTTAAAAATAGAGATAAAATCACATTTAGATCAAGTCACAAGCAATTTTTCTTGTTCGCAGCAAGCGTGAAACTAATCATTAAAGAAGCTACGTCACGGACAACACATTTTGAAAAAATTGGCAAACTTTTTCAAAATTGTTGTTTGAAATTTGTCTTAATCTTTATCAGTCGGAACCATTCTTGGTTATTTTCGCTTTTTTTGTTACTCCTTTGTTGTTTTTCTATGTTAGAAAACTATTATTTTCATATATATACATTTCGCCGATAAAAAGTTAAAAAATAAAACTTAAGGTAAAAGCTGTTAAAATTGATGCTAAACGTTTTTGATCTGTTCGATCATCATCAGAGATCGAAAACGTTTAGCATCAATTTTAACAGCTTGTACCTTAAGTTTTTTTATTATTATTTTCAGGTTTCCTTTAATTTGAAAGGAGTCAAAATATGACTTAATATACCGTGGCATTGCTCCTTTAATCTCCATGCCAAGCCTTCCCATTTTCTACTGGTCAATTATATAACGCGCGGTTTTATAAAGAGCGGAAACTCTTGCCAGTAGGTAGTTCCCGAAGACTGTAAAAGGTTCCCTTAGAAGATGCCACTGAGTTACAAAAACTTATGTCGCTTGTTATCGATGTACAAAAATGCCTTTAATCTAACGAAACTCAAAAGTAAAAGCTTACCGAGGTAGATAAACAACAACGAGATAGTAATCAGCCCAAAAGCGACATAGAGGCCCTCGGGTTGGTGAGATTTTGAGGGATTGCAAACGATTACTTTGCAAAATTTAGGCTAAATATTTTTAAAATAAAGCATCAAAGATGAGTCATACTTTAGTATCAAACATTCTCTATTTTCTTTTATAAATAAGAGAAAAACGGGTGGGAGGCGCGAAACGAAGACTGAAGTCCCTAGCCCTGGCTTATTTTTTCGTGTCTCTGAAAAGTGCCATCGGGTCTGCGACTAAATTAACGTGCAGAATACGAACACAAGGTCTGAGATTGAGATTCTAGACGCCACAAAAAAAAAAAACTAAAAAAAAAAAAAAAAGTCAAATCAAAACGGGGCCATAGGCGGCTATGGCCCCGTTTTGATCTGACTGTTTCTCTACAAAAGCGGTTAGGTCCGGACCAATTTTTTGACTGGTCCGTACCCAATTTTTCTGTCGTGTAAACGCACCTTAAGTCGCGCACAATTTTTCTCAAAATTTCAGCTAGTGGGCTAGTCAGCTTCAACTGCTAGTGAAGCACAAATTTTGCATAACTGACAAGTCTGCGATAGAGATTTTCTTTAATTTTCTGATTCCCTGCTGTTTTCCAGTTGCTAATTCGTTGTCTTAGACCCAATGGCATGAGTCTATGAAGAATTAAATCCGGCAATTTGAAGCCAGGTGAAGAACAGCACCAATATATATGCTAAAATTTACCTTTATGTGTCATATATTGATTATTAAAATTTGGTCCGGCTAAAATAACTTAAAATCAAGGGAAGCATGGAATATCTTACTCTTGGGGTTTTGGTGAGCCTTTTAAATATCATCCAAAGAGGTATGATACAAAATTTTATTCACCTGCTTTGACATATCTTACATACAATGCCAGGCATGACTCTTTTCAAACGGCCAAAAATAAAACAACAATGAGCAAAGACCTTACCAACACTACTGTTGATAAACGAAAGCACTGAAAAATCAGGCGAACTGAAGTAGCTGAAAAGTGAGACTGCAGTTTAGAAAGACATTAAAAAAAAGCTTTAAAGAAGCTGAAAGATGACTGTTTTTTTTTTTTACTAGTTTTGTGTATGATGTCAACATGTACAGGTGCGCTGGCTTTTAAAAGACTCTTTAAGATATGTTTTTTATTCACAAACAATATCTATTTTTATTCATCAGTTCTGAATGACATGGTTAAGACTGAAATTCAAAAACGTGTAACGTAAAGGAATAAGGGGAACCAGTTTTTGCAGGAGTGTCGTTATCTAATTCTCCTTAAAATTTTGATACATATTAAAGTAAAATAGTGATGAGAATTAAATTTGTCATCACCTTGGGCCACGTGCTCTCTTGAGGTACTCCTAATTCTCAAACTGTAACATGAACCTCTGACAGACACGAAATTGCTAGTAAGAAGCAAAAGCTTAGGAAGAAAGTCCAATTTTCTTTTAATGGCTTTCGCGTGCACTGCATTGCCAGAAAATACTCCGAAGTGATTGTATTAATTAACCGATGCCAGTACGCTGGGCTGTAAAGTTTCCTCAGCATTCGCATGTCGGTTTTTTTATATTAACAAACTCTTAAAACATAAACTTTGGACAGATCTTATTCACAATATCCGCTCTGATGGTTTTATGTTGTTACGTATGTAAATTAAATAGTGATTTCTGAGAGAGCGCAAAAACTTATCGATACTGTATAGTTACATGTTCACATTTATTATTTTCTTCTTATTAAATTATATTAAGTACATGAGCTTGAATACAATTGTTCTGTCTTTTTATTTTAAAGAAAAAAAGAAAATTGAGGTTATTTTTCTCTATTTTTTTACATTTTTCTTTCTCTAATTTTCTTTTTTTCTCTTTTCTATATATTTCTTTCATTCGCTTCGTTTGCTTGAAGTTTTTTCCTCTCGTACGTATACACTGTGTTCCGTATTCAAGAAAACGGTATTCCCGTATTCCTTGATCATGAATAAATGCGTGTGAATTGTTTTCTTATATAGCAAGTGGCCTGGAATGCTACCATTGCCAAAATTCCACTTCTTGGGAAAGCTGCGACGAGAACCTTAAAGAAGTCACTTGCCCAGAAAACTACAAGAGATGCTTCAAAGCCACCATAACGACTCAAAACGACTTAAAAAATATTTCAAGCTCCGTCTTTGCTAGAGGCTGCGCCGACAGATGCGATGCCACAGGGATTCTCCATTGTGACAAGCACGTCATTTGTGATGCGTATTGTTGCACCGCTGACCTATGTAATATGAGCCCGTCGATGGTGCCCAGCAAGATATTGTTAATCTTCATGGCAGCGCTTTTACCGCATACTCTTGCCTACAAATGAAGTAAAGTTATTAAATCAACTAACTGGTCAGTCAGTTTGCTATTATAATGTAAGCATTCCTCTGAGTCTCTCACATCGTGTACTCTTTTGTAGGGAATATTGTTTGCAGGGAATAATGCTATGCAGTGCAGTAGTAAAGTACAGTCGCATGCGGTGGGGTGCAGTGCAGTCAAGAGAAAATGGTGGGGAGCAGTGCTGTGCAGTGTAGGGTGAAAGGATTTCTTTCAGCGAGAACATATGAACAAACTCTGCATTTAAACGTGTAGTTGTTTAAGACTACTCTTGACTCTTTGAAACCAACTATTTCAAAAGAAAGGTTTGCTCATTACCCATGTAGGTGTAATGCGAACGAAAAACAACTCTGTAACCGGTAACCGCTGTGAAGTCACTTTTCCTGGCAAGGTTTGACCGCCAATAAACGAAAATTTCAGGAAAATCAAAGAAAAAGGTTAAATTTTTTAATTTAACAATACAAACAACTATAGAGAAACCATAAGTGCTTCAAAACCAAACACCCTTTTTTATGTCACTGTTTGTTGACAAGAACTCTAATTTCTGGGTTCAAACCTAACTGTCCTAACCAACAGGAGCTATGTCACGGTGGTTATTCTGTTTATTTATCTTCGTTAGTAACGAGCTCTAAACTACAAATTGGCAGAGCTATGATTCTTTTATTGTCAAAATAATGGACACATAACAGAGGTGGTGGAGCGTTTTGGAACGTCGGGGGTGGGGGAAGGGGGATGCTTAGACTCTCCCAAAAATACTCTGCCGGTCTTCATATTCGGAGCAACATTTTCACGTTCTAGTAACCTTTTTGTATATTGAATAGTTTCTAAGCCGAAGATTTCCGAAGAGTTTTCAAATGTTGTTTGAAAGCCATACGAACGGTTCCGATCAATTTTGGAACTTTTCCGAAGATAAACGAAGTTTCCCGAAGAATTCCAAGAAAGTTTGAAGATGTTTGAACTTTTGATCGTTCACCCGTCAGCAGACAAGATGTCATCGGTTTCTTCACGATTGTTATCCGTTAAAAGGAAACCCTTTAACAAGTTTTGGCCTTAATGTTTTAATGACAGTTCAGATACAAATGAGGCACGATTTACGTTTTAAATTTCTGTGTAAGCCCTGCTGTAAGCCGGCTTACAGGCTTACACGATTAATTTATCACCTGTGCCAAGATTACGTGATGGAAAAAAGTAAATTGGTAGCTTTCTTACCTGAGGATAGGTTAAGGATCCGTCTGTTGCCATGGCAACCAATTTCTTCATGCTAATTTTCCCCAAAAAATCCTTAATTTGAAATTTTATTCTAACCCACATGAAATGACAGGGTTACAGGCTTACATGCTTACAGAGTTAGTTACAGAGTTACAGGCTTACAGAGTTACAGGGTTGGGTTACAGGCTTACAGAGTTATAGGCTTACAAAGTTACAGGCTTACAGAGTTACAGAGTTACAGGCTTACAGAGTTATAGGCTTACAAAGTTAAAGAGTTAAAGGGTTACAGAGTTACAGGCTTACAGAGTTACAGAGTTACAGGCTTACAGGCTTACAGAGTTACAGACTTACAGCTACAGGCTTACAGAGTTACAGGCTTTCAGGCTCTCAGAGTTACAAGCTTTCAGGCTTACAGGCGTACATGCTTACAGGGTTACAGGGTTACATAGTTACAGGCTTACAGGGTTACAAGCTTACAGGGTTAACAAACGGGTGCTTAGTGTAGTTAAAACAAATTTCTAAAACTTAACTGGACAGTGTTGAATCTAACGAAAGAACTCATATGCAAGGTGACCCTACTCGGAGGAATGACAAAACGACACGGAATATTCTAAACACGGAATAGTGAAACAGTAAAAAAAGCAAATAAACAAAACAAAGTGCTTTGTAAGGTATTTACGCACTCTTTGGATGCAGCCCTGGGTGTGCTTTCTGAAATCATGCTCACTTCTGAATGTAATGTTTCTGTTTCAGGAAAATGATTTAATTAACGCTAAATGGATTTCGCAGATGGAAATTAAATCACAAAATGCATTCTGCCTTTAAAAGCAAAGAAATTGCAATATTTAAAGTTCCACTGCAATGACAAAACTTCCCATCGTCTTTCTTTATACTGCCGTGTCCTCTGCCGTACTTTCCTGAGTGTGGGAAAGTGAGCCTTCGACATTTTGTCTAGATTTTGGCACAAAAAGGGCGCGAAAAAAGACTAGAAATGAAAACTGCTTTAGCCAATGCTCGAATTTTCAGTTTTCTACTATTTTTGACACATGACATACATAAACAAATATGTGAATACAAATAAAAATATTTTTCAGCTTTTATTTCTTAATTGAATGCGATTTTTTCCATTAAATTGACATACCATGTTAAAATAATCCAACAATATGCTAAGTCGATTACCCAGATTACTTGCAATATGCATATAGCGCAATGATTCTACTGCATCGTCTGCAGATTTGTTCGTAGAGGTTATCTTCTTTAACCAAACTTCAGTGTTATTCTTCCAATTTATTTTACTTAGTTTTTCTTTATGTCGACGCCTCGATTTAACCAAAAAGTTTTTTTTATATCAATATATGTGTTTAGGGTATTTTGCATTTCGCGGTTTTTGATACAAGCACCAAACTCTGTAGGAATATAAACAATTACATACTGGCCAGTTCCTGATATGGTGCCAAGTTCCATTTTCATATATCAGCTAGTTAGCAGAAAATGAAATTTTCAGACAAGTGACTCCCGCGAAGTACGTTTTCTCGCGATTGCTCTTTCGAAAAGCAATGCACGTTTATTACATGTACAAATAAAATATGTTTAAATAAGGACTGAAGTTGTTTTTCCCCCCTTTTTACAGAGCTTTATTGTATGAATGTCGGCCCTAATTTGCAAATAGTCTGCTCAGTGATTTGTGAGTTTTTTGAAATGTGTAGTATTTTTGATATACGATGGTAGTGTCTGCACCAGAGGATTGAGATGAAACTACGAATTAGAATTTTCAGTAGGATTTTTGCTGAAACGATAGGTCTTCCAGGATGCCCTTGTTTATGTAGTTTAGGTAATATATAGAAGCGGCCAGGTCTGGGATTGACGGGAGAAAGATATAAATGTCGCACATCGAGCATACAGGCAAAAATAAAGTTACCAAAAAGACCTCTTAGCATGGCAACAGTTTTAGTACAGATAACAAAAACCTGCCAAAAATATAGCACTCAAGCTGACCCCGCGAGAGAAAAATGGATTGAAGTTTCTTTATTCAGTTAAAACGGACGTCTTGCGCCAGTTCAAAACAAAATGGCGCGCTTTAATACATTTTTCGAGGTTTGACTTTAATTTTCTCGAGAATGCTTTAGAATTTAATTGCGGGGTCACTAAGACAAATGAATTTCGATGAGATCTTTTAAATAGTATACAAAATGTTGCCGCGCAATGAGTAGATTTTTGGTACTTAATTTTCGCACATATTGCTCGAATTTCAGCGGAATCCGTCTTAATAAGTTTTTATCTATAGGTTTATCTTTAGTAGTCCTTCAAGATATTTTTGACTCTCTTATATTTTTTTATTTCTCCCTAGCTCCGACGCATCCATTTACCTTACATGTCTCCTCGCTTTACACAGACATCCCTACTAATGAAGGTATCAATGCCTGTAGAAAAGCCTTAGAAGCAAGATCTCAAAAAGATATACGCACTGAAGCTATCTGTGACCGGATACGCATTATTCTGAATATGAACAACTTCGAGTTTAAAAACGAACATTTCATGCAGCTGCAGGATACAGCGATGGGAACAAGAATGGCCCCAGCATTTGCCAACTTATTCATGGGCGATTTTGAAACAAAGGCACTTGATTCGTACCCGGACAAACCTTTTATTTGGTAGAGGTATATTGACGATATTTTTATGATCTGGACATTAGGAGCAGACAAGCTTGATAATTTCATAAAACATCTTTCCACACTATAAAATTCACCAGTGAACGCTCGACCACCTCCATTCCGTTTCTCGACGTCAACATTCACCTCAACAATGGAAAAATAGAAACCGACCTATACTCTAAACCTACAGATAAGCATTAGTAGTTATTGAACATGCAGCTCAAGTCATCCATATCATACAAAACGATCAATCCTTTACAGTCTTGCTCTACGTCTACCCCGAATCTGTTCCACTGAAAACTTTTTTGAACATCGCGTTAAAGAACTTCAGCAATCAGAGACTACAAACAACGCTTACAGAGCACGCCTGGTATCACGGGAAGAGTCTTTGCAGGAACACACTCGCGAAAGACGATCTGATAGTGTTGCTTTAGTAATCCAGCACTTCGTAACATTCAGAAAATACTTCACAACAAACAACCTCTTCTTAACTCCTCTTCCAACTGTAAAGAAATCTTCAAAGAAACACCCGTGGTATGTTACCGGCGCTCTCCCAACCTTCGAGATTTACTCGTCCGAGCGAAACACCAATGCAGTCAGCTGCCACCCGGCATCTTCCGCTTTAACTCAAATCATGGATGCCTCACTTGCCCCACATCGAAGATAGCAAAACTACATATACCTTCAGCAGTACTAACGAAGTCAAACAGATTAAACATCACATAACACTGAGCACAGGCAGGCCAGCAATAATCCAAGGCACAAGAAAGCAGCCACTGCAGTCCCTACTCATTTCAACATGCCAGGTCACTGCACATCAGACATGTCTATAGTTCCTCTTGAATTGCTACCCACTAAAAGTACTTCTCGTCGCAAAGCAAGAGAAGCATACTCATAGACTAGGCAAAACTCTTAAATACGCTCTGAAAGTGATCTTTATTCTTTTAATCGTTATATGAAAGTTAGCTTTAGTTTATTATTACTTTTATTTCATTTTTATTTTATATTATTATTATTATGATTATTTCCTTACGTAATGTTTGCTTAAAGTCCTTAGCGCCGAGACCAAACCATGGTCCTGGGGCACTAAAGGGAAGCCAGTTTTTAGCTTGACAACACCCTCCTCAAAATATGCGCTGTACCCAGCAAGGTTATCTTCTGTAGTTCACTGATGCTTATTTGGCCGGGGATTCTTCTTCTTCTTCTTCTTCTTCTTCTTCTTCTTTTATTATTATTATTTTTTTTTTTTTTTTTTTTTTTTTTTTTTTTTTTTTTTTTTTTTTTTCCCCCTTTTTTTTTTTCGTGTATTTTCTTTATACGTATAATACTCTGTAAGCCTGTAAGCCTGTAAGCCTGTAACTCTGTAAGCCTGTAAGCCTGAGCCTGTAAGCCTGTAAGCCTGTAACTCTGTAAGCCTGTAAGCCTGTAAGCCTGTAACTCTGTAAGCCTGTAACTCTGTAAGCCTGTAAGCCTGTAACTCTATAAGCCTGTAAGCCTGTAACTCTGTAAGCCTGTAAGCCTGTAAGCCTGTAAGCCTGTAAGCCTGTAACTCTGTAAGCCTGTAAGCCTGTAACTCTGTAAGCCTGTAAGCCTGTAACTCTGTAAGCCTGTAAGCCTGTAAGCCTGTAACTGTAACCTTGTAAGCCTGTAAGCCTGTAACTCTGTAAGCCTGTAAGCCTGTAACTCTGTAAGCCTGTAAGCCTGTAAGCCTGTAAGCCTGTAAGCCTGTAAGCCTGTAAGCCTGTAAGCCTGTTACTCTGTAAGCCTGTAACTCTGTAAGCCTGTAACCCTGTAAGCCTGTAAGCCTGTTACTCTGTAAGCCTGTAAGCCTGTAACTCTGTAAGCCTGTAACTCTGTAAGCCTGTAAGCCTGTAAGCCTGTAAGCCTGTAAGCCTGTAACTCTGTAAGCCCGTAAGCCTGTAAGCCTGTAACTCTGTAAGCCTGTAAGCCTGTAACCTGTAACCTTGTAACCTGTAACCTGTAACCTTGTAAGCCTGTAAGGCTGTAACTCTGTAAGCCTGTAACCCTGTTAGCCTGTTAGCCTGTAAGCCTGTAAGCCTGTAAGCCTGTAACTCTGTAAGCCTGTAAGCCTGTAACTCTGTAAGCGTGTAAGCCTGGCCTGTAAGCCTGTAACCTGTAAGCCTGTAACTTGTAACTCTGTAAGCCTGTATGTAACTCTGTAAACCTGTAAGCCTGTAATCAGTCCATGTGGGTTAGAATAAGATTTCGAACTAAGGATTTTTGGGGGAAATTGGGGAAAGATAAATTGGTTGCCATGGCAACAGACGAATCCATAACCTAACCTCAGACAAGAAAGCTACCAATTTACTTATTTCCATCTCGTAATCTTGGCACAGGTGATAAATTAATCGTGTAAGCCTGTAAGCCGGCTTACAGCAGGGCTTACACAAAAATTCAAAACGTAAATCGTGCCTGGTATATTCAGATAGTCCTACTTCATGGTGCTTCTTGGGTAGCTATTTCGTCGTGGGAGGGCAGAAAATGTAGGCTCTGAAATCGCCAATGTCAAAGATATTAATATAAGTTTGTAAAAAATAATCTTTACAGTTTGTGGACCCTACCTTTTTTGGAGAGACGAGGTTAGCTGTGTTCGCGATATTTTAGGCACCAAAACGTAGGGGGGGGGGGGGGGGGGGGGCGGCTGTAGCACACCCAAATTTTCGTTTGGGGGAATACAGCCCCTGCTCCGCCGCCTATGCATAACAAAACAAAGAAGAAGAGATGGAAGCTGTAACGTAGCTCTCTGGAAAACGGCATAAAAAAGTCGGGCCGTTTTGCAAGTTTACTCAAATGGAATCCGTTAAAAGCTTCTCCAATTTTGTCCATCCAAACTCCTTCTCCGCTTTTTTTTATTCTTTTGAGTTCTTCTACAGTTTTAAGCCGTCATTGTGATTTGTCAGTTATCAAGGTTCTCTGACCAATTGCCAGTACAAACAACTATGGACAACTATACTGCGTGACCAAAGCCCTTTTAAGTATTCGATCTGAATATTCGTAATCATTTGGATGGACCAACTTGAAGTACCCCTTTAATGAGATTTATTAATGAGTAAGCCATTACATGAGTTATTAATGAACTATAAAAAGACGTATTTGCGTCTTTTGTGAACATAAGCGGAAATAGATCATCGATCAGAGTTAATTTCTGTAATGCAGTCTTTTCGATTCTGTGTCAACACTAGCGAATGTTGTTTTCTAACGATGGGGGCGTTTATCTGGATTGGAAACAGGAAAACAAGTTAAAGGCTTATTTTAACGGAATACGACCTCGCTGTTCCTTGCGTCCGTACCGTTGCTACTCTTCACAATTTTTTTAATTAATTGTTTTTTGAAAACTTTTTATTTTTACCACTTCTGTTTGAACTGGCCATGCAATTGAAATACAAGAACTGCGAGAGGCGGAGTTGTTTTAAAGTTCCATGTTCCCTCTTCGACAATTGTCAACTCGTTCTCTTGTAATTCTTACATTTTTATGATTAACGAACTAAAACAGAAGTTATAAGAAAGCTGTCAAAAAGTTGTCAAAAATCGATCAAACACTTTGTCAACTAGTAACGGTACAGAGCGCAGCAATGTAAAGGGCTTTATCCGCAGGGAATAGAGGAAAATTATTTTTTATAATGGGGAAGCAGAGAACACATGCTTTATAGGAACGTCACCCTAAGTGTGTTTCACTTTGAGGAAAAGAGGAATTATTGCGTGATTATTTTCTATCACTGGCGGCGGATCAAACCTTCGGATCGAATGCGGAAATCAAATGATTCATTACTCTATTTTTAGACTGCATTCTTGCGACCGTGAGTAAGCATGTATTGCGCCTTGATCTCAACTGCATGAGATTGCAGTTTTTTCCTTTTCACTGCGACAAGTTACACTAAAGTTCGAGAGAACTGATAACGTTTATGTATGTATGTAAGTTATGTTAGACATTTTGTTGAGTATGGTTTTGGAATAATTTGGTGTGATGTAGTTTCTATTATGAGCTAATGATATATGCAAGACGGAACAAACTACAGCCAGTGGGCAAGTCTACCCCGTGAGAGCAGAGGGCAGATCGGATATTGGTGGCGTGCATCACATGCCTTTACGTTGACCAATCATATTTACAGTTTTTCTGACAAGTATTGTTAAACTACTTCAGAAGATCAATTTTGACATATTTTTAGGCGTGCCATATTTTAGCTAGTATAACGTCCAGTTGACATCTTCTACTCGCGTCGTTTCTTCTAAGCCAGCACAACCGTACCTACACTGTACCAGAGGCACTACCGACTCCAAAGAAACCGGAAAAAGCAAAGAAACATGTTCAATTTTCAGAGTTTGGTGATTGTTATGTTCCTAATTTTCTTGCCAATGGGTAAGTGACAACTTATTATAACTTTAATTCGCATTACTTTGAGAAATGTTTAATTTTTGCATGCAGATTTCACTCGCTCAGTGGTCTTGTATCATCACTGGGCTTCGACCTCGTGGTTTGCACAGTGAATATGCTTTCGTACTACTTATACTTTCACAGGTGTTCTTTGCTCTGATTAGCGGCTAAACTTTAAACAGACTTAAAATGTTTCAGTGCTTTATATGTAGCTATCTAAATTGTTATATCGCATGCAGACTGAACAAACTTGAAATTAGTGTCAGTATTTAGATTTTCTTGTTGACTGCAGGCTGCATGCCTCAGTTCCTGTCCTCGTGCTATGGCCATGAAACAAAATCAATATTAGATTAAACATTTGAGATTACAGTTTAAAATCAACAGAGGTTTTCATTAGATCGACATCAAATATTAAGCCAGGTCGAGGAAACAGGAACAGTTCGCAGGAAACATTTTAAAACATTTACGCAATCTACTACAAAACGAGACCAGAAACAAATCTTAATATTATCACTTTGTTTTAAAAGAGCCCAAAACAGTTTGAAGTCTAATTTAATTGTACAAATAGCAGTTAAAAATTTGATTCAGCGTAGTCTGTAGTGATTCCCCATGCACAAAAAGTAACTGAAATTAAAAAATGCCAGTGCGCAAAAGTTAAGTTCTGCTGTTATCATTTGTTGCTGTTATTTGACTCTGCAAATGTCTATTAGACTATTATAACTCTAAATATTTTTTCAGAAGCGTCAGTTATTTTACAGTAGCGTAAGAGCTCGTGAATTTAGTTCTCATTTTCCGAGTCACATTTTGCGAAACCATGAATTTTTTTCCGGTTTCGGTGAAGTTCATACGTGCAGATTAAAATAACAGCTCAAAGTCATCACAGGGTGCCATTAGGCCGACGTCAAATGCGTCCAATTTTAAGCCAGGTCGAGGAAACAGTGCTTTCGAAATATTTTGAAAACTTAGTTTCTTACGGGCGAAAGCATTTTACTACAAAACTAGTCCGTAAATAAACTCTGTTCACTTTGATTTAAACCAGCAGAAAACAGTTTGAAGTCCAACTGCACAAATAGTTGTATAACATTTCATTCTTATTACTCAGTCGTATTTTCCTCACAACTAAATTATTGATGTCAGCGCAAAATTCAAGTTCTGCTGTTATCATTTACTACTGCTCTTATTTGAGTCTAAGAATGTCTAGTAGTTCCCTAACTCTGAGTATTTTTCCAAAGGCGTCAGTTATTTTTTTTCCTGTAGCGTAAGAGCTTGTGAAATTAGTTCTTGTTTTACGAGTCACATTTAACGAGGCCGTGGAATTTTCCGGTTTCGGTGACGTTGCGCGTGCAGGGCTTGAATTTGTCGTGAAGTTCATACGTGTAGATTAATACAATTTATAATCATCACAGGTTGTCATTAGGCCGAGCCGAAAACAGTTTGAAGTCCAACTGCACAAATACCATTCTTACTTTGTCGAGATTCCCGCACAAGTAAATTAAGGGATGTCAGGGTAAAACTTCAAGTTCCGTTGTTATCATTTTTTTGCTCCTGTTATTTAAGACTGCTACTTGAGTTACGTATCCGATTCCTAAGAAGACATAATAATAATGATAATGTATTTATATAGCGCATTAACTCTAAATGTTTTCCAATGGTGTAGCGTAAGAGCTTGTGAATTTAGTTGCCGTTTTATGAGTCACATTTAACGAGGCCAAGAATTTTTTCCGGTTTCGGTAACATGAAGGACGTGAATTTCTCGTGATGTTCATACGTGCAGGAATTTTTTTCCTGTTAGCTAAGAGAATCGCACCCGTGATTTTCTCCTGTTGTTCTCCTTTTTTTAAGAAATAATGCTAATTTGTCCCTTCGCTTTTATTTCAACCTGTTTTATAGCATATCTTTACTCAGGATCTCCACTTAAAAATAATAATTGATAACTCCTCGTTCAGAGGAAAAAAATGAGACGAGGAAGTGTTTGTATTTGCTGTGATGCGACGCGATGCGATCCTATGCGAAACTGGCAACACAAATTTTAATTGTAATTTTTCCTGTTGCTTTTTTATAAATGCAGTGACTTCCCGTGAATGTTACCAATGCCTGAGTGCGCTCTCTTGGAAAGACTGTGATAATAACAGGATAAAGGTGCGATGCCTAGGTTCGAATCAATGCGTCAAAGCCACCGTACAAGACTCAGCTGATGCTGGTTATGCAAAAGGCTGTGCGAAAACCTGCTCAGCATCCGACCTTCCAGCCTGCAGTAAGCCTGGTGTCAAGTGCAATGTGGACTGCTGTTCCTCGGATTACTGCAATGGGGCACCCAGTCGTATGGTCAGCGGTCTTCTCCTGATGGTTGCCACTGGCGTCATCTTCTTCTTGGGTTTTTAGATCGATTTTGAGTAATTCCGGACTTCCGTGCATGTAATGTAGCTCAGTAGGTAGTTTATATTAGTTTAGTGGAATACCGAATTTTTTTGTAAGCGCTAACTAAATTATTAATTTGGAGTTTGTAAAGACTGTAAATGCCCGTTTTAGATTTAAAGGGCGTCAGCCCTTTGTAAGAGCATTTAAAAAAAATGTTTTTTAAGCTCGTGGATCTGTATAGCTTGACTAATGAAAGCTAAGACTGGAACATACGATGCGTAATGTAAAAATAAAAACTGTTTTGTTGATTCTTACTTATACTGTCTAACTAACCTTGCTTGCTTGTTATAGCACCAATATATATGATTTGTCACCCCATCTCAGACCAATCAGACCCTTGTTTCTGTGTTGCAGTACAGTAAAAACCCGCGAGCAAGAACTCTAACATTTAAGAACCTGTTAGGCTAAACTTTGCAAATTAGATACCATTTTTATAAGAACCTATTTAGCCTCAAATTTGTAAACAGGTTCTTATTTTCTAAAATTGATTAAAAATGTTTATTTTTGGGAAATAAGTTTGGACAAAGCATAACTGTGCATGTATATCATGTCATATTTTAAATGATTAGTGCTTCATTTTTACATAAGCACTTATGTGGTATGCAAATTTTATACAAGAAATAGGCCGAATGCCACTAAAATCTCTTAAACAATATTGAAATTGTTAATAACCCTTTATGTATAAGAACCTGTTTAGGCTAACCTGAAAAATAATAGGTTCTTACTCGCGGGTTTTTACTCTATACATGAGCAGTCATGCATAAAATCTTCTCTGTCGGTCATTTCCATTTTTATTTCAAAAATTCTTTCCTGTCAAAATCAAAAGAATTTTTTTCTACAGTCTCGCTACAAATCAAAGCCTATTTTAGACCAAATTGAGGTAAAACTGGAAGAACAAAAAACCTTATCCTTTTGAGGCGACATTACCGTACATGAGTGTGTCTATAAGGTAGTCCCTCAGGGAGGGTTCTTATTCACCATTCCCCTTTTGTGAACCACTTTGGTTGAGGACATTGAATTGTATTGGGAGTCGTTTATAATATAAACAATATAAACATCCAAAAGTAACCATTCTCTTGCAGTCGATCATGTTTAATTTCAAATAAAATGCGTGTTTATTTTTTTCCGTGAGTGCAGTAACCCAAGGCGAAGCAATATCTGTAATAATTTATTACGTTATTTTTCATGTACAGGCGGCACGCATTGTTGTATAATATTGATCATCAACGCATCGTTGATCAAAGCTTCAGAGGAAATAGTTGAAATTCTAGCCGGGTTACTAGCATTTTTAACTTACTCATTTCGTGTGTGTGTTCTTTTTTTACAAAGAATGTTTTTGAAGAAAACTTCAACCTAAATTTACAATCTACCAGCATTTCGGTTACCTATATTTGTAACCTCTGTCACGGTCTTGAGTTAGTAAGTTGCCACGCTCTGTTTATTTAGTCTTGTATATTTATAGACATGTTTGTGAACATCATGAAAGATCTGTAAAACGGGACTTCTGTGATTCTGATATTCCATCATCTTTCGGCTTTTTAATGCAAGACTAATTAAAAACCCAACCTGCCTGACCCATTAGGCTATATAGCTATAATTTGCGCCTGAGCGCAGGGACCGCGGAGAGGGAGGGGCTAGGGGAAGCTTCAGCCCTCCACTTTTTTACAGTAACATGAAAAACAATGTAATGAATTGCCGATTCCCTCTATGGCGCGCGCCTGCAGGGAATAAATCGCATATTCCCTCGTTGCCTAAAAATAACCCTTACTTGTATTCATCGTTGCTAATTCTCGCGCGACCTCGCGCATGGTTTGATGAATACAACTACCATGATTCCGTGCAGGCACGCGCTATAGAGGGAATCGGACATTAAAAAACAAACGAAAATTTCTGAAATATTTTGGTTGTGGATGCCATATTATTGATTTAGTTTGTAAAGGACGAAAGTAACAGCAGTTACTATTACCAAAAAATAAAAAAAATAAACTTGATAAAAAACAAGTAATTGCGGACGATTGTCTAAAAGGTTTTCAGATATAATCGAAAAGATATTAGGCCACTACAGTACAATGCCCTTTATTAAAATTGGCTTTTTAAGGGTGAATGGACTTCTCATGAAAAAGGCCTGTTTCATCATTGATCAGTTTCGATCTGAACAAATAAGTTAATTATAAGACAATACGTTTTGCTTTCGAGCTCATGCTTAAATTAATTCATTTTGTAACAATGAAAGTGAAATTGTCTTTTCTGTTTTCATTCCTCTGATAACATCTCAGTTTCCGGTACTTCAACATGGTAAGAAAGGTTTATGTCTTGATGTAAGGTTTAAAGAGTCATGAGTGAGCATAATAATGAACGTTTTGTGTAGCAACGTCTCTTTATCACAACGGTTTTTCGTTTAAAGCAACATTTTTTAAATCCAAGTTTCCTGAGGGAGCATGCCCCCGTGACGTCACACTGGCAGTGATGTTTTAACCAACAGTTTTCTTAGAGACACCCCTCCCCGTCGGGTCCGGGATTAAGCTTATTTAGAAGGCCGATATCCTGCATTTTAGCTGGAAAAGGGAGCGAGACTCGGGATTGAAATTATAAACGGGACACGTGAATTGGCGAGTTTACGAGGCGGTATTCGGGAAAAAAAAGTCCGGTGACAAAAAAATAATGTACATGCATAGAATCGGGATCGGGATCGGGATCGGGATAACCGATGAAAACCTTCGGGGTTACGGGATTGAAGGAAAATTTTAGCTGGGATAGCGGGATCCAATAACCCTATTGGCGACCCTCAACACGCTGTTAAATTTCGACTTCGCCGATGTATTTTATTGATCTTAGAAATGATCATCTTGAAACAAGCGCAAACTCCTACTCGAACGAACGCATATTGAAAAAAGTTAAATCCCCTGTCCAAATTCTTTAGTCCACGCATATTCACAATTTACGGTCAGGCGACCGTTCCCGGGCAGGGGATCATTTGCGCTACAATCTGGGGATCATTTGCGGTCCCGGGATCGTTTGCAGGCCGGGATCATTTGCGGGCCTGTACAGATCTCTGCGTGAAACGTTACTTACAGTAGAAACCGTGACTTTGACCTATCATATTTACAGTTTTCTGACAAGAATTGTTAAAATACTTCAAACGATTAATTCTGACATATTTCAAGGCGCGCCACAGTGGTTAAGTTGACCTCCTCTATTCGCGTCGTTTCGTACCAGCCAGCACAACTACCGTAACCACACTGAACAAGAAGGCTACCAAGTCCAAGGAAAGCAGAAAAAGCGAAGAAACATGTTCAATTTTCAGAGTTTGATGATTGTTATGTTCCTCATTTTCTTGCCAGTGGGTAAGTGACAACTTTTTATTACTTAATCTGCATTCATTTAGAAATGTTTAATCAGTCCGCGTGCAGCTGATTTACTCGCTCGGCAGGCTTGCATCTTCATGATCACTATGCTTTGGACCTCGTTGCGGCTTGCACAGGAAATGTGCTTTTGTCCTTCTTTTGCTTTCACAATTGTTCTTTACCGATTTCCTAAACTTTAAACGAACTTAAAATGTGTCAGTACTTTATATGTCTTTCCTGCAGGCCCTCGTGGCTATGGCTACGACTGGACTCAATATTACAAATAAATTAAAGCTTGTTCAATTTGGCGTCTAACTGCAAAAATAGCAGTAGAACATTTTGTTATACATTCTGTCGTGGTTCCCGCACAAGCAAAGGTATCATATCGCAAAGCTCAAGTTCTGGTTTAGTTTTTGTTGCTGTCATTTTGAGACTGCCAATATCTATATCAGTTCACTATCGATCCCTAAGAAGGCTAACTCTTAATGTGTTCTTCAATAGCGTCAGTATTTTTTTCTGATAAAATCAGAGCTCGTAAATTTCGTTCCCGTTTGACGATTCATACGACGCCCGGAATTTCTTTCGGAATTTCTAGTGAAGTTCATACGTGCAGCGGTTTTTACCTGTTACCTAGGGAAATCGCGCTCGTTATTCTCTTCTGTTGTTTTCCAATTTTAGAACCTGTTTTATAGCATATCTTTAATCAGGATCTCCACCC
The DNA here is from genome assembly GCF_052425735.1 of Oculina patagonica. NCBI lineage: Eukaryota > Metazoa > Cnidaria > Anthozoa > Scleractinia > Oculinidae > Oculina > Oculina patagonica. The sequence goes on from NC_135759.1 coordinate 40,309,708, forward strand.
AAAAATAATAATCGATAATTTGTTCAGCAGGGTTATTTAACACCTCGGCTTCTCTTTCTCTTTCGTTCTTCTCACATCTATCTAATCCCCGATACAGTTGGGAGGGAAGAATGAGACCCTGGGAATGAGAAAGTGTTTCTACTCGCTGTAATGCGACGCAATGCGATGCGAAACTGTTGTGTTAACAACTGGCAGCCACAAATTTATAATTTATTCCTGTTGCTTTTATCTAAATGCAGCAATTTCCCGTGAATGTTACCAATGCCTGAGTTCGCTCTCTTGGAAAGACTGTGATGATAACAGGATAAAGGTCCAATGTCTGGCTTCGAATCAGTGCATCAAAGTCAGCGGTCACAGCTCAGTTGAAGATGCTTATGGAAAAGGCTGCGCGGCAACCTGCTCAGCATCCAACATTCCAGTCTGCAGGAAGGCTGGCGTCAAGTGCGAAGTGGACTGCTGTTCCTCAGATTACTGCAATGGCGCACCCGGTCGTATGGTCAGCGGTCTTCTCCTGATGGTTGCCACTGGCGTCGTCTTCTTGTTCGGTTATTAGATTGATTATGAGTGATCGTAGACTCCTATCCATGAAATGTTGGTAAATAGGCAATTAGGAAGAACAACAAATGTTCTGTTTTATCATTTTGGAGTTGTAAAGAACGTAAGTTAAGCTAACCGTCGCTTTAGATTTTTATAACCATGTTAGCGCAAATTTTTAAAGGCGTTATTTAGCGTAGAGCTGTATAGTATGACTAATGAAAGCTTTAACTAAAAAATATGATACGTATTGTCAAAATATAAAAAAGGTATGACTGTATGTACTTTAGCTTTCACTCTTACTAACTTTGCTTGCTTGTTAAAAGAAAAACAAACCTTGGATTTCATTATTGGATTGGTTGCTGTTTTGTAATACACAGGAATGGTCATGCATTAGACTGCTTGGTCGGCGTTCAAAGGGGAAGGAGAAAGGGAGAAGTTCGAGCGCGAGAAGAGAGCGCGAAGCTCAATGGGAGAAGGGGGAGGGAGAAACAAATGCGCTGTCCAAATCAAACAATTGATGTGTCTCCTCAAAGTATAGAGTTTTGAAGTAGATCTTCAACTGAAAATTATTACCAGCATTACAGTTACCTATACGCTCTGTTTGTTTAGTCTTGTATATTTATAGACATGTATGTCTGTCCTGATTTAAGAAAAGAAGGCCCCCAGAACTGCCAGCAGGGGCCACTCACTATATTATTTTTCACCCTATCTCTGACTAACCTGACTGGTTGCTTGGTTGCAATACGCAGGAGCAGTCATGCATTGAATAATTTTGGCCCGGGCTACCTGCCCACGGGGACTTTGACGCTGCCTACCCCCCCCCCCCCTCAAATTTCTCGGACCGCAATGGCTTGGAGGCCGACTGCGTCGTCCCTTCAAACACGGATCCCGGAGTCCACGTTTTGTCAAATCCAGACAGATGTGGACATCATGAAATATCTATAAAAACGGGACTACTGCATTTGATTCTGATTTTCCATGATCTTTCGGCTTTTTGAAGCAAGAATGTGAATAGAGATTTAAAGATTTAATGAAAACCCCAGGCTATAGCTGTGCCTTGCGCGTGAGCGACGGAATGCTACGCGTCACTCTCTTCTCCTCTTTTTCGAACGGGCGACGAATAGACTGGGAAATGAGGAGAGGTTAAAAGTAAGCGCGCGGAGCCTGAAAAGAGAGAAACGAAAGCGCGCGGGGACCCTGGTCCCCCGTGCTCCCCCCCTTTTTTTATTTTTCGTGTTTTTTTTTTCGCATTTTTTTCCCTCCACTGAAGAACTATCCGAGGAAGAGAACTACGCGTCCGGAAACGTTTGTTTGGAGTTGATTCACACGCAGGAAGGTAATAATAAAAGTTTTATTGCTGACAGCACTTATCGTTCCTGCATTAATATAATGCTTTTTCCTTCTGTGGGTCTACTACATTTTTTGCTTGGAATGACGTTCTGTTGCGGTTAGTACTATTCACTGACTTTCTGATATGCATTCAAATAAAATGCATGTGTAGGTAGCCCTAGGAGGGTAGGGTAGAGTATGGTTTTAGAGTTTTCCTTCTTGATCAGGCTATCAATTTCACTACTTATAATTTCAAACCGGAGAGGTATCATTTTGGACATGGCCAGATGTCTTTAACAGGATATGCATATACGTTAATTTTTTTACTAATCCGGCCACAGTGTAAGATTATTTGTTGGCAATGATTTAGACATTGAGAGGGGGAGGTACAGAATAGGGAGGACGGAGAAATGGCCCAAAAAATTATGGAGGAGGGAGACATTTTGGCTAAAAAATAGGGAGGAGGGAGAAATTTTAGCTCAAAAAGTAGGGAGGAGGGCGATTTACCCTCCTGTCCCTCTCCCCTCCATTGACGCATAGCACAATTACGCTACAATAGTCAGTTGTACTCCATTTCCAATTGTCCGCCATTTCGGTTTGTTTGTCTGAGTCTTGTCTGAGTCGTGACGTCACTCGCGCGCTTCGCTATTGCCAAGTCATGCAGGCTCATTCAGCCTATTGTGACAGTTACGTATTGTTTAACTACTCTGGTAAAAGATTAAGGTGTGCTACATTTATATGGTTCAGTTGAGTTCTCCCTTCAGCTCCCTAGGAAGCGGAAAAAGTAACGAAACATGTGGAATTTTCAGAGTTTGGTGATTTTTACGTTCTTAATTTTCTTAGCTTTATTCTAAAGGCAGTGAGAAATCTCTAATTCCTGAATTATCTAGTGGCGCGATTTCCACTGACGCAATTTTCTAAGTGCGTGAAGCTTGGCTTTCACTAAGCAAGAAACCCCACGGCAAAATAAGCGCAAGCACAAACATGTTGTATTCTTCTGTCTTCGAACGGAATAGGACTTTCGTCTTCGCCAGGACATAAGTATAAGCAGTAAACCTAAACGAAAACTGTTCGTTCTTCTTACGTCGTCGTGGTCCTTAAATTTTTATTCGTATGTCGCTTATGCTTTAGCGTATGCTTATGTCGGAGGTAAACCAAGGTTCTACGGGCGTGAATTTAACTGGCATTTTGTCCGCAAAATAACATTTAGAAAAAGTATAGACGGCAGTTCTATTTGCGGAAAAAGTTGAACGTGTGTTGAGCAGTGTTATCTGCAGACGTAAACCATTGTCTCTATTTTAATATATTACGCCATAAGTTCATTCATTCGCGTCCCTCCGGAAAACTGCTCAGTTTTACATTTGCCAATTATCTAAGAAACGACAGTTAAAATTTTGTTCTAAAACATGGTATCATGAAAACACGTTTCAGCTTCCATCATATATCATCTTCAGCTGCAAATATTTATAAATATTTTTAGTTTTTTATTTGGCTTATCAGAACCCCTAAATATAATATGCATACTTAATGCTAGTGTCGATTCTAGTGGCAAGCATACACTCTCAGGATCTTTATTCAATTCTTCCAGTCCCGGAGGGAAAAGAGAGAAATCGAGACCCTAGTAACGAGAAAGAGTTTCGTTGGGTTGTGATGCGACGCAAAATGTCTGTGTTTACAACAAGCAGTTTTGTAATTTTCCATGTTTTTGTTACTACAGCTATTTCTCGTGAATGTTACAAATGCCTGAGTACGCACTCGTGGAAAGACTGCGATAACTGGCAAACCAAGGTCAGATGCCAAACTTCGCAGGAGTGCGTGAAAGCCAGCGTTCACACCTCAACTGCAAATGCTTATGGAAAAGGCTGCGCGAAAATCTGCAATGCATCCGACAACCCAGTGTGCAGGGAGCTTGGTGTCAAGTGCATAGTGCAATGCTGTTCCTCGGATTACTGCAACGGAGGAATTCGTCGTGCTCCTTATTTCAATCATACGAATCCTTCTTCAGGTTGTTTGCCATTCAGTGCATCTGTTGTTGTAATTAGTTTTTGTTTTGGTTTATTAATTTTGCATTGGTATTTGTATAATCATTAACCTTAAATTATTAATAACCTTGTTAATTGCTTGCGTTCCGAGTTTCACTGTAGTTTTCTACTTGTTATTATTTGGGAGCAATCGCGTACAGTTGTGTAATGTCTACCGCCTAGTTATTCATCAATTTTAAAGAAGTTTGAAAACACCTTAAGTTAAATAAACCGCCGTTTAAGCACTTCCATCTGCATAGCTTGGCTGGCTGGAACATTCTAGTTGTAATATCTGATCATGAAATGTTAAATATAAAAATTTACTTTTTTGGATTTTGATTTCTTTTTCTGATGAAACAGCGTTTACATATTTAGTATGTAAGCTGAAAACCAAATAGGAATTACTGAACAAAAAACAAATACACAGTTCGACTAACGCAATTTATTATTAACGTTTAATACTTGCATTCAAACTAAGATGCTTCATCAGTTTTACGAAAGCATTTTCCCCCTTGATTTTGATCACTCTTAGGACATAACGAATGCAGTGCAGCCGCCTACGAAAAGTATAAATCGTTCCATCGGTTAACTGTCTTAATTGGCAACCCACAAAAATTTCAAAAGAAATCCCTTCCCTGATAAGAAAAAGTCCTTCTCCCCCCTTTTCTCCTCACATCTCACAAAATGTTAATGCTCTTGGGTTTATTGTTGACTCCACCCACATATGCAAATGATCGACAGAACGCCACGGGTCGGAAGTTTTTGCTTGGCATATCTTTCGGATGACGGCTATTAAAGAGTTATTTTACGTGCATGAATGAACTTATGGCGTAATATATTAAAATAGAGACAATGGCTTACGTTTGCAGATAACACTGCTCAACACACGTTCAACTTTTTCCGCAAATAGAACTGCTGTCTATACTTTTTCTAAATGTTATTTTGCGGCATGAGGGGACGCAGGCGGTGTCAACTGTAAGTACTTCAGAGGAATGCTAGGATATTATCCTAGCATTCCTAACATACCTCACACCAGGTTCCTTCGCTTGAGCCGCGAAAGGTGTCATAATCTGTTTCGCTGTCAAAACATTATTTAATCTAATGAAGACCAGAAAAAGACGATCATAATACCGTCGACTAATAATGTTGTGATGTTGTGATAACAGCGCGCTGTGATTTCGAGGCAAAATCGGAGAACAAGGAACAAGTTTTAAAGATGATTATTGAAGAAAGCGTGAAAATAAACAAATTTTTAAACTAACAACGAAAATGCACAGCACATTTTATAATACCGGGGAGTTTTTTAATAAAATACAGCCGGACTGCTGTATCAGTACATGTTATTCGATTTTCCTGTTCGAGCCTATCAAAAAACTATAGAATTTTCGAACTGACGAGCGCATATTATAGCCGCAAGTAACTTACCAAACTGAAAAAAAAAAAAAAAAAAAAAAAAAAGAAACTTACCAAACTGAATTAGCTGCATAATGAGCGGCCGACAATAATAGAAAGGAATTTTCCTATGTTTTTTTTTAAAGGCCAAAGCAGTTTAATTCTTGAACTGCGAGAGTACCGGCCTTTTGCGTACCTGACTCGTACTGGTAACAGGCCCGTAAAATTACGAAACTGAATCTTAAAGCTGTATCGAAGCAAAGCCTTCAGAAGAAAAACGCATCCAATGGAAAACAATGCTAAATAACGCCGCACTGTTTCCATTTTCAGCATTTTGTACAATGTACAAGTGTTGCGGCAAGCATATGTGTGCAGCCGTCTTCAATAGAAACATGCACATAAAATTATTTTTTGCAGTTGTTCCATGACATGGCTGCACCACCTAACAGACAAAAAAAAAAGGTTGCCAGCTAATGATTAGTTACTCTTGATTATATATTCCATTGGGAGAACAGACTTAAAAGTATATATTGTGGCTCGATGATAAGTATCTCCGTGTTGCGGTCTAAACTATATGACCCACCAGTTGAAGGAAAGAACATTAAAACAATTTTAAAGCGTAGAAGTATTAGAATTGCAGGTTACATCGGACTGTATGAGGCGTGCCGCCCGCCAGCTCCGATGAAGAAAATATTAAAAGGCAGTGCAGTATTAGAATTACAGGTTACATCGGACTGTACGGAGGCGCGCCGCCCGCCAGCTCCGATGGAGAAAATATTTTAAAGTGGTGCAGTATTAGAATTGCAGGTTACATCGGACTGTATGAGGCGCGCCGCCCGCCAGCTCCGATGGAGAAAATAGAATTGAGCAGAATTAAAATTGCAGGTTACATCGGACTGTATGAGGCGCGCCGCCCGCCAGCTCCGATGGAGAAAATAGAATTGAGCAGAATTAGAATTGCAGATTACATCGGACTGTATGAGGCGCGCCGCCCGCCAGCTCCGATGGAGAAAATAGAATTGAGCAGAATTAGAATTGCAGGTTACATCGGACTGTATGAGGCGCGCCGCCCGCCAGCTCCGATGGAGAAAATAGAATTGAGCAGAATTAGAATTGCAGGTTACATCGGACTGTATGAGGCGCGCCGCCCGCCAGCTCCGATGGAGAAAATATTTTAAAGTGGTGCAGTATTAGAATTGCAGGTTACATCGGACTGTATGAGGCGCGCCGCCCGCCAGCTCCGATGGAGAAAATAGAATTGAGCAGAATTAGAATTGCAGGTTACATCGGACTGTATGAGGCGCGCCGCCCGCCAGCTCCGATGGAGAAAATAGAATTGAGCAGAATTAGAATTGCAGGTTACATCGGACTGTATAAGGCGCGCCGCCCGCCAGCTCCGATGGAGAAAATATAATTGAGCAGAATTAGAATTGCAGGTTACATCGGACTGTATGAGGCGCGCCGCCCGTCAGCTCCGATGGAGAAAATAGAATTGAGCAGAATTAGAATTGCAGGTTACATCGGACTGTATGAGGCGCGCCGCCCGCCAGCTCCGATGGAGAAAATAGAATTGAGCAGAATTAGAATTGCAGGTTACATCGGACTGTATGAGGCGCGCCGCCCGCCAGCTCCGATGGAGAAAATAGAATTGAGCAGAATTAGAATTGCAGGTTACATCGGACTGTATGAGGCGCGCCGCCCGCCAGCTCCGATGGAGAAAATAGAATTGAGCAGAATTAGAATTGCAGGTTACATCGGACTGTATGAGGCGCGCCGCCCGCCAGCTCCGATGGAGAAAATATTTTAAAGTGGTGCAGTATTAGAATTGCAGGTTACATCGGACTGTATGAGGCGCGCCGCCCGCCAGCTCCGATGGAGAAAATAGAATTGAGCAGAATTAGAATTGCAGGTTACATCGGACTGTATGAGGCGCGCCGCCCGCCAGCTCCGATGGAGAAAATAGAATTGAGCAGAATTAGAATTGCAGGTTACATCGGACTGTATGAGGCGCGCCGCCCGTCAGCTCCGATGGAGAAAATAGAATTGAGCAGAATTAGAATTGCAGGTTACATCGGACTGTATGAGGCGCGCCGCCCGCCAGCTCCGATGGAGAAAATAGAATTGAGCAGAATTAGAATTGCAGGTTACATCGGACTGTATGAGGCGCGCCGCCCGCCAGCTCCGATGGAGAAAATATTTTAAAGTGGTGCAGTATTAGAATTGCAGGTTACATCGGACTGTATGAGGCGCGCCGCCCGCCAGCTCCGATGGAGAAAATAGAATTGAGCAGAATTAGAATTGCAGGTTACATCGGACTGTATGAGGCGCGCCGCCCGCCAGCTCCGATGGAGAAAATAGAATTGAGCAGAATTAGAATTGCAGGTTACATCGGACTGTATAAGGCGCGCCGCCCGCCAGCTCCGATGGAGAAAATATAATTGAGCAGAATTAGAATTGCAGGTTACATCGGACTGTATGAGGCGCGCCGCCCGTCAGCTCCGATGGAGAAAATAGAATTGAGCAGAATTAGAATTGCAGGTTACATCGGACTGTATGAGGCGCGCCGCCCGCCAGCTCCGATGGAGAAAATAGAATTGAGCAGAATTAGAATTGCAGGTTACATCGGACTGTATGAGGCGCGCCGCCCGCCAGCTCCGATGGAGAAAATAAAATTGAGCAGAATTAGAATTGCAGGTTACATCGGACTGTATGAGGCGCGCCGCCCGCCAGCTCCGATGGAGAAAATATTTTAAAGTGGTGCAGTATTAGAATTGCAGGTTACATCGGACTGTATGAGGCGCGCCGCCCGCCAGCTCCGATGGAGAAAATATTTTAAAGTGGTGCAGTATTAGAATTGCAGGTTACATCGGACTGTATGAGGCGCGCCGCCCGCCAGCTCCGATGGAGAAAATAGAATTGAGCAGAATTAGAATTGCAGGTTACATCGGACTGTATAAGGCGCGCCGCCCGCCAGCTCCGATGGAGAAAATATAATTGAGCAGAATTAGAATTGCAGGTTACATCGGACTGTATGAGGCGCGCCGCCCGTCAGCTCCGATGGAGAAAATAGAATTGAGCAGAATTAGAATTGCAGGTTACATTGCTAATACTCTTGTACTGGTCAGTTTTAAAATTAATCTTTACTTCGACGATACGGCTGTATATTTTAGAGAACGAATAGAAAATGAATGTAGCGAAACATAATGCATCGCAAATAAAATGAGCCCGTTTTTGTAACAAGAGTCTGACCAAATGTTACAACAAGATGGAATCTTCAATTTACTGACCATGACCTAAAAATAGTAATGTTTAATGGATTGACTTACCTGGCGACCTCCTTATTAATGATCCATGACGTGATATCCCGGGCCATGATTATATTTAAAGCGTTTCTTGTGTATGACTGAAAAACTGAACTACGTGCAACCGAACCATTTGCAATATGTCGTAAGATATTTAGGATTTTGAACGACTTTCTGCGTGGAAGGCGCCCGGGGGGGGGTACTCAAAAAAGTTTTATACGGGGAGGCTCCGCCCCAAGTTCTAACCCCTTACCCTTTTATATACCATTTTTGACAGAAATTGTACCCCTTTCGTATACCTTTAACTGAAAAAAGGTACCCCTTTCATATACCTAAGAGACATGGCGTGTACTTAAAATAGGACGTTTTCTTGTCATTTTAATGTAGCGCTTAATAAATTAAAATGATACAGCCATAAATTGCGTCTGTTCGAAATATTTTAATAAAAGACACTTTTAAATAGCCAAATGACAGATTTCCATACCCTTTCATATACTCAAACTCGGGAAATCCCTACCCTTTTACATACCTGAAGCCTGAAAAAGGTACCCCTTTCGGGCGGAGCCTCCCCGTATAGGCCATTATAGGGAGTACCCCCCCCGGGGGAAGGCGCCAGCGTCACCGCAACTCGCTGCTGCAAACTCACCGTAATTTTCACTTTGTAAATCCACATGAATGATCGATCGACAGAACATAGAAATGATCATCTTGCATAAGGCGAAAACAACTTAAATCTTAAAAGGTCGAAACGTTTACGCGACATCAAAGTATCTAGAAATCATTCTTGCTAGATGAGCTTCTTCTGTCTTTCCCCAATTGCCGCCAAAGCAGAATTCGCCGCGAACATTATAATTTATTCTGCCGCCAGAATGGAAATTGATCCATGTAATATAACACAACTGATGAGAAGATAACTCAAATGCTGCTGACAGATTATAACACTTTCGGTAACCGCGAACTAATCCTCTTAAGAAATCAGGAACTTACAGTTGACGCCACTTGCGTCCCCTCATGCAAAATGCCAGTTAAATCTTATATAGGCTATTATTTATTTAGAAGATGTGAAATTGTGATTTTATTTCTTTTCACATGCGTATCTGATTTTGACTTTACAGGGGACTGTACTTGACTTAAGTGGACTGTACCAGTACATTTTCATTACCCACCACCACTCCCAAACCCTACCCCCCTCCCCCTCCCCCGAAAAAAGGCAGAAGAATGAGCTGGCTCTAAGTGCCCTTTGATTATGATTAACCAACTAAAACAGAAGTTATCAGAAAGCCGTCAAAAAGGTGTAAAAAATCGATCAAAAACTTTGTCAACTGGTACTTACGAAACAGCGCGCAGCAATGTAAAGGGGTTTATTTTCATGGAAGAGAGAGGCATTATTTTTTTTATTATGGGACCAGAGAACACAGCTGGGAACACACGCTTAAAGAACCCTAAGTGTGTTTCACTTTGAGGAAAAGAGGAGTTACTGCGTGATTATTTTCTATCACTGGCGGCGGATCAAACCTTCGGAATCGAATGCGGAAATCAAATGATTCATTATGCTATTTTTAAACTGCATTCTTACGACCGTAAGCATGTATTGTACCTTGATCTCCGGCATGAAATTGCAGTGTTTCCTTTTCACTGCGACAAGTTACTCTAAAATTCGAGAGAACTGATAAAGTTTATGCAAGTATGTATGTAAGTTATGTTAGACATTTTGATGAGTATGGTTTTGGATTTATTTGGTGTGATGTCATTCCCATTATGAGCTAATGATGTATGCAAGACGGAACAAACTTCAGCCAGAGGGCAAGTCTACCCCGTGAGAGCAGAGCAGATCAGAGATTGGTCGCGTGCATCACATGCCTTTACGTTGACCAATCATTTTTATAGTTTTTCTGGCAAGTATTGTTAAACTACTTCACAAGTTACTCTACATATTTTAAGGTGTGTCATATCTTAGCTAGTATAACGTCCAGTTGACATCTTCTACTCGCGTCGTTTCGTCCAAGCCAGCACAACCGTACCTACACTGTACCAGAGACGCTACCGACTCCAAAGAAACCGGAAAAAGCGAAGAAACATGTTCAATTTTCAGAGTTTAGTGATTGTTATGTTCCTAATTTTCTTGCCAATGGGTAAGTGACAACATATTATTACTTCAATTCGCATTTCTTTGAGAAATGTTTAATTCCTGCATGCAGATTTCACTCGCTCAGTGGTCTTGCATCATCACTGTGCTTCGACCTCGTGGTTTGCACAGTGAATATGCTTTCATTCTTCTTTTGCTTTCACATGTGTTCTTTGCCCTGATTTCCTAAACTTTAAACAAACTTAACATGTGCCAGCGCTTTATATATATATATAACTATCTATATTGTTTTCTCGCAGAACAAACTTGAAATTAGTGTCAGTATTTAGATTTTCTTGTTGACTGCAGGCTGCATGCCTTTCCTGTCCTCGTGCTATGCCATGAAACGAAATCAATATTAGATTAACTTTTGACATTACAGTTTAAAATCAACAGAGGTTTTCATTAGATCGACATCAAATATTAAGCCAGGTCGAGGAAACAGGAACAGTTCGCAGGAAACATTTTAAAACATTTACGCAATCTACTACAAAACTAGACCAGAAACAAATCTTAATATTATCACTTTGTTTTAAAAGAGCCGAAAACAGTTTGAAGTCTAATTTAATTGTACAAATAGCAGTTAAAAATTTGATTCGGCGTAGTCTGTAGTGATTCCCGCACAAGTAACTGAAATTAAAAAATGCCAGTGCGCAAAAGTTCAAGTTCTGCTGTTATCATTTGCTGCTGTTATTTGACTCTGCGAATGTCTATTAGACTAACTCTAAATATTTTTTCAAAAGTGTCAGTTATTTTTTCAGTAGCGTAAGAGCTCGTGAATTTAGTTCTCGTTTTCTGAGTCGCATTTTGCGAAACCATGAATTTTTTCCGGTTTCGGTGAGGTTCATACGTGCAGATTAACATTACAGTTCAAAGTCATCACAGGGTGCCATTAGGCCGACGTCAAATGCCTTCAATTTTAAGCCAGGTTGAGGAAACAGTACGAAACATTGCGAAAAATTAGTTTGTTTAGGTGAAAGCATTTTCCTACAAAACTAGGCCGTAAATAAACTCTGTTCACTTTGATTTAAACCAGCCAAAAACAGTTTGAAGTCCAACTGCACAAATAGTTGTAGTACATTTCATTCTTATTACTCTGTCGTATTTCCCGCAAAAGTAAATTAAAGATGCCAGCGCAAAATTCAAATTCTGCTGTTCTCATTTTCTGCAGCTCGTATTTCAATCTCCGAATGTCTATTAGTTCCCTAAGAAGACTAACTCTGAGTATTTTTCCAAAGGCGTCAGTTATTTTTTTCCAGTAGCGTAAGAGCTTGTGAATTTAGTTCTTGTTTTACGAGTCACATTTTACGAGGCCATGGAATTTCCCGGTTTCGGTGACGTTGTGCGTGCAGTACTTGAATTTCTCGTGAAGTTCGTACGTGCAGATCGTCAGTAATACAATTTAAAATCATGACAGGTTAACATTAGGCCGAGCCGAAAACAGTTTGAAGTCCAATTGCACAAGTAAGTAAAGGATGTCAGAGGAACATTAAAGTTCAAGTTCGACTGTTATCATTATTTTGCTCCTGTTATTTAAGACTGCTACTTGAGTTCCGTATCCGATCCCTAACAAGACTAACTCTAAATGTTTTCCAAATGTGTAGCGTTAGAGCCCGGGGGGGGTACTCCCTATAATGGCCTATACAGGGAGGCTCCGCCCGAAAGGGGTACCTTTTTGAGGCTTCAGGTATATAAAAGGGTAGGGATTTCACAAGTTGAGGTATATGAAAGGGTAGGAAATTCGGGCATTAAGATATTTAATAACCTTTAAAGTAAATATTTCGAACAGACGCAACTTATGGCTGTATCGTCCTTTATTTATTATAAAGCGCTACATAAAAAATGTCAAGAAAACGTCCTGTTTTAAGTATATGTCGTGTCGTGTAGGTATATTAAAGGGGTACTTTTTTCAATAAAAGGTATACGAAAGGGGTGCCTTTTCTGTCAAAATGGTATATAAAAGGGTAAGGGGTTGGACCTCGGGGCGGAGCCTCCCCGTATAAAACTTTTTCGAGTCCCCCCTCCCCCTCGGGCACAATAACAACTGCTACACTAGAAGACAAGTAGTGACTCGAATTACAAGCTTACGAGAACTGCTTTACTACTGGGCCCAGTTGTTCAAAGGTGAATAACGCTATCCACCAGTTAAATCACTATCCGACGGATAAATGTTGGCAAAACAAACTACGCTATCCACTGGATAGTGATTCTATCAGTTAAATAGCGTTATCTATCCTTTGAACAACTCAGGACTTGCCCATATTATGTCTGTGATATCACCTATTCCGAGATTGCGCTGCAGAATAGATTTGGTGGGCGTGTTCGAATCCCTACAATTATGGACCTCTCAAAGGAGCCCGGGGGGGGGGGGGGGTTCTCCCTATAATGGCCTATACGGGGAGGCTCCGACCGAAAGGGGTACCTTATTCAGGCTTCAGGTATATATACTAGTTATGCAACGCTTTCGAGTGGTATACTATGGAATATCCCACAAGTCACTTGTATTTTCTCGGTATACACACGAGCCTTTAGGCGAGTGTGTATACCAAGAAAATACAAATGACAAGCGGGATGTTCCATAGTATACCACGAGAAAGTGTTGTGTAACTATTTTATACCATGCCATGGAAAATACGCTTACTAAATTTCTTCGAGAATACAATCGCAGCGCACGATGGGAAGGTTGGGTTGAATACCGTCGAATATACAACGGCTTTCCTGTATTCTGATTGGCTGTATTTTCTATGGCATGGTATAAAAAAGGGTAGGGATCTCACGAGGTTAAGTATACGAAAGGGTATGGAAATATGTCATTCGGCTATTTAAAAGGGCCTTTAATTAAAATATTTCGAACGGACGCAATTTATGGTTGTATTATTTTAATTTATTAAGCGCTACATAAAAATGACAAGAAAACGTCCTATTTCAAGTCCACGCCATGTCTCTTAGGTATATAAAAGGGGTACCTTTTTCAGTTAAAGGTATATGAAAGGGGTACAATTTCTGTGAAAAATGGTATATAAAAGGGTAAGGGGTTAGAACTTGGGGCGGAGCCTCCCCGTATAAAACTTTTTTGAGTAGCCCCCCCGGGCGTTAGAGCTCGTGAATTTAGCTGCCGTTTTACAAGTCACATATAACGAGGCCAAGAATTTTTTCCGGTTTCGGTAACATTGCGCGTGCAGGACTCTCGTGAAGTTCATGCGTGCAGGAATTTTTTCCTGTTGCTTAAGAGAATCGCACCCGTGATTCTATCCTGTTGTTCTCCTGTTTTTTAGAAAAATAATGCTAATTTTGTCCCTGCGCTTTTATTTCAACCTGTTTTATAGCATACCTTTAATCAGGATCTCCACTCAATTCAGAGGAAAAAATGAGACCCTTGGAATGAGGAAGTGTTTGTATTCGCTGTGATGCGATGCAAAACTGTTGTGTTAACAAACTGGCAACACAAATTTGTAATTTTTCCTGTTGCTTTTTTTTAAATGCAGTGACTTCCCGTGAATGTTACCAATGTCTGAGTTCGCTCTCTTGGCAAGACTGTAATGCTAACAGGGTAAAAGTCCGATGCCTAACTTCAAATCAGTGCATCAAAGTCAGCGGTGAAAGCTCAACTGAAGCTGCTTATGGAAAAGGCTGCGCGGCAACCTGCTCAGCATCCGACATTCCAGTCTGCAGGGAGCCTGGTGTCAAGTGCAATGTGGACTGCTGTTCCTCAGATTACTGCAATGGGGCACCCGGCCGTATGGTCAGCGGTCTTCTCTTGGTGGTTGCCACTGGCGTCATCTACTTCTTGGGTTATTAGATTGATTTTGAGTAACTGTAGTCTTTCATACATGTAATGTGGTTTAATAGGCAATTTGGTGGAACACTGAATGTTCTGTACAAGCGCTTAGTAAATTATTAATTTGGAGTTTGTAAAGACTGTAAATGCCCGTTTTAGATTTAAAGGGCGTCAGCCCTTTGTAAGAGCATTTAAAAAAATGTTTTTTAAGCTCGTGAATGTGTATAGCTTGATTAATGAAAGCTAAGACTGGAACATACGATACGTAATGTAAAAATAAAAACTGTTTTGTTGATTCTTACTTATACTGTCTAACTAACCTTGCTTGCTTGTTATAGGACCATTATATATGATTTGTCACCCCATCTCAGACCAATCAGACTCTTGTTTCTGTGTTGCAGTACAGTAAAACCCGCGAGCAAGAACTCTAACATTTAAGAACCTGTTAGGCTAAACTTAGCCTCAAATTTGTAAACAGGTTCTTATTTTCTAAAATTGATTAAAAATGTTTATTTTTGGGAAATAAGTTTGGACAAAGCATAACTGTACATGTATATCATGTCATATTCTAAATTATTAGTGCTTCATTTTTACATAAGCACTTATGTGGTATGCAAATTTTATACAAGAAATAGGCCGAATACCACTAAAATCTCTTAAACAATATTGAAATTGTTAATAGCCCTTTATGTATAAGAACCTGTTTAGGCTAACCTGAAAATTAATAGGTTCTTTAATACTCGCGGGTTTTTACTCTATACATGAGCAGTCATGCATAAAATCTTTTCTGTCGGTCATTTCCATTTTTATTTCAAAAATTCTTTCCTGTCAAAATCAAAAGAATTTTTTCTACAGTCTCGCTACAAATCAAAGCCTATTTTAGACCAAATTGAGGTAAAACTGGAAGAACAAAAAACCTTATTCTTTTGAGGCGACATTGCCGTACATGAGTGTGTCAGGCGGCACGCATTGTTGTATTAAATAGATTTAGCCAAGCCTAAAAGCGGAGCTCCCCGGTTATTTACTTTGCCCTTTATTAAAATATCTGAATTCACTGACAGTAGGCATAAAAAATGGTTAATGAGCCCGCAATCCAATAGAAAAACCATTTTTCGGTCAGCGGTCAACTTTATAAAAACGCGTTACCTCGATGAGTTATACACCTGAGCCCGCGATATGATCACGTGATACTGGTCAGCGAAAACCTTGTATTGACAGCTGTCAATTGACCATAACTTGGATGCCCATTAACAAATAGCCACCAACAGCCCTGCATTTTTAATTTCTGCCACCATATTGATTTCGTCCTCTTTTTCCTGCCCCTTTATCGTTCTTGTGCTTATTATTTTCCTATGGTTAATTAGTGTAGAGATTTGTAATACATCGTTTCGTTTTGTTTCTTTACTTTATTACATTGTAATTTTTTTTTCTTCCTTGTGTGTATTGTATTGTTGTAAGCATTGTTGTAAGCATTAATAATAATAAAAAAAAAAACAAAAAAAAAAAACAAATAGATGAGTGTTAATCTATTTCTGAAGTGCGCAACACCGTACGTACGCCGTACGCGCCCGCGAGCCATGCCGCTAGCCATGATGACCATGAAAACTCAAGTTCATGGTTTTCCTATTTCTGTGAATTTTCTATGGGTATGGGGCTCCGCTCTGCGGCCCTTCGGGCCGCTGTGGAGCTCCGCTATAATATTGATCATCAACGCATCGTTGATCCTGAAGCTTCAGAGGAAATAGTTGAAATTTCAGCCTGGTTTCTAGCATTTTTAACTTATCCATTTCGAGTGTCGTTTTAACTTACTTTTTACAAATAACTTTTATGAAGTAAAACTTCAACTGAAAGTTAAAATTTACCAGCATTTCAGTTATCTATATATGTTGCCTCTGTTACGGTCTTGAAGTTAGTAAGTTGCTACGCTCTGTTTGTTTAGTCTTGTATATTTATAAACATGTATGTGAACATCATGAAAGATCTGTCAAAAGGGACTACTGTGATCCTGATATTCCATCATCTTTCGGCTTTTTAATGCAAGACTAATTAACCCAAACCTGCCTGACCCATTAGGCTATTTAGCTATAATATGCGCCTGAGCGCAGGGACCGCGGAGAGGGAGGGGCTAGGGGAGGCTTCAGCCCTCCACTTTTTTACAGTAACATGAAAAACAATGTAATGAATGGTCGATTCCCTCTATGGCGCGCGCCTGCAGGGAATCACGGTAGTTGTATTCATCGTTGCTAATTCTCGCGCGACCTCGCGCATGGTTGATGAATACAACTACCATGATTGCGTGCAGGCACGCGCTATAGAGGGAATCGGACATTAAAAAACAAACGAAAAATTTCTGAAATATTTTGGTTGTGGATGCCATATTATTGATTTAGTTTGTAAAGGACGAAAGTAACAGCAGTTACTGTTACCAAAATATACTTATCTTCAACTTAGATACATAAAAAACAAGTAATTGCGGACGATTGTCTAAAAGGTTTTCAGATATAATCGAAAAGATATTAGGCCACTACAGTACAATGCCCTTCATTAAAACTGGCTTTTTAAGGGTGAATGGACTTCTCATGAAAAAGGCCTGTTTCGTCATTGGTCAGTTTCGATCTGAACAAATAAGTTAATTATAAGACAATACGTTTTGCTTTCGAGCTCATGCTTAAATTAATTCATTTTGTAACAATGAAAGTGAAATTGTCTTTTCTGTTTTCATTCCTCTGATAACATCTCAGTTTCCGGTACTTCAACATGGTAAGAAAGGTTCATGTCTTGATGTAAGGTTTAAAGAGTCATGAGTGAGCATAATACACCTTTATACGGGGAGGCTCCGCCCCAAGTTCTAACCCCTTACCCTTTGTTTACAGAAGGCTGGATCGAGTTAATTCTTTTAAGTATCTGGGTGTGATTATCAACGAGAACTTGACTTGGACAGATCATATAGAAAACCTCCGTAGTAAGGTATTACTATTACAAAGGTTGGGCGTACTTCGAAGAATTAAGTGTTCTCTACCAAGAGATATCAGAGAACTTTTCGTTAAATCAACTATAATACCTCTGTTAGACTATGCGGATGTCACATGGGGAGACAAAGCCAATTTGACTCTTATGAAGAAAGTCCAAGTTCTGCAAAATTTAGCTGCCAAAATTGTGCTCGATATGCCAAGGCATTCATCTGCTACCGAGGCGTTCCAACAGCTTGGCTGGGATAATTTAATGGAAAGAAGAAGACTTCATAGATTAATTTTGTTTTTTAAGGCATTAAATGGCTTGATTGACTGGGATTTTAATTTTTATAGCTTTAAAGACATTCATAGTTATAATACTCGTGGACGAAATGACATTTGTAGGCCCAAGTCATGTCGCTCCTGGGGCCAGAACCGTTTTATTAATCAAGCTGCTCACGAATGGAACATTTTACCCGACAAAGCAAAAAGCGCATTTGACATTTTAACTTTTAAAAGACATATTAGAAGTATTTTGATAAGTTTTTTAATTTCTTATATTCATTTTTTAAAATTTAACTTTTTCATCTTCTATTTTTAATATTCACTGTATAACCATTTTTATCATATTTGTTATTTATTTTATGCAGGGCCCCACTGAAAACCACCTTTTTGTGACGTGGGCTCCCTGCTAAAATATCTTTATTATTATTAATGGCAGAACGCGCGGAAGAGTTTGGGTCGAGTACATGAAAGCGAGGCGAGTGAGGCATCGGCTTCGAACCAAAACAAAGAAAAGTATGGCGAATTGAAGTAGTATCCCGGGGGGGGGGGGGTACTCAAGAAAGCTTTATACGGGGAGGCTCCGCCCCAAGTTCTAACCCCTTACCCTTTTTATTCCATTTTTGAGAGAAATTGTACCCCTTTCGTATACCTTTAACTGAAAAAAGGTACCCCTTTCATATACCTAAAAGACATGGCGTGGACTTAAAATAGGACGTTTTCTTGTCATTTTTATGTAGCGCTTAATAAATTAGAATAATACAGCCATAAATTGCGTCTGTTCGAAATCTTTTAATTAAAGGCCCTTTTAAATAGCCAAATGACAGATTTCCATACCCTTTCATATACTTAAACTCGTGAAATCCCTACCCTTTTATATACCTGAAGCCTGAAAAAGGTACCCCTTTCGGGCGGAGCCTCCCCGTATAACAAACAACTACAAGCAAGGCTGATCATACTACGTGAAAAATAGGCTTTGCGAGACAACACCACGACTGGAACCGACACAGCAGGATTGCAACCGCGGACAGCTGTTTCGTTCTTATTGGAACTCATCAGCGCGGTGTAGCGAATCTAAATGACGCCAGCCCAAAGGCCAACGCAAATAAATTGCCCAATAACCCGTACACTGTATCAAGTTCCGTACTTTGAACTTACTTGTCCCCCGAATCACGCGCTTTGCAGCGCGTGATTCGCCACCTCCTCTATTCGTGTCGTTTCGTACCAGCCAGCACAACTACCGTAACCACACTGAACAAGAAGGCTACCAAGTCCAAGGAAAGCAGAAAAAGCGAAGAAACATGTTCAATTTTCAGAGTTTGATGATTGTTATGTTCCTCATTTCCTTGCCAGTGGGTAAGTGACAACTTTTTATTACTTAATGCGCATTCATTTAGAACTGTTTAATCAGTCCGCATGCAGTTGATTCACTCGCTCGGCAGGCTTGCATCTTCATGATCACTATGCATTGGACCTCGTTGCATGCACAGGAAATATGCTTTCGTTCGTCTTTTGCTTTCACAACTGTTCTTTACCGATTTCGTAAACTTTAAACGAACTTAAAATGTGTCAGTACTTTATATGTAAAACTATATCTAAATTGTTTCGTCACGGGGCAAACATAAAATTACCTTATTGTTACTTATTTTCGCGGGTACTTAATTTCGCGAAAATGGAACAGGAATATTTCGCGAGACTTAATTTTCGCGATTTGGCCAAAAATACGTAATTAGCATAAAAAATACAATAGAGATCGTTTAGAATTAATTTTCGCGGGTCTTTAATTTCGCGATTTTTTGAAAATCGCGAAAATCGCGAAAATTAAGTCCCGCGAAAATAAGTAACAATAAGGTAGCTAGTGCCAGTTTTTAGATTTTCTTGTTGACTGCAGGCTGCATGTCTTTCCCGCAGGTCCTCGTGGCTATGGCTACGACTGGACTCAATATTAGACATAAAGCTTGTTCAATCTGTTTTAAACTAGCTGAAAACAGTTTGAAGTCTAACTGCAAAAATAGCAGTAGAACATTTCGTTCTATACTCTGTCGTGATTCCCGCACAAGCAAAGGTATCATATCGCAAAGCTCAAGTTGTGTTTTAGTATTTGTTGCTCTCATTTTGAGACTGCGAATGTCTATCAGTTCACTACCGATCCCTGACCTAAGAAGAGTAACTCTTCAATAGCGTCAGTTATTTTTTTTGGTGGAGTTAGAGCTCGAAAATTTCGTTCCTCCGATTCACACGGCACCCGGAACTTCTTCCGGTTTCGGTTTCGGTGAAATTGCGCAAGCCGGGACTTGAATTTCTCGTGATGTTCATACGTGCAGCACATGACAAGACGCAAGCCTTAGATATGAGAAGTTCGGTCATTTGAAATGACCGAACTTTGATCCGGACTAAAGATAAAATAGAAGTCGCTGACAGATCTCACAGCAAGAATTGCTTGAACGCTTTGGTTAAATTTAATCTCAAGTACGTTGCGTTACGATCGTTGCGTTACAATATACATACGCTCGCAGTACTCCTGGCTTGGCACAATTTTTAAACCGCCCGAGTACAAGTACAGTTGCTGATCAAAACGAAAGCGCGGCGAGCCAAGACTATTGAATTGTACTAAAAGCGATAAATACGGCTCTTATCGGCCGGAACGTAAGACTCTTTTCATCGAACGGAAAGTTATCGAAGGTGTACAGTTTTAACATGATTGACACTTTGTGGTTATCAAAAAATTTGGTGTTTTCAAGTGCGTCCACGATTGCCAAATTCAAAATTTGGTAGAGACAAAATTTGTCGAGACTTTTGGTAGAGCCAAACACATTTTGTCAGTCCAGTGCGTCCGGGCACTAACTAATAAATATCACGCCCCTGGGAGATACAGTTGGGAGAGAAGAATGAGACCCTGGGAACGAGAAAGTGTTTCTTATCGCTGCGATGCGATGCGATGTGAAAGCTTTGCGTTAACAATTGGCAGCCACATATTCATAATTAAATCCTGTTGCTTTTTTTTTTATAAATGCAGTGACTTCCCGTGAATGTTACCAATGCCTGAGTTCGCTCTCTTGGAAAGACTGTGATGATAACAGGATAAAGGTCCAATGCATAGCTTCGAATCAATGCGTCAAAGCCATGGCCAGGGGACAAAGCTCAACTGATACTGGTTATGCAAAAGGCTGTGCGGCAACCTGCTCAGCATCCGACATTGAAATCTGCACGAAGGCTGGGTACAAGTGCGAAGTGGACTGCTGTTCCTCAGATTACTGCAATGGCGCACCCGGTCGTATGGTCAGCGGTCTTCTCCTGATGGTTGCCACTGGCGTCGTCTACTTGTTCGGTTATTAGATTGATTTTGAGTGATTGTAGACTTCCATGCATGTAATGTTGTTTACAAGGCAATTAGGAGGAGCATTGTTAAGACTGTAGGTTGAGCTAAGCGCCGCTTTAGATTTTTTTAAGGAATCCGATGCAAATTTAAAGGCGTTATTAAGTGTAGATCTGTATAGTTTGACTGATAATAGCTTTTACTAGAAATACGATACGTGTTGTCAAAATAAAAAAAGGCATGGCTGTTTCTTACTTTTTCTGTGACTTTTACTGTGTTACTAACTTTGCTTGCTTGTTAAAAGACAAAAAATATATTATTTTTCACCCTATCTCAGACCAACCTTGGACTGGTTGCTGGGTTGCGATACGCAGGAGGCATGCATTGATAAATTTTGGATCAATTTTCTGTCCAACCTCGTTCCCAGGGCTTTTCCCTTGGTGATTTGGAACGTGCGGGAAAAGACCCTGGCATCGGCCGGTCACGTGATTATCTTAAATATTTCGCGGAACTCTAATTTATGCAACGGCTGGTAAATCCCGCTAAAACAAAAGTGAATAGAATACGTTTCCTCTGCGTTTTCTCGGGTTTTCTGTGAAAATTTTGGAGCAGTCAACTCCCAAAAATACACGCTCGGAATTGACTTTGCCGGCTCTGTGATGGTGAGTACGAAAGCCATCATTTTGCTTCGGGTTTTTGCCATCGATGACATCGAAGCGCGCGGCAACCCTGAACGGGTCCGAGATGCCTGGAAAAACCTTCGCTAAGCAGCTAATGTTTGGAGAAAATCCGGCACGGAACGATGAAAGCGATCTTAAAAAACCAATGGAAAAGTATTCTTCGTCCTATTGAACTGAGCTCCTAACGATATAAACCAAATCACTGGAGCAAATCTGGACAGTCTAGAGGTCACAGGTATCCCGGCGTATACACAGTTTCCTGTTTGTCACCTCTAGCTCATGTTTCGCTACACGGCTTGTTTTGGCTCTTTTCTATTTGCAAGATATTCTATAAGCTCTCAAAATGGTCGCTCTGGAAGGACAGGATCTGAAATATTCCGTGATAATGTTGATTACTTGCATTGTGATGCCGGGTTCGGCTATAGCGCTAATTAATTTCATGAAATACTGTTGCAAGACAGACGTCTGGTTGCAAGATGTATTGATTTGTATCATATCACGGATGACATTTATCTTTGTCCGGCTTTTTCAGAGCTTTACTTCGAGAAAGCTAAATTTTTATTTTATAGAGAAACATTCTGTGTAGTAAAGGTTATGCTTCTTGTATTAATTTGATCGAGCGTTTTGTCTCTTGAGCTCGATGCTCTCTTGTTCGCTAGGTTACGTTGTGGCACCGAATGATTTCAATGCAGATTTGAAATCTCACACGCGCAAGTGGAATATGTTGACTGTTTTTCGTATTGTATATGCCATTATATATATAAAAAAAATTCTCTTGAAGTGGCTTTAAGCGAAACAGAGGACATTTGCGCATGGTTTAGAGCCATTCCAAGCTGACTGAGCAAACCGAAAACAGATAATTCATGCGTTGCCTTGGTTCATCGTTTTGCAATATTTTTAGGTTTCTGTGTAGTATATTGGATGCCCCGCATACCTGTCAAAGATAAATTTCATACGTTCAACCTTCTTTCCGTACGAGTGTTTTGAATACCCACAAAAATTCGACAAAATTTTATGGCGGCGGGGACGCGAAAACGGCCTTTTAACCTTTTGCCGATTTTCTCAAATATAAAAACCCTTTGAAAATTTTAAATGTCATTTTTGTAAATAGTTCACCAAAGGGTTTCTTTTGACTGAATATGAAGAAATGCGAAATCGGAGTTTTGAAATTTTTTTCTCGAAAATTCCAGTCGGTAGCACTTAACATATTTGGGTCTATTAGCTACCTTATTACATGAAATTTTCGCGACACGTTAATTTCGCGATTTTGTGAGTCGCATATTTCGCGACACTTGAATTTCGCGATTTTGCGAAAATTTTGTATTTTGAATCACTTTAATTTCGCGTTTTTGAGTAAGACACAATTTACATTTCCTTGGCAATATTATTTTACATGCCCTTGAATTAAATAAAAACGACTTCACTAATGAAAAAATAACGTCAAAATTAACAATAATGCAAAGTGGGGGGGGGGGGGGGTAAATCTCGGCAGTAGCAACAGTTCTTGAGTCCATTGACGACAACATCCATTTTATTTTAGGTTGATAATTCCTTCCTTCAGTGGCACTTAACGTATTTTTCCTTAATTATTGACATAATGTGGGTCACTTAATTTTCGCGTCGTGTTATGTTCGCGACACTTATTGTTCGCGTCACTTTAATTTCGCGATTTTTTTGGAATCGCGAAATTCGCGAAATTAACGTGTCGCGAAAATTTCATGTAATAAGGTACTTGAAAAGGTTTCTACTTGGAATGACGCTCTGTTGCGGTTAGTACTATTTACTGACTTTCTGATATGCAATCAATTAAAATCCATGTGTAGTGAGCCCGAGGAGGGTGGGTAGAGTATGGTTTTAGAGTTTTCCTTCTTGTTCAGGCTATCGATTTTACTTCTTATAATTTCAAACCGGAGAGGTATCCGATTTTTACTAATCCGGCCACAATGTAAGATTATGTGTTGGCAATGATTTAGATATTGACGCAAAGCACAATTACCTGAATTACGCTACAATAGTCAATTGTACTCCATTCCACTTCACCCTTCTCCAAGTGAAAAAATGCCATTGTGTGAAGAAATCGACAAATAGCGATTGGTTTAGTTTTTATAGCTTTCTATTTTGAAGCACGGCACGTTATTAACTTTTCTGATGGTCAGTGAGAGGTCATTCTTTTCCATGATATCGATAATTCTCCAGCAATATCTCGGCCCAAGTCAGCCTCCTTTCATTTTCGATGCTATCGAAATTATGAAAATTGAATGGAGAAGCGAAATCTTATTGCATTGCTGTAAGTTGTGTTACTGGAAGTTTGTTTGATTACCTTTAACAGATTCACGGCGATCTCTATCGTCTAAACTGACACGCTCCTTGTGCAATATAAATAATAAATATTATTATTATTATTAAATATAGAACCATGGATAGTACCGAAACTCCCTAATGTAATGAAAAACGAATGCGTGACTGACTAGAGTCCTTTAATAAAGCTTAAAAAACTCATTAATAATTCATAAAGAAAATACAAAAGAAATTAGTGTTTAATGAGTGTCTTTATATCTGATAAAGACACGGCTAAACTTTACGTCCAATTTTCTAGGTCAAGTAACCCCAAATCTAAATATTAGTGCAAGAATGAGTTGATCTACATCAGAAGATTTTTAAGCCGTTTAATAAATTCGCAGTTCGTGTTTTATCAAGTCTAAAACACTCGGCTGCGCCTCGTGTTTTAAACTTGATAAAACACTGCTGCTTATTTATTAAACATTATTTCTTCATATTTTTCGGCATCAAGCACGTTTGGTGATAGGATCTTATTACAGGTGTCGATTAGTACAGATTTTTGGCAATAAATTTGTACCGGTTTAAAGGTTTTCCCGTCATTTCTTCAGAGTAAAGACGTTAATCACTTTACTTCCTTTTCACTCAGGTACCGTGAGGAGTTGAGTTACAAGAAAGTGCAGTAGTGAAACTTTTGTTCTAATATACTAGATACTGTTTGTATCTGATCTTAAAGAAACGGTTTAAAAGATGTTAAAAACGTATGAAACTGAATTTCGGTAACTCTGTGTTACCTTTATCAGAGTTAAAATCGGTTCAGTTCATGCATAATAAGTTAACGATACTAGATACTAGTTTTTTTGGACCTATCAACAACTATCAGTTATACATCTTTATTAAAAATACAAACATTGAAATTTAATGACACGCACTTATTATTATCAATAGACAAACATTCTACTTAACCAAAATAGGGAACTCGAAACTTGGAAAATAACTTGACGTATAGTAATTTATGCAAGACGGAACAACCTAGGCAAAACCGGCTTGACAGGTCATGTAGGCTCTGTGATTGAAGGTTTACGTCGACCAATCAGACTTATTTTGACAGGTATTATTAAACTACTCTGGTAAAAGGTTACTTTTGACATCATTTTCCCATACTTGAGGCGTGCTTCATTAAGGTTCAGTTGAGTTCTCCCTTCAGCTCCCTAGGAAGCGGAAAAAGTGAAGAAACATGTCGAATTTACAGAGTTTGGTGATTTTTACATTTCTAATTTTCTTGCCAGTGGGTAAGTGTGATCTTTGTGTTAGCTTTATTCCAAAGGCAGTGAGAAATCTCTAATTCCCGATTTCAATCGACGCATACTTGCGTACGTGCCGACGTTAAGCTTGGCTTTCACTAAGCATAGTGAAGTGATACAATAGCAAAATAAGCGCATGCACAAACAATCGCCGGGACATAAGCATGAGAACCAACACTAAACTAAAACTATTCGTTCTTCTTATGTCTCCGAAGTCCTTAAATTACTATCCGTATGTCGCTTAAGCTTCTACCAAGCTTAAACCAAGTGCAAGCTTCTACGGGTGCAAATTTAGCTAACATTTTGCTCCGCAAAATAAAATTTAGAAAATGTATTGACGGCTTCTATTTGCGAAAAAAGTTGAACGTGTGTTTAGCAGTGTTAACTGCAGACGTAAGCCATTGTCTCTATTTTATGTTACCGCACTTCAGTTCGTTCATGCACGTAAAATTACATACATACATACATACATACATACATACATACATACATACATACATACATACATACATACATACATACATACATACATACATACATACATACATACATACATACATACATACATACATACATACATACATACATACATACATACATACATACATACATACATACATACATACATACATACATACATATACTTTATTGACGCTCTCTAAAAAGGGTTTTTCAGCTCAATATAATAAAATTACAAATACAGATTAAAAATTTAAAAATTTAGATTAATTAAGAATATAAGTTTTATTATAATTACAATATAAATATAATTAAAATTACAAAGAATATAAATATAATTATAATTACAAAATTACATGATTGGAAAAACACATTTCCTCATTCACGTCAGTCCTGAAAAATACCCAGTTTTACATTTATTATTGTTGAATTCTTTAACGTATAACAGTCTTTAAATTTGCTAAATTCTAAATAAGAAACGACACAAAGATTTTCTTTCAAAACATGATAACATGGTAAGAGGGTGGTAAAGGGTTTTTTCGTGACCCTTGATCACGTTGATCGCCCCTTTTCTTCCCTTGAGATGTGAAATGGCTATTTTTTCCGTCGTGAATCGTGACTTCTACTATGGCCCTGAATCGGGATTTTCCAAAACGTTCTCTTTATTCCGTAAAGCGTAAAATGCCAATATTATTAGTTTTCGTGAATTGTGAAAGGGTCGTTTTATTTTCCTTGAAACGTGATCTATATCCCTCCCCTTCCCTTAACCACCCTAATGATAACACCACGTTTCAGCTGCCATCATATATCATTTTCAGCTGCAAATATTTATCAGCATTTTTAGTTGTTTATTTGGCTTAACAGAACTCCTGATTATGATATACAAATTTAGTTCAAGTGGCAAGCATGCACTCTCGGGATCTTTATTTAGTTCTTCCAGTTCCCAAACAGTTGAAAAAAGCCACGAACGGAAAAGAGAGTTATCGAGACACTGGGAACGAGAAAAAGTTTCTTAGGGTTGTAATGCGATGCAAAATGTCTGTGTTAACAACAAGCAGTTTTATCATTTTCCATGTTTTTTTTTTCCAATACAGCTATTTCTCATGAATGTTACCAATGCCTGAGTACGCACTCTTGGAAAGACTGCGATGACAAGCAAATCAAAGTCCAATGCCAAACTTCGCAGGAGTGCATCAAAGCCAGCGCTCACAGCTCAGTTGAGTCAGTTGATGCTTATGTAAAAGGATGCGCGAAAACCTGCTCGGCTTCTGACATCCCAGTCTGCAGAGAGGCTGGTGTCAGGTGCAATGTGGACTGCTGTTCTTCAGATTACTGCAACGGCGGAATCAGTCGTATGAACAGCACACCTGCTCCCTATTTCAAACTCAAGATTCCTTCTTCAGGATGCTTGTCATTCAGTGCATCTATTGTTGTAATTAGTTTTTGTTTTGGTTTATTTGCATTGGTATTTGTATAATGGCTTGCGTTCCGATTTTCACTGTAGTTTTCCACTTGTTCGGGTTGTTTTGGGGCAATTGTGTAATGTATTGTCATGTAATGTAATGTATACCGCCTAGTTATTCATGCATCAATTTTAAAGTTTGAAAACACTGTTAAGTAAATTAACCGCCGTTTTAAATCTAACTGAATTCTACAAGAGTCAGCCTTCCGTTAAAGCAGTCATAAGAAAAGCGTTATTTTAGCACCTTCATCTGCATAGCTAATTTACTAGCTGGAACATTCTATATTTAGTTGTAATATCTGCACATGTTGAATATAAAAGTTCTCATTTACTTTTTTGCTTCCTATTTCTGATGAAATAGCGTAAGATATTTAGCATGTTTACTTGTTAAAAGAAATACAGCTGAAAACCAAAAAGGAATTACTAAACAAAACAAAAAAACTAAAAACAGTTCGGCTGCTGAAGTAATTTATTATTAACGTTTAATACGATACTTCATCAGTTTTGTGAAAGTATTTTTCCCCGTTGATTTGGATCAATCTTAGGACATAACGAATAGAACGAAAAGTATAAATCGTTCCATCGGTTAACTGTCTCAACTGACAACCCCCAAAAATTTCAATAACAATCCCTTTCCCGATAAGAAAAAGTCCCTCTCTTCTAATATCTCACAAGATGTATTTGGTTTAATTGTTGAATCCACCCAAATTTGCAAATAATCAACAGAAAGCCACGTGTGGGAATATCCTTCGGACGACGGCTACACACACCGTACCGATGTCAGAAATAGGAAAAGTTTTAATCGCTAAGTTCCCGATAGCATCGATCAATGCTTCTTTATTTAATTAAGCGGATGTGGTTGTGTCTCAGTTTCCTTCCTACGAAAAAAATCACGAAAATGAGTGGAATGCTTTCCTGTCGCCATGGAACAAGAGCAATTGCAAACAGGAAGCAACTCAGTATTTGCACAGGACCTTTCTTTAAATATCACCGATATTTACGTTATGCCTTTAATCAACGCACCCTTTATGCGAATCCTTCTCAAAAATTAGGACTAGAACTCTCAGTCTCCCTCGGTGCCCGTAGCACGTCACAAATGCCATGTTCATAATTCGCGATATCTTATATCGAAATGTTCAGCATCGCTAAGGTATATCGAAAATATTAATCTACTTAGACTTAACGTCGATGCAAAAAAAAAAACAGTTGAAGGCAATATGCCGGTCCTAGAAGTTCTTTTATTTAACGTTCACCAAAAGTCCACTAACACAGGCAAGTCAGCCAGCGGATAGACTGTCCACAGCCTCTCGATTTTTGCTTCTTCCGTTTTGCGCAGGCGTCCAGTTCTCTCGCCGTTCTCACCGCGCGCTCATCGAACGAAAAAAAAACACGAAAAAATAGATGGCTGTAAACAGTCTAGCCAACGGATAGCGCGGGCAACAAGTCGTGATAAGTAGAATTTTTCAGCTGTTATTTTATTTCTCCATTGACTTTTACCCCCCTTTCACATGAAGTCAAACATAACCCTCCCTTGCAAATGGTTGAGTTTTTTCCCTCAAATCTGTACTGCGTTCCATGATGCTGTAGTCATTGACTCTGGTGTTCTTATCTTGAGCGCCAATGCATACCGTATTTTAATATTCGATTAAACGCCGCGGCGTTTATTTAATTTTTCGTGTTTCGAGTGCGACGTTTATTTGAGGGCAGCGTTTATACAAGGACGGCGTTTATTTAAAATTCTCAAACTCATTAATAATTCATGACGTTATAAGCCAACCAGAGCGCCCCATTCGGGTCAGGTGGATGAGTTGGAAACTCAATGAAACACCAGTTGAAAATCACTAGTGTTTCATCACGTTTTCATCACTAGTGTTTCATCACGTTTTCATCACTAGTGAAAAAATTGTTCTTAATCTGCATATTCATATATTACTCAAACACAGCTTTACATGAATCATTAATTTTTAATAAACAATGACCAGGAAAAACATTTCAAATTACAAACTGACAAGCCTAAGTCATTTGAAATTAAAGTTTACAGTACATTTCTTAAAGTCGCCAAAACAGACTGGCATAGTATCCATATCCACATTCTGAGAAACTTTTTCTACCTTCCGTGACACGGACTCACTGCTGGAATCGACACTAATTGTCGCACTTACTGTAAGCGGCTGAACTTTGTGCAATTCATACTCTTTAAAAACTCCACCAACCTCGAGTATTGGAACATTGACACTTCGCACTCGTTGCCAATCCTCCAAAATCCCTATTGCCCACTTATTTTTATATCTGGTAGACTTCGGTACTGCTCTCTCTACGCAAAGTTCTTCTTCCTCGATTGTTTTCGGGGAGCGAAACCTTCCTTCGGCCATGGCAAAAACAATATGTAAATCCCTTCAAGTTCACAACGCTTTTAGAATACAAATTTGGTGCAACGCGAAACTATTGGATAATTAAAAACAAAAGCTCACAAATACAATGAATGCCGACTGAATACAACAAATCACACATACAAGGCATTTTAAAGAAAAATGGGAAAAAATACGACACTGCATAATTTTGTATTGTTTCTTTAGAGAAGTCATTTCAAAAACTCGTGCATCGTGTTTCATCACGATTTCCAAACACTCGAAAACAGATGAAAGCACTCGGCCGAAGCGGCCTCGTGCTTTCATCTGTTTTCTCGTGTTTGGAAATCGTGATGAAACACTCGCACTCGTTTTTGAAATAGTACTTCAATTTTTTTCCTGCAAACAATAGTATGGTAAAAATAATGTCAGACAACTCGCCCCCCGGACAACTAGCCCCAGACAACTCGCCCCCAATCTGGACGACTAGCCCCCACTTTCTGGACGACTAGCCCCCATTAATACTTAAGATAAAATTTACTTATGCTTACCGTATTCTGACTTGCTTTTGATGTCCCAAAAATTCTACGATAGCAGGGCACGAGCACGAAATATGTAGCGATTATAAAGTTGCTTCGTGTTGGCGACAAATTTATTATGTTTAGTTGGAACTTTGCGTTTAGTTTTGCCTAAACCTATGAAGAGATAAGAATTTTAACTGCTATTTGTATGTGTTGCTAAGGAAATTCGAATTGCGGTGACAAAAGACTGCCCAATTTACCTCTTACATAAACTTCGCATCGACATTCGCAATCTTACGCCATTTTGCGGTTTCTTTATAAAGAAGTATCGCAGGCGCATACAAGCCGCGACGGGAAATTTAGCAGGTGTTATAAAATTTTCCATGGGAAAAGACAATTCTGCGAGGAATAAACAGGGATATATGAAAACTACTTTATAAAACAGGGAGAAAATTGTTGGATACTCGCGCTTAGGGAAAGTAATCATTGGTCATTGACTTTTGTATTGTTGGTGGCTCCTAAAGGAGCCGTTTTTGTTGGCTGCAGTAGAGCCTTTAATTGTGTTTTATTATTAATTTTCTCTATTTATTGGCTTGACAAGGTGAGCACAGGCCTCTAGTAATTCTCTTGCGTTCTTCTCGTCGTCGTCGTACTCCTTCCATAGCGCGAACAGCCGTTTCTGCAGTTTCTTGTACGTCGTACGCTGGTGTCTCTTGAGCAGCTTGTCAGACACCAGTCGGATCTGGAGGTTGACCAGCAAAGCCTCCTCATGAAGAAGCTTGATCAGTGTGTAGAGGGGCAGCTGGGCTTTGCCTTTCGCTCGTCGGTTTAGTCCGTTGTGCCACCCCTCAAGGTCGTTGTTGGTCCTGACCGCCTGTTTGAATACGCTCCAGTAGGTTGGTGGGAAGAACTCGCTGCTGACCCAGTTTTCGTCCACGTACTTCACCATTTTTTTGACAGCACGGACGCTGGCTTCTCGTTTCAGGCGTTGGAATCTCCTGGGGATCTTATCAGCGGGCAGGTAGGGCAACGCCATCAGCTTTCGTAGAAACTCGTTAGTCCCACGGTCGTTTTTGTAGGCTTCTTGTAGACCAAGCTCTTGAACCTGGAAAGAACAATTGAAATTTTGTGTTAAAGGAGCTACGTCACGATCATGAAAGCGATCAAGTCTGTGAAAGCAAGATTGTTTCGTTCTTGAGAGATTTGAATAAAGCTCTTCATGATTTTAAGTCCATCATGAAAGCGATAAAGTTTGTGAAGCAAGATTGTTTCGTTCTTCTGCGTCATTTTAAGTCGATCGTGAAAGCGATAAAGTTTGTGAAAGCAGCTTTCAGGCTCGCGATAGCCTGGGTTCCAGTGTTTCGTATTCAATATGGCGACCATATTTACGATCGAAGCAAAATGCATTTCAGTTTGTCGAAGAAGAGTATAAGCAACTAGAGTAGAGTACAAGAAGAGGTGTTACAAGTTTCATCTTTTAAACACAGAATAAGGTAGGGGGCTAGTCGTCCAGAAAGTGGGGGCTAGTCGTCCAGAAAGTGGGGGCTAGTCGTCCAGATTGGGGGCTAGTTGTCTGGGGCTAGTTGTCCGGGGGGCGAGTTGCCCGGATACCGTTTAGAATGCCATGCTGTTGAGTCCTTACAAGGACGAAACAGCTGTCCATGGCTGCCACTCCACGGGTAATAGGCTGTGCGCATGCGTACAGGTCTTGGCCAGGCCGTGAAGATGTGTCGTGTGACCATTGCATTCAGTGGTTTATAATAGTATGGTTGTGGTACATTAGAATATTAAAAAACAGGAACATGTTAAGTGCTTGTCTGAAACGTCGTTTTCAATATCTTAAACATTGTTGCAATCAAGGAAAATAACCTTTTTAGGCCAGCTCAAACTCGATTATTACTGCATTCGCTGTTTTCACCGTTCCCATAATACATCTTTTTTACCCCCCAAAATTTTTGCATAAGCATTGTTTTCAATTTCTCTTGAGATTTACAATGACGTACAATCGTCCCAAGAGAAATTGAAAACAATGCTTATGCAAAAATTTTGGGGGGTAAACAAGATGTATTATGGGATCGTGAAAAAAAGCGAATTTGCTTTTTGTGTCTTTTATTCGAATAAACGCGGCATCGTGATGCGGTGTTTATTCGAGGGAGGCGTTTAATCGAATGAATACGGTATTTCCCGCGCAGCCTATTTAGTTATAGCAGCCGCTGGCTTCAGTTATCAGGCAGTTTCCCGATACTCTGATGATTGAGCTTCAGCTGGCTGGAGAAGAAAAATAATGTTGTCCTAAAACTGGTCTTCCTACCGACTCCCAACCCCGTCCACATGGCGCTTTCCCCGGCTTCAAAGGGAAAAGTGCCCTGGGGACGAGGTTGGAAGTCTCCATCTTGTTCCTTACCCTCCCCTCCCGCCGGTTTTTGCATCCTTCACAACATGATTACCCCTACAGAGGGGGGATAAGTTACCGGGATCTGATGAGCCCGGCGTGAATATTTAAAATATCACTGGCGTCCTGGATAGATTTTACTTTTCTTTTTCAATTAGTTTTTTGAAAGATTGATTTTTCTCTTGTGTCATCATCCTTTCATCATCAGAAGCAGCGAGCGCAGTAAATTAAATGCTAGCAAATTAAACAGATGTTCAAGAAAACTCACCAATGCTACTGTTTGAAGAAAATCGATCGTATGCAAAATAAGCCGTTTTATTTGACCATATGTTTTTTGTAAAACAATATTGAAAAGGAATCGGTTAATTGTTCCGTTTTGCTGTCAAAAGTGATCCGTTCGGCTTGTCATAATTTTGTTGAACAATGTTACCAGAAGTTGTTTATGCCTCCACGGCTTCTCCGTCAGCCATGCCATCCGCGACTTGTGGCGAATTCCTTCTCGTGGAATTCTTGATATTTTTCGCCATATTCCTGGCTGGGTTTGCAAGCAATGCTTTGTTCATTTTAGTGAGCTGCAAAGAGCTGGTAAATAACAAAGGCTGCAAAGTTAAGATCTACAATAATTATCTGGTGCACTACTCTATCGCAAATGTTATTTTGTTGATCAGTATGCCGCTCGATATCATCAGCTTTGCTTCAGGTGGATCGTGGTATTTCGGGGAGCATTTCTGCAGGTAAAACGAAAATTTATATTTTCAATTTTCGTCGGCTGCAATATGACTGCGGACGCCTGTTTTGACACAAAATGAGCTTTTTAATAATTTAGAGCGTTTGTTTGAGCGCTTTAATATTATAAATAAATGCTATCTGAAGAAGGCAATATTTTATTTAGTAAAGCTGTCCGCAAAATTTTGGAAATTCTCCATTATTTAGCTTTCTTTAAGTTGTTCTCAAGTTTTCTTTATTCAAGATGTACGATTTGAATTAACATTTGGACATTTGGATTCAAATTAACATTTGAATCGCTTAGCGGAAAAACTGTCTTTAAACTGTTATGTTAAAAATTCGAGGCGCCTGCGAATATTTTGGTTACTCTTTGCCTTGCGCTTTCATTCATAGATGTATTCAAAGAAAACCTTTTCCTTTCAAGTAGTAGAAGTAAGGTCTGTGGCATTACTACAAGTTTGTAAATTAAAGAGAGAGTTTTGATCATATTACTCACGAGTTAAGAATATACTAAATAATACACTACTTGTTGGAAGATCTCAAAAATTTGCATAACAGATCACTTTTCAGTGAGAGGCTAAAATATCAGGCTAAGATTTTCCGTCGATTAACATCCGATGGTTTGTGCCTTTTAAAAAGAGACATCTCGTATGAGCGCAGTTAAATTGCTTTTTGGATGCAATTTACTCGGACATATAAATTTGGCACTCCCTGAATTTATGTATTCAGACAAAGACTCCACATGCTGCTTTTATGAATATGTTTTGTTAACTAGTAATACACGAAAAAATACAGAATTCTGATTGGCTAAGAAAAATGCAATTTTTAGGAAGCACAGTGCAGAATTCAGTTCAAATTACAAACGAAGATTTCTGAGGTTAGTACAACAAGACTCTGTGACATACCAACCATCATCCGAAGAATAGCGAAGTGACTGCTTCCAGTGCTTAACTAACCTGATCCAAACGCTCGAGGGAGTTTATAATAATTTGAAATTCTCTTAAATTCCCTCTCGTGTCTTCATCAAGCTATGTAATATTAAGTAGACACGACTTGCCAAACCCCTTAAATTTATCTGCGCAGGTTGCACTTTTTTGTTGAGAGAGCCCTATACGTTGCCATAGCAACCCACGTCCTGAACATGGTACGGGATACTTTCGCACCATTCGGCTTCCCTGCCATGCCGTTCAGCTGCACAAGCACTTGGATTATATCACTGGTGTTCATGTGCCCGCTGTTACTTACCACCACCATCGTAAAGACGCCGGAGGGGTGCATACGCTGTGAAGTAATGAAGAACAGTTTGGGAAGGATGTGGATGTTTCAGTGGAGCGAACAGCTGTACGTGGCCATTTTGCCTCTGATCGCGATTTGGTTTTACAGCAACAAGTACGGCGAGCATCCAGACTATGAAGCCATTGACAAAGCTGGTAAGAACAAGGCCTTTATCTTAACCTTAAAACAAACTTGCAGTCATCATCTCTAGAAATCGCGGACCTCCGAGTCCGGAATTATGTCCTGGACCGAGAAGGAACGCAAGAACAAAGAAAATGATGGAGAATGAAATGAATTTTCTTGACAATTAACAAATGTAAAAATGTGAAAGGGAACACAATAGATTGATGTATAGAACCATGTAAGAATGAAGTGAGACTCGAATTTCATTTTATTCATGAACGTTTTCTGCGAACAGTTTTGAGACCAAAATTATAAGGCGTAGAGGAGAAATGTATGGGAAACGAACTTAAAGTTTATAAACGGGAATCGGCAAGAAGTGATGAAAAAATGTGAAAGGGATAAAACTATACTGAATCTAACTCACCAAATGACTATCCTTCCGATAGATATCTTGCCGAGAAAACCATGACTGTAAACACACGGCGGAGTCCTGAAATCCCATCCGCTGGAGCCGATTCGCCGTGCTCCAATGCCGCAGCCATCGTAGACTGCCCTATCAGGAAATGACCAGTGGCCACCACAAATGTGGGCTGAGTACCCGATGAAGAGCCAGTCAGGCCGAACAGCGAACCAGGCGGCGGAATGGATGCATCAAAATCGCCTACTTCAATGTCCGCGATTCTAGCGATGGTTTAGAGGGTCCTGAAGGGGAATATAAAATCCCGTTTCTCAGTTGTCCCGATTTTCCAAATCCCAGCCTAGTTCTTTTGCTTATTTGTTTGTGATTCCCAGTCCCAGTGACCCAAAAATGACCCAGTCATTCCCTTTTTTCGTTACGTAGGAAAGTTATCGATTGTGAACTTGTTCATTTTAAAAAAGTAATACGAAAATGTCAACTAACTGTAAAGATAACAGACTGCCAGTCAAAAATGATCACAAATTACTATTCACGCCAGTCGCTGGATCCACAAGATTTTACTTTAAGTAAACGCCCTTTAATGAAAGATATATTTTTTCTCTCAAGGCCCGGATGACGTTGGTGGTAAATTCAAGATGAATCTGCGCTCGATATGCATTGCTCTCGCATTCACCATCTTTATCTGTACCAGTCCAGCTCGTCTTACTGAGATCGCCGGCGGAGATTTCAAAATGTGGCCTGGGCACCAGATTATCTTTTCCTTCATCCCTCGTCTGCTGATCTACGGGCAGACCATAATATTCACTGCAGTGTGTGCCTACTACTATCCGGGCTTTTACCAAGGAGCCAAGATTGCCGCCGGAAGGCTGTGGAGCTGCCGCAAGATACCGGAAAAAATCATCGCTGGACAAGAAGATGAGAATAAAGAACTTCTGTCGTGACTGAACACGATTTGTATTGGGACGTTCCTTTAGATCTTTTTCTTTCTCATTAGAGAATATAACTTAGTAATGCTTTAATTGTCACTCGCATATTGATTTAAATACCTGGAGGCAATGGTTCGATTTAGCGACCAGGCACTTATTTACTTTTGGTAGCACAAGAGAGGGTTCTTCTTTTTGACATTAACATCGCAATGTGATAAAGCATTTCAATAAACAACGACAGATACTGTAACTTAAGAACTGTAACAATGGGAATTCGCAACGTCACTCGCTTGTTCAATATCAAAATTATGATCAGCTAAGAAAGAAGGACTACATAATTTACGCGCCGTGTCTGATCAGTTTTAAAATTTTATGTCAATGTCAACGTCTTGAATTGCTTTTTCGCAATGGGATCGCTTATTGGAATAGGGTCGGCGCTCATTTGATTTCAAACATTTTATGATGAAGAATTTCAGGCCAAGATATCATCCTAGTTATTCTTTTGATGAAGAATCATTAAATAATGTGGTTATTTTAAAAAGCTTTTTTTACTTTTCCAAAACGGACTGTCCACTTTAGTAGGTTTAGGGGTTGGTTTGGGAGGGAGGGGGATTGTGGAGATTCAAATAAATCGAGCATCTCCGAATCTCACACAGTAAGGCAATTAAAAAGTAGTTCTTGTGTAAAGTTACTTTCCAGCAATATTAATGAAGTGAAATTTTATACATGTTAAAATTAACATTAGCATGTATCCGACATGTATGTACAAGTAGTATTTATTATCAGTAAATCACCATGAAATATTATACCATAACCGAGAGAATTCTCGCGCGCTGATTGGTCCAAAGTTATCAAAGTTATCAAAAAGTTATCGGTTATGGCCGATAAGAGTTTATAGTTAGTTATTCCTTTAGGCTCCTGGTGGAGCAAAGGGCGTCAACAATGCTTCGCCACCGAACTCTATTTGCTGCCGCCTTCTCTGCTGCGTTCCAGCTGATGTTAGCTTTCTTTAACTCCTCCTCAGTTGATCTTCTCCAGGTCTTAGCAGGTCTTCCCACCTTTCTTTTCCCCTGCGGATTCCACTTTAAGGCCTGCTTGGTGGTGTCAGTGCCTGGTTTTCTTAGTGTGTGGCCGATCCAAGCCCATTTCCTTCTTGCTATCTCAGTTGGTATGTGCTCTTGTCCTGTCCTGCTCCAAAGTTCTTTGTTACTGATCTTTTCTGGCCAGTGAATCTTGAGGATCTTTCTGAGGCACTTGTTGACAAAGCTTTGTAGCTTATTTGATAGAGCTTGTGTCACTTTCCAGGTCTCTGAGCCATAGAGAAGCGTAGCTTTTACATTAGTGGTGAAGATGCGCAACTTGGTTTTGGTGGAAATCGAGGAGGCATTCCAGACTGGTCTAAGCATGTTGAACGCCAGTCTCGCTTTACCAATTCTGCACTTCATATCCTCCTCAGTTCCTCCAGTGACTGTGATGATACTGCCTAGATAAGTGAAACTTTCGACATCTTCCAGATCCTCGCCATTCAACTTAATTTTGCCCCGCTGCTTGCTTTTGGTTCGCATCACTTTGGTTTTCTCTTTGCTCACCTTGAGGCCGGTTGTCTCTGCAATCTGTGCCAGGTTGTTGGTTTTGGCTTGCATATGTTGTAGTTTTTGGGAAAGAAGGCATATGTCGTCTGCATAATCCAAATCATGGAGTTGAGTTGTTAGTGTCCATTGGATTCCTGTCTTACCCTGATCTTCCACCTCTTTCATAATCCAATCGACCACCATGATGAAGATCATCGGAGACAACAAACAGCCTTGACGAACTCCTGTGCTCATTTCGAAAGATTCTGTCAGCTTCCCGTTGTGAATGACTTGACCAGATGACGACTCGTATAGGTCCTGTATCAGCTTGATGAACTTTGATGGAATTCCATAGTGATGCATGAGTTGCCAGATGATGTTCCTATCAACACTGTCAAAAGCCTTTTCGAAGTCGATGAAATTCATGTATAATGGAGTCTGCCATTCGTTGGATTGTTCGATGATTATCCTTAGAGTGGCAATGTGGTCAGTGCAGGATTTATCTTTCCTAAACCCTGCCTGATTACATCGCAGTTGTTTGTCCAGGGCGTCCTTAAGCCTTTCAAGGATAATGCGGCAGAATACCTTGCTTGGGATGGAGAGAAGCATAATTCCACGCCAGTTGTTGCAGAGTCCAAGATCTCCCTTTTTGGGCAGCTTCACCAGATAACCATGCTTCCATTCTGTTGGAACTTTCTCTACTTCCCAGATCTTAAGGAAAAGTGGATGTAGCATTTCTGCTGTGTTGTTAGGATCGATTTTGAGTGCTTCAGGCGGAATCCCGTCTGGTCCTGCTGCCTTCCCATTCTTCAGTTTTTTTACAGCTCTAGCAATCTCTGCTTTGGATGGTGGATGGATGCTGACAGTTAGAAGGGGTCAATTTGTTTCAATAAAGCCTGGCGTAACAAGGGGAGGTGGTCTATTTAAGATGTCATGGAAATGTTCTGCCCATGCATCTCGCCCTTTGCTCTGGCTCTGTGGAGATGGTCCTGCCTTCCTTGTTCTTAACTGGCCTTGTCTGTTTACTTTTCTTTCCTGACATCGTTCTAGTTATTTCGTATAACCTCTTCATGTTACGCTGCCCTGCTGCAGTCTCAGCTTCAGTTGCAAGAGCATTGAAGAATTCTTTCTTGTCCTTTCTAGCACTCTTCCTTACCTCCTTGTTTAATTTCCAGTACCGTGATGTTAAGTCCCTTTGTCTGTCCTGCTCGTTGCATCCATTGATATCTTCCTTAACACCTTTCCTCTGCAGGATCAGAGACCAAGTTTCGTTGGACAGCCATTCCTTTCGGTTACTGGCCCTTCTACCTAGGACTTCATCGCATGACTCTTGCCACGTCTTTTTCAATCCTGCCCAGTGATTGTTGAGATCGTCATCCACAAATTCAAGGGCGGAGAACTTGTTCTTTACTGTGCAATTGAACATCTTCGCTGTTTCACTGCAACTGAGATTGGGGATGTTGTATTTGCAGTGAGGTCTAGCTGAAGGGTCGCGGTATGCCCTAAGTTTCACCTTAAAGGTCCCCAGTAGAAGATGGTGGTCTGAGGCAATGTCTGCCCCTCTCTTTACTCTCACGTCCAACAAACTCGATCTCCATTTCCTGGCAATTGTAATATGGTCTATCTGATTTGCCGTTCGTCCATCAGGAGATATCCAGGTGGCTTTATGAGTGGCTCTGTGGGGAAAAATGCTTCCACCAATGACTAGGTCATTGAAAGCACAAAAATCGGTAAACCGTTCTCCATATTTTCGCTCATGCAGCCAAACCCATGGCAACCCATGACCCTCTCCTTGCCGGTGTTGTCAGGACCTATCTTGGCGTTGAAGTCACCCAAAATAATTTTGATGTCTCGTCTTGGTATGTAAAATAAAACACCTTGGAGACTACTATAAAATTCTTCTTTCTGGTCATCTGCTGCGGTGTTAGTTGGGGCATAACAGTTTATGATGGTGACCTTTCTGCCCTTGGAGTTAA
The DNA here is from genome assembly GCF_052425735.1 of Oculina patagonica. Classification (NCBI taxonomy): domain Eukaryota; kingdom Metazoa; phylum Cnidaria; class Anthozoa; order Scleractinia; family Oculinidae; genus Oculina; species Oculina patagonica. The sequence continues at coordinate 40,349,199 of NC_135759.1, forward strand.
ATCTTGCTGTGATAATCCTTGGTGACACTGGATTCCATTCAGTCAAGGCCTTTGCTGCTGACTCGCTTAACATAAACGCCACTCCTTCCGTGTGTGCATGTTGTTCGTCTTCATGCCCAGAGTACCAGGCCTCCAGTCGCAGCGCCACCTGCCCATCCACCTGCGAGCAGCCCGGGTGGCGCCGCCACGGTGGCCTCCTGCCCGGGGGGACTCGTCCAGCCCCCCAGAGCCGGGACACCAGATGGCAGCCCGAGGCCCCAGACTGCCGCGCCGCGGGCGGAGGGCGCGAGAGAAGGAGAGACGGGGGGACGGGGAGGAGACAAGAGGGAGCGGCGGGGAGGGGACGGCGGGCGGACTGACCCGGGCAGAGAGGGACGGTGGGCGGAAGAAGGAGCCGGCGGCCGAGAGGGGAGGGAGGGGCGGACGGGCGAGCCCGTGAGGAGAGGGGGAGGACGGCCGGGGGGGGGTCTCCGTGAATGAAAGCGAATTTCATCGTGTTTTGTTTGAATCAAGTACGCATTTGTTTTCGGAATTTAGGATTGGACTTCTACTTACTAGGTGATCTGTCAAAAGAAAATTGACCAGGCTTTTGAATTATTGGTCTAACTGAGAAGAACGGTGCTAGCAAACCGGCAGGGGACTGTCGATGTTTAGTGAATGAGCTCTAACAAGATCTTCAGAAAGAAAAATAATCTTGCCCGCTTCAAGCGATAGGCACACACTCAACGAGAGAGGAAAAGGTAATTGAAATTGTTATTCTTTGAATTCTTGTTTATCTTCTTTTGCATCATTGTCGTTTTCGTACGTGTCGGACCGGAATTTTTACGTCCCACCGGCAAAGTTTTTTCACGGTCAGGCATTGCTTTTGAGAAATACTTGTTCGAGTTTGTTATGGTATAAAACAAATCGACCACATTTTTCTATGGTCTACTTAACAAATAGATTCCATTTTGCCGTGCGTCTGTTCAGTAATAGATCACAGATGACGTCAAAATGTGGTATGAACAGAGAAGTGGCCCACGAGGCGCTAGCCGAGTGCGATGTCATACCACATTGACGCTGGATCACTGAACAGACCCACGGCAAAATGGAATCTATTTGTTTTATATAATAACACAAGACTTCAGCACACTTCAGTGTGAGCAATGCCGCCGTATCGATGAGCTGAGTTGTTTTGATTTCACTATTGAGATTTTCGTTAACACGAAGCATTGTTAATCCGATTGAATAAACAGAAAAATGGTCAATTGAAAGTCAATGAAAACACTAACCTTTATTCCGATTTGGAAAGTTGTTCAAATCTGTAAACATAACCGAAGCGTGGCGTTGTCCAATAATTTTGCATAACATCGGTCAAACTTTCATAAAGATTTTGGATAATTTCTCGAATAATTCACTGTCTTCTTCAAGCTTGTTTCGCCCAGTTAAATGCTTCGAAAGGTGAACGATGCTTTGCATATTGTTTCTCACTGAAGATTTGTAATTAAGCTAAACGTTTTTGCTTTGTTGTGGCCTCGCAAGTTTGAAAAACTTTGCCGACAACTCTGAATTGGACTATGAACTCTGATCAAGCGCGCGAGTCACACCACCGCGTGACGTCATCTATGTGTCTGTACTCCAATAGATCATAAGTAAGAACCAATCAAAATGCGCGTAGAATTCAGGTTATTATATAAACTCTTATAGACCATAGAAATGACGCCATAAAATGTCCAAAACTTTGCAGTGAAACCACTCGGCTAACGCCTCGTGGTTCCACTTGAGTTTTGAACATTTTCTGACGTCATTTCTATGGTCTATAAGACCATGGAAAAATGTGGTCAATTTGTTAAATGAGCCGTTCGTTCACAGTCAGAGCAGCAGTATATACAATATATAATTAAAATGTATCATTAGAACTCTATATCTTGAGTCATCAGTTCGTCTGTGATCTCAACTTTACCTTTAATCATAAGTGATCAGAAATGAAGGTTGATCATGATCAGAAATGAGGGTGGGGTTGATCAGCCTTTTTTTAAAAAAAAATAAATAAATAAACGCTGATCACCCGTTAGCTAAGGTCAAATAAAAAACAACCGAAGATCTTATCCTGTGTAGGTCCGAGAGGAAGAAAAACGAACGATCGACAAAACTGAAAAAGATATTGAATTGTTTTTGCACCTTTGCTGTTAATACACGCTGAAACAGATCTTTTTGTGGTTTGTGACGTACGTAGCGGAAGTTAAAAGATATTGGATAGACGACGAATACGCGATCAGCCTTTTTTCTGTGGGAGGAAAAAAATAAACGCTGACTGCCTGTTAGCTAACGTGAAATAAAGAATAACTGAATATCCCATCCTGTATATACGTCGGAGTGAAAGCATAACGAGCTATCCACACAAAAAATATATTGGATTGTTTTTGCACGTTTACTATTCATACCCGCTGAAACAGACCTTATTGTGGTTTGTGACGTACACAGCCGTAGACGTTGGGTCTTCAGCTATTTTTATTTAACGTTATCTAACGAGCGATCAGCCTTTTTCCGTGGCGTGTAAAAAAATCAACTCTGATCGTCCGTTAGCTAACGTGAACCGAATATCCCATCCTGCCTTACGTCCGAGTGAAAGCATATCGAGCTATATCGACAAAAAATTATATTGGATTGGTTTTGCACCTTTGCTGTTTATACGTGCTGAAACAGATCTTATTTATTGTGGTTTGTGACGTACGTAGCGGAAGCTAACCACGAACGTACGATCACGCATTCCAAAAAATATATTGGATTGACGACGAATACGCGATCAGCCTTTTTATCGATCCGCGGCGGGTAAAAAAATCAACCCTGATCACCCGTTAGCTAACATGAAAACAATATAACCAAATATCCCATCCTGTGTACGTCCTAGTGAAAGCATAACGAACTATTGACAAAATATGTTGGATTGGTTTTGCACCGCGTTGTGGTCGTGTGACTGTTATATGCCCGGCCAGCCGGCCACGGTCTTAAATAGACTAAATGCCCGGCAGCCAAAAAATTTACAGAATTTCCACAGAAAGATTTTTTCAAACTTCTTGATAGTATAAGATGTGTTTTTAGAAATGTTGAGCGATTCCAAAAACCATGTTGGTTTTCTATTTGACGAAATATCTGAACTTGGGCATAATAGTAATAGTAAAATCGCTGTGTTCTCGACACTAATTTTTGGCTCAGCCCGGCATTCAGGAATACTCACCAAATTCCCGCAGAAATCCTCATTTAAACCTAATGAGAGTATTCTATGTTTGATAAGAAATGCCAAGCGATTCTAAAATTAAATTCCAATTTAGTCTATTTAAGACCGTGCCCGGCTGCCGGGCATATAGCCACAGCGTTGCTATTACGGTGTTCAAGTGTCAAACAGACCTTAGGGCCTGTTTACATGGAAGGCGGGTGCCCCGGCACCGAGTTACCCGCAACCGAGCTACCCTGGGGAGCCAACTTTTCATACGTTCTAGAAACGACAGCCACTGCAGAGGGTACCCGCTGCCGGGGCCCGGCTGCGGGACCCCGGCGGGAGCGAGCCGAGGGAAAGAGTGCAACCGTGGAATCGTCGCTGGAATGAGGAATAGAATCCCGACACAACGACGCAGCGCGACGGACCGAAAAGGGGGACGCCAGAGCACCCATGGAGCACCCACCCGCCAAGACGCTGCCCGGGGGGAGGGGTCCCTCTAGCCGGGACTGGGCCGGGGCACCCTCCCTCCGTAAAAGGCCCTAACTGTCACGCAGCGGTTGCTAACAAGGAACCTGCGATCGGGCAATTTTTTTTAGGGAAAGAGGGAAGAACAGAACGCTCCGCGCTCGTTAGATAACGTTAAATAAAAAATAACTTAAGACCCCAATGTGCACACAAGAAAAGATATTTTTTTGTTGCACCTTTAGTATTTTCACGCGTACACGCGTTAATGTATATGTTGGTCTACAAGCACGTGCGCACGGTTTTAAAGACGATTCTGTGCAGGCACAGGTGAGACTTATTTCACGTTTTCAGCTTTCTATTTTTGGATAAGCACTTTTGGCTTAAATTTTGTGTTTTCGTTACGTATACTTCCGCCTTTGAATTAAGCACGTTCTCTATGTTGGTTTCTTACTGTGGAAATACGTTATTAGCCAATCAGAAGGCAGTGTGCTGATACGTATATATATGAGTGAGGCGGAAAAGTTTACAGTTCGCCTTAGACTGGGTTGGCTATCTATCGGGAAAGCTTTTGACAACAGTGGTGACGAATTTTTGCAGCGTTATTACGCGGGGTTGGTAAGTAATTTGCATTTTTTAATTTGAAATTTAAACGAAGTCTCCCTAGATTTCTGAGTTCGGTTTACCACAGCTTTCAACGTTTGTCTCGTGTCAATAGATAAAAGATTTCTGGAGTTCCGAATGAAAGCAAATAGTAATGGAAAGAAAGCAACGCCAATTTATTGACAAGAGATGAAAAAGACATTCAAGCGTCTACAGCAACAAAAGCTTACAAAGCGATAAAAACAACCTCCTGGGAGGATATACTAGCCTTTACGGGGGGGGGGGGGGGGGACTTCCATTTATGGGCTATATAGGTATGTGCCGCGCGATAGGGTATGGTTTTTGAGGCTCTCGGTCCTTAAATAGGGTCTCATTTTTGCTCCTTTTGGCATTGTGTTCCCGGCATGATCCTTAGATAGGGTACCTAAATTCTTTCAGCTAAAAAAATAAATAAATAAATAAACGCCCAGCTAATCGAAAAATAAAAAGTGATCTTTAAACTGAACTAACCATTCAATTATTAGTAAATCGATTTTATAAAGATTTGTGTTTTGCCGTGCGCGGTTGGCCGTTATTTGGGTTGTCATGCAACGCTTTCTTGATCTCTTCCCCTTGAATTCGGTTTCGGGTTTGGGCCTTAAAAAGGGTATCAATTTTCGCTTTATTTATCCTTAAATAGGGTCAGGGTTTAAGAACCTTCGCGGAACACGCCTATCCGAAATTTATGGGAGTCCTCCCCACCCCTCCCCCCCCCCCCCCACGATGGATAAATAAGCCCGTTTAAATTTACGGGATAAAGCTTCTGTGATAGGATCTTATTACAGAAATAATCTTTTCAGCCAATTTTGGGTGTCTGTACTACGCTTGTGTTTTATTGAGCATTTTTTGAGGCGAAAGCATTAAGCATTATTCGAGCATTTTTGTAGCATTTTCCTGTTTTTTTTTTTTTTCAGAGAAAATAAAAAATGAATTGAAGTAAAAAAAAAAAAAAATTCGTTGGGACCTTGGCTTAATACGATGTCTACTTAACGAGATTGACTTTATGTTGCTGTTACTGACGTTTGTGATTTAAAAAGCCGTACGCGTCCTGCGTTCAAACTCTACAAAATTATATTACCGGTTTAAACTATCAGTTATGCATCTAAATTGAAAATACTACATTGAAATTGAATGGCATGCACTGCTTATTATCAATAGACAAACATTCTGTTCTACTTAATTAATAACGAACTCGAAATTTGAAAAATAACTTGGCTCTAGTTATTTATGCAAGACCGTACAAACTGGCAGAACCGTCTTGACAATTGCCTAGTCATGCAGGCTCTAGATCTGCGATTTAAGGTTTACCTCGACTACCGTATTTATTCGAATAAGCGCCCACCTCGAATAAGCGCCCACTCTGTAGGTAGTAAAAGTTAATAAGCGCCCAGCCTCGAATAAGCGCCCACCCCCACCCCCTAAAAAATTGACATGCACGAGAGTTTTAAAATGAGAGGTGTGAAATTGACTATTATATATAAAGTACTACCAAGAGACTACTCTGAAGATAAATCTTTCTCAATAATTTACAGAAACTTTCAAGGATCAGTAAAAAATTCGACTTTTGGACACCTTTACGTTCTGTAATTATTTATTTTTTTCTTGCAAAATAAGCGTACTTCTTGCTAAGAATGGTGAAAATTTAATAAGCGCTCAGCCTCGAATTAGCGCCCACCTCGAATAAGCGCCCACTCTCAAGGTCCAAAAATTTAATAAGCGCCCAGGGCGCTTAAACGAATAAATACGGTAATTAGATTTCAACTTATCTTGACAGGTGTTGTTAACTACTCTGGTAAAAGATTACTTTCGACATCATTTTAACATACTTGAGGTGTGCTACATTTAAGGTTCTTTCTCTAGAAAGGGGAAGCTGATTGTGAAGAAACATGAGAAGTTTACAGAGTTTGGTGATTTTTACGTTCCTAATTTTCTTGCCAGCGGGTAAGTGTGATCTTTGTGTCATCTTTATTCTAAGTGCAATGAGAAATATCTAATTTCTGAGTTTGCTAGTGGTGCGATTTCTACTGACGCATACTTGAGTACGTTCGTTGAGTTTTGCTTTGTACAAAAAAATCAGGCTACAAAGTCAACTCGAAAACGTCTTTTCGTTCAGTTCGTATTCCTTAACAAATGTCTTCAAAAAAAAAAAAAAAAGGAATTAGATTTTAATTAAAGACAAGGACATCACATCATACCAATAGATGTTAATAAAACAGGATCATGGCTTTGTAAATTTAAGTTCTTGCTTCTTTGACTAGTGAATGTGGATTTTTTTTTTTACTTTTCGAAAAAAATTGGGTCGGTCGGGTGACGGGAAACGAAAAATTTTTGGGATGGCCAAATAGAAACTGTCGCCTTATTTACGCAACACACTTGCAGTGATAACAGTTCCTTAAAAAATCTGCCGGTTAAAGGGTTAAGCATGGGAATAAGAATAGTGAGGAAGTACAAGAGCAAATTAAGCGCAAGAACAAAGAAAAGAAGAACAAAACAACCATTCTATCTTAAATTTAAGTTTCTTCAGTCTTATGTGTAATCAAATGTAATCGCAGGGATAAAGCATGAGTACCAAAACTGAACTAAAACTGTTCGTTTTTCGCCGGTTCAATTATGCTTCAGCGTATAAAGCTTGTAGGACCACGGCAGCGGGCTAAAATATATTTTAGCCCGTTGAATTCTCCATTTTAGCCCGCAAAATACGCCACAATACCCGATGAAATGATTATAATAGATATGTTTAATTCTAGTGTCGATTCTAGTAGCAAGAATACACTTTCAAGATCTTTATTTAATTCTTCCAGTCCCCCAACAACTGAAAGTGACCCGGAGGGAAAAGAAAGTAATCGAGACCCTGGGAACGAGAAAGAGTTTCGTTGGGTTGTGATACGATACGAAATGTCTGTGTTAACAACAAGCAGTTTTGTCAATTTCCATACTTTTTCTTTCAATACAGCTATTTCTCGCAAATGTTACCAATGCCGGAGTAGGTACTCGTGGAAAGAGTGCGAGGATACACAAATCAAGGTGGAATGCCAAACTTCGCAGGAGTGCATCACATTCAGTGCTCACACCTCACTTGCCGATCATGTTTATGAAAAAGGCTGCGCGATAACCTGCTCGGCGTACCGCATCGCAATCTGCAGGGTGAATGGTATCCTGTGCAAAGTGCAATGCTGTTCCTCAGATTACTGCAACGGCGGACAAAGTCCTACTACTGCTACAACTAAAGCTCCTTATTTCAAACATACAAATCCTACTTCAGGGTGCTTGCTATTAAGTGCATCTATCAGTATAATTAGTTTTTGTTTTGGTCTATTTGCATTGGTATTTGTGTAAGTTATTTACCTTTAAATTAACCTTGAATGATACTTTATTAAAGTGTTGAAGTATTTAGCTTAAAAAAACTAATTGTGGACACTATTTACATTATATATATCTAAGCTATTTAAAGTACTTTGTTGATGGCCTGCGTTCCAATTTTCCCTGAAGTTTTAATTTTCTACTTGTTTTTTTAGTAATTATGTATATATATATTGTTATGTAGTTATTCATCAAGTTTAAAGTTTGAAAACAGTGTTAGGGAAATAAAATGAATTCTACGAGAGTCAACCCTCCGTTAAAGAGTTAAAGCAGTTTATAAGACTAGGAGTTGAGATGATAGCAAGTAATAGAAGGAACGAACGGAAGGTCATGGGAATGTTTCGGATGTTCACATTTTCAGATGTGAAAGATATGATTTTTCTCAGTGAGTCACTAAATGCTGACAATTCGCTTAGTTTGTATAATAATTAGTGACATTGAGAAAAGGAAGCAATGTAACATAACATAGCACGTGCAATTCGATTGCAAAGCCATCAGAAACACCAATTTATGGCGCCAAAAAGCTCAAAGCTCGCAAGTAATCTTCGTAGTGTTTTTGCTCTACATATTTCCCGCTAAAGCCTCAGAAAGTAAATTTTTTCCTTAAATTAACTTAGTAATGAATAATTATGAAAGCAATATATAAGAATTAAGGCCTCGTAAATTCGTTATTCATCAGAGCTGACGCATAAGGGATGAAAAGATCGGTTCTCCGGCACTTTACAAGACCATCTTGCTTCAAGCGAAGTTTCTTGGGAAGCATTTACAAAGTACTGAACAGAAGCGCGAAGGACTCTTTAGCGAAAAGGACATCACAAACGGCAAACGCAGCTTCCACATTTTACATGCCGCTGATTATACGTACTGCATGTACTCAAAATCATCGCCAGCGAAAAAGTCGAAAATCGAGTGCATGTGTCACATATATAAAGCGCCCAGGCCCCACGCGTTGTTTTAGCAATGTTTTAGCATCTTCAAGATTATAGCTTGACTGGCTGAAATGTTTTTAAGTTGTTAGTATCTGAACAGGAAGTGTTGAATAAAAAGTTGTTTTTTTAATTTCTTTGTATTTTTTTCCTACTTCTGATGAAATAGCTAAGATAACTCATCCGTTTTGTTAAAGCATTTCCCCCCTTGATTTGGACCAGTCTTGGGACATAACAATAGAGCTAAAACGAAACGTATAAAGTCAAAGGAATCTTTCCATCGATTAACTGACAGCCCTCCCCGATTAAAAAGTCCCTCTCCTCTTGGATTTTTTTGTTGAATCCACCCACATTTGCAAATGATTGACAGAAAGCCACGGGTCGGAACTTTTTGCTTGGCATATCTTTTGGACGACGGCTACTCACACCGTGTCGGAACTAGCAAGAGTTTTTATCGCTCAGTTCCCGATAGCATCGATCAATGCTGTTTATATAATCAAGCGAATGTGGTTGTGTGTCAGTTTCCTTCCTACGAAAAAAATCACGAAAATGAGTGGAATGCTTTCCTATCGACACAGAACAAAAGCTAACAGGAAGCAACTCAGTGTTTGCACAGGACCTTTTTTTATAAATATATATCACAAATATGTACTTTAATTATGCTTTTAAAACATAGGGTCGGGGGGGGGGGGGGGGGGGGGCGCCCCCCCCCGGGGATGGGGGGAAAAAAAAGAAAAAAAAAAAAAAAAAATTTTTTTTTTTTTTTCCCCCCTTTAAAACGCACCCTTTTTGAAAATTCTTCTCAAAAATTTTACATCTCCCGTTTTCCAGACTTTTCATTTTCGTGGACAGGCTAGAAATTTCAGTTTCCCTCGGTGTCTGTCAAATTTCCCGGCATTCAGTTTATGTCTAAATGTTCAGTATCGCTTATATCAAAAATATTGATTTACTTAGACTAAAATAAACGTCGATGCAACAAACCGTGACAAACTCAATTGCAATATGGCGATCACGATTCACGAACAGAGGCAACGGCAGCGCAGACAACACAAATTCACTCCTTTTTACTGTTTTTGTCATGCATGAATATAATTTTTCAGCTGTTATTTTATTTCTCAAATAACTTTTATCCTATTTCACAAAAATTCAAACATAACCCCGCCTTTCAAATGATTTAGGATTTTTTGCTTCATAACTGTGGTCAACTTTACTGCGTTCCTTGGTGCTATATTAAATCATTGACTCTCGAGTTCTAATCATGAGAGCCTATGCATATATTTAACGTGTAGGCTGTTTAGTTATAGCAGCCACTGTCTTGAGTTTTCCAGTTTCTCGACACCCTGTTTATTTCAATAGAAGCTAGGGTAAAAATAAACAAGGCTTCAGCTGACTGGAGAAGAAAAATAATATTGTTCAAAACTTATTGGTTTCCCAACCGGCTCCCAACCTCGTCTCCATGACGCTTTTCCCTTTGAATGGAGAGAGACCTGGAGACAAGGTTAGAAGTTTCCACCTCGTCTAATCTCTTACCCTCCCTCCCTCATTTTCCTCCCTAGCCCCTTTTACTACTTCATTACCCCGACAGAGAGGGGGATAAGTCAACAGGGTCTCATAAGCCGTGAATATTTTGGATTTTGCTTGCGCCCTGGATAGATTTTGTTTATCTTACTCCATAATACTTTTTTTGAAAGATCGTCTTTACTCATGTGTCACCCTTTTTATTAGAAGCAGCGAGCTCAGTAAAATTAATGTTGGCAAAAAAGATGTACAAGCAAATACACCAATGGTACAAGTCCACATCGTTTCCTACTGTTTGAAAAAAATCGATCGTATGCAAAATAAGCCGTTTTATGTGACCATATGTCTTCTTAGCAACAATATATTTTTTAGCAATAATAAAGAAGAATCAGTTGATTGTTCTGTTTTGCTGTCAACTGATCGGCTTGTCATAATTTTCGTCGAATGTTACCAGAAGCTATTTATGCCTCTTCGGCTTCTTCGCCAGCCATGCCATCCACGACTTGTACATGTGGCGAATTCCTTCTGGTGGAATTCTTGATATTTTTCGCCGTATTCCTGGCTGGGTTTGCAAGCAATGCTTTGTTTATTTTAGTGAGCTGCAAAGAGCTTGTGAATAACAAAGGCTGCAAAGTTAAGATCTACAATAATTATCTGGTGCACTACTCCATCGCAAATGCTATTCTGTTGATCAGTATGCCGCTCGATATCATCAGCTTTGCTTCAGGTGGATCGTGGTATTTCGGGGAGCATTTCTGCAGGTAAAACGAAAAGTTATATTTTCAATTTTAGTCGGCTGCAATTTGATTGCGGACGACTGCTTTGACACAAAATCAGCCTTTTTTAATTTAGAGCGTTTGTTCGAGCGTTTATATGCTTTCTAAAGAAGTCAACATTTTATTCTTAGTAAAGCTGTCCGAAAAATTTTGGTAATTCTCCATTATTTAGCTTTCTTTGAGTTGTTCTCAAGTTTTCTTTATCCAAGATGTACGATTCAAATCAACATTTGAACTTTTGGATTCAAATAAACATTTGAATCGCTTAGCGGAAATACTGTCTTTAAACTGTTATGATAAGGGAAAAATCGAGGCGCCTGTGAATATTTTGATTACTCTTTGCCTTGCGCTTTCATGCATAGATTTATTCAAAGAAATCCTTTCCCTTTCAAGTGGTAGAAGTAAGGTCTATGGCATTACTACAAGTTTGTTGATCAACACTGGAAATTAAAGAGAGAGTTTTGATCACATTACTCATGAGTTAAGAATAAACTAAATGATACACTTCTTGTTAGAAGATCTCAAAAATTTGCATAACAGACCACTTTTCAGTGACAGGCTGTAATATGTTCTAAGATCTTCCGTCGATTAACATCAAATGGTTCTGGTTTTTTTTAACAATAACCATTTCGAATGAGCGCAGCTTGCTTTTTGGATGCAATTCTCTCTTTATGTAAATTCGGCGCTCTGTGAATTAATTTTAAAAGACTTGCCATGCTGGTTGTATGAAAACGTTTTGTTCACTGTTATTACACTTGAAAAAATACCAAACTCTTATCGGCTAAGAGATATGTAATTTTTGGGAAACACAGTGCAGAGAAAAAGTTATTTAGTGCAAATTACAGCGAAGATTTCCGAAGTTAGTACGACCAACCTCTGTGACATGCCGACCGTCATCCGAAGAATTGCGAAGTGGCTGCTTCCAGTGCTTAACTGTTGAACTTGATCCAAACGCCTGAGGGAAGCTGAGGGAGTTTTAAAAGAATTTGAAATTGTGTTAATTTTCCTCGGCTTGTGTTTTTATCAGGCTGTGTAAATGTAAATTTTAAGAAAACACGACTTGACGAAGCCCTTAAATTTATCTGCGCAGGTTGCACTTTTTTGTTGAGAGAGCCCTATACGTTGCCATAGCAACCCACGTCCTGAACATGGTACGGGATACTTTCGCACCATTCGGCTTCCCTGCCATGCCGTTCAGCTGCACAAGCACTTGGATTATATCACTGGTGTTCATGTGCCCACTGTTACTTACCACCACCATCGTAAAGACGCCGGAGGGGTGCATACGCTGTGAAGTAATGAAGAACAGTTTGGGAAGGATGTGGATGTTTCAGTGGAGCGAACAGCTGTACGTGGCCATTTTGCCTCTGATCGCGATTTGGTTTTACAGCAACAAGTACGGCGAGCATCCAGACTATGAAGCCATTGACAAAGCTGGTAAGAACAAGGCCTTTATTTTAACTTTAAAACAAACTTGCAGCCATGCATGTTAAGAAGGTCTTGAAGGGGAATATAAAATCCCATTTCCCAGCCCAGATTTTGCTAAAATCCCATTTCCAAGCCTATTTTTCCCCATTTTCCAAATCCCAGCCTAGTTCTTTTGCTTATTCGTTTGTGATTTCCATTCCCAGTGACCCAAATTCATTTTTCCTGATTTGCCCAATCCCAGGAAACGCGTGAGTCCGACGGGTCGCCATCTTGGCGAAGATGAAATGACTCACAGTTTTTCATCTTCCCATTTTTTCGCATTAATCACGGATCCAAGATGGCGGCCCGTCGGACCAACGATCGACCGACCACAGAAAAAGGAGACGTGAAGCAGTATATTTCTGAACCGGTTGTCAGACCCTGGAAATAAAGATAATTAGGCTCAATGTTTTATCGATTGTGAACTTGTCCAGTTTGGAAAAGTAATATGAAAATGGCAACTAACTGTTTAGTGTAAAGATAACAGACTGCATGACAGTAAAAAATGATCACAAATTACTATTCACGCCAGTCGCTGGATCCACAAGATTTTACTTTAAGTAAACGCCCTTTAATGAAAGATATATTTTTTCTCTCAAGGCCCGGATGACGTTGGTGGTAAATTCAAGATGAATCTGCGCTCGATATGCATTGCTCTCGCATTCACCATCTTTATCTGTACCAGTCCAGCTCGTCTTACTGAGATCGCCGGCGGAGATTTCAAAATGTGGCCTGGGCACCAGGTTATCTTTTCCTTCATCCCTCGTCTGCTGATCTACGGGCAGACCATAATATTCACTGCAGTGTGTGCCTACTACTATCCGGGCTTTTACCAAGGAGCCAAGATTGCCGCAGGAAGGCTGTGGAGCTGCCGCAAGATACCGGAAAAAATCATCGCTGGACAAGAAGATGAGAATAAAGAACTTCTGTCATAACTGATCACGATCTGTATTGGGAAGTTCCTTCAGATCTTTTTTTTTCTTTCTCATTAGTGAATATAACTGAGCAAGGCCTTAATTGTCACTCGCATATTGATTTAAATACCTGGAGGCAATGGTTCGATTTAGCGCCCAGGGACTTTGCACTAATTTACTTTTGGTAACTCAAAACTGTAACAAGAGGGTCTCAATGGGGTGGTGGCTTTTACGGTTAACTGTTAAAATTTTGGCTTTTTTACGGCTAACGGTTAATTTATTTCCATAACGGTTAACAGAAGTTAACAGTTAATTTTCATTGTTTTAAAAAGTTAAAAATTAATTTCCATTATTGAAAAGCATATTTTAGGTCTCAGGGCCATTCTGGGACGATGAAGTGAACTAGTTTGGTTTATTTATAATTACTGACCGATTTTTTAACGTGCTTCAAAGAAGGAAAGGATGTAGCGATAGGCTCTTACCGATAGTGCTAGCACTTTTTTGGCATTATTTGCTTTCGCGAGCAATTTTTTCTACATTTTATCCCAAAAAGCACTTCGAATTCTAGCATTATTTTGGATTTTCGACTGATTATTTGTATAATTTTGTCTGGGGAAAAGGTTTGATAGGTCAGCGGTTGCCTTCTAGAAACCCAGTCCATCACACTCCAAGATGGCGTCATCCACGTTGTCATCGAGGAACAATGGAAGACAGCCAGCCAAGGCAAAAAAGTGAAAAATGTTACTGAAAATCTGAATAATGTTATATTCTATGTTTAAAAAAAAATCGGAAAAAGTGAGCATTTTTATGTAAACCACGAGCACTTTTTAAAAAAATTAGCATTATTTTAGCACTTTTTCGCAAAAACAAGCACTGGTTTAAGCATTTAATGTTTTTTTTTTACGAGCACTATCGGTAAGAGCCTAAAAGGATGTAGTGATTTTTAAATGGCAGTAAGGGATTAGTCATTATTTCAGTTTCAGCCCTATCAGTTCATTCATCTGAACCCGGTTCTGACTTGTGAAAGTATCTTCCTAAATAATAGAAGCTGGAGCATAACTCTTGCTCCTGAAAAAAAAAACAACAACTGAATCGCATCCCTTCACCGCGTCTTTAGGATGTGAAGCTATCATGTTACTGAATGGCGCGTAAATGTCATTTTTTTTTTTAAAAAAGGCCACCATATATTTATAGGCTCCTGGGGCTATAAAGACTAAACTTAAGACCTAAAGCCTAGAAACCCACCATCAAGCAGCACATGCATACCCTTAATACTTAGTACCGTATTTTCTCGATTAAACGCCGGGTCTCCAAGCTGTATTTGAAAATAAACCCCTTAAACAATTATTAAAGGTTTAACCTGCTTTAAAAATAATGTCTAAATATATTGCTGTCAAAAATAATGAATAAAAATCATTTCTGAGAAACATAGGGCTTGAACAAACTCCTGGAACCAAGTAAACGCCGGCTCTATCGGGCCAAGTTTGAAATAAACGCCTTCCCCCTCCCCACCTCCTCAAACCTCCCACTACCCATCGGTTTACGTGTAAACCTCAGGATAATGTATACTGTTTTATTGTTATGCATAAACCTTAATTGCCCACCAAAGTTTACCGACTTAAGTTAGCCATTTTTCTTTAAGCACGGTTTGTAGATGGTGTGAACCAGGAATTTGACTGACAGGCACCATCATCACGTGCTTAGACGATTGACCAATCAGATCGCGGGTGTTAAAAATATTATGTGACATGTCTTGATGCTGTATTGACGTTTCAACTAGGCTGATATTGAGGCCTTCCGGCGTTGAGTCACCTGTTTCGTGTCCTCGCAATCTCTGCAGCCCAACGTTCCGTTTCCCAGCGCCATTCTACTAACATCGACAGGAAGGACCGAAAGAGTGAAGCAACATGTTGAATTTGCAGAGAATGGCAATTGCTGTTACCCTAATTTTCCTTCCAGTTGGTAAGTGTGAGCTACGATTCTAAGCAAAAGCTCCAAATAACGTTACGGAAAAAGATTTACATGAGTAAAGAAGTAGCCGGGTTGTAAACTGATATTGAAAAAGAATGAAACAGTTTGCAAATATCTGAAATATACTAAATATCAACCCTCGCTTTCAGTACCGGGCCGACACTAAGTGCTCAAGTTCAAGTAATTTATATGCGTTACAGAATCGCTGCAAACATGTCGCTCATATGCAAATAAGGCTGTTGTTTGTTTTTGGTTTTATTCAAAGCACTCCCTTGTGGGGTAATCGAGCATTCCTTGTGCGCATAGTAGTGGAGCGTAACGTCATAATCAACAAGGAAAAATAATGAATGAACAATTTTTTTCTTTGGCAAAATTTATAATTAGTTTTTTACTGCGTCGCGAGATAAGCGTTTGCTTGACTGACCAAGTAGCTTGAACGGCGGTAATGGTAGAATCTTGTATCTTTTGTAGTCCATTCTCACTGATCGTCAAGAATGCGGAGAATGTGTGACTTGAGTGAGGAGGGTCACGCACGCTCGCTTAGGTCACGCTATTGTCATTTTGGCCCAAGCACAATTCGACTAGTGATATGGACTGCTTTCTTTTCGAGACTGCTTTGTAGTGAAACTAAAAATGTTTTCTCTCAGAACAGCATTCAATACTCAGAAATTTTATTTGGTTGTTGTGTCGCATAGCTTCAATATTGAATGTTTATTTCATTTTCATTCATGTACAGTTCTTTCGTGTTCTTTTCACTAGCCATTCTATTCATGATACAATATAATGATAAATGTCAGTTAACAAACACTTTTATTTTTAATAGCACGGTGTTGTTGTTATTGGACCAAGCTCACTGACTCTCTTCCGTAACTTAAGCCTCAAATAAATAACAAAACCAAATAGTCACAGGAATTTAGTTTATGAAAATGAAACGTCGCCCGATACATATATGATTTATACTATAATTAAAAGTTTGAGACTGCAGGCTTTTTTTTTTTTGGGGGGGGTTTGTTGTGTTTTTAAGAGGTTAAAAAAAATTTTATTTTTGGGGGGGGGGGTTTTTTTTTTATTTTTTTTTTTTTTGGTTTTTTTATATGATTTATAAAATGTAGCAAAGGATTTGCGACGCTGTCCTCCTTTAAAAAGAATGTTAGGCTACGCACCTCGGTCGTTCCGGGCGGTAGTCCTAGCAAGAAATGGGAAACCACAAGAGGCAAAGAAAGTTATTTTGATCTCCCACCGTGTAGCCCCTGATTTCCTTGGGCTAGCGCTAGAAGGAAATACATCGGTTGATTTCATCACTTCGAGAATTGCCACAGAGTTAATTATTTTATTTCCAAATCATTTAAATAGGATTCAATTGCGTGAGCTCGCTGGCGCCTACAAATGAAACGATCTGTCCTTGTTCCATACTTTGCTTACCACACTTTGATTTAAAGATCGAATATTCGACAGGAAAAATAAGAGCGCCTGTGTCTAGTGTATATTTTTCTGTCGGACCTCACCCATGTTTTATCGCGGTTTGTAAGTCATTGAATAGTATATCAACGATGATATCGAACAGCTAAAAAAATGAGTATCTGCCACAACTGAGGTTGAAAACTGAAACGGAGACCCTGATTGTCTCATATTTAGATTAACTATTTACAGTTTCTGTTTCATGTGGTCATAACTTTCAGCTAGGCTTTCAGTGTGAAAGGCACTGCCGGACTTTGACATAATGACGAAGCTTCAGCAAGAGAGGAAGGCTTTATGGCTGTCGGGCAGCTAGAAAGCTGTTCGCCATGAATCGTGGGGGCGGCCGGAACAGCTACTCGTAACGCGGCTATTCCAACAGTAGTATTTTTGCGGCACGGCTACCAATTTTAGCGATATAGTTTTTTAAAAAATATTCCTCGCTCAAACCAACAGTGCTTCTCTGTGTTTTGTTAAGCCTACCCTGCCTTACAACTTTCGAAGTCGTCAGTTTAATAAAAAAAATAGACTTTTTTCATAGTGCAAGTTCTTTTTGGCGGTATAATTTTTTCTATCTCTTTTTCTTCGAATTTATCTTCCTCAAGTCTAGTACTGGAGTAGTTTTTATTTTACTCCTGCTAAATCTTTTTAAAATTGCTTAATAAGGCAATTTAAAAATCGCTACATTTCAGAATCGCTAAACATAGCAGTCCACGAGCTCGCGAATTATTATGCGGTTTCGTTGCTCGTCCGGATCCTTGCCTGAATTTCGCTTTTGTTCACAATCTATGTACCAGGAACAGATATAACGATCATTTAACCAGTAAGCCACCTAAAAAATATTCTTTAATTCGAGTTCCTGATTCCTCATCAAGCCTAGCCGATCTGATCAAGCTGGTACGATCATCAAAATCTCTTTTCCGTAGCGCAGGACATCCGGTAACATAAAGGCTGCTATTAGATCTGCGGAACCAAAATTAATAGCTGTAATTTCTCAAGGCTGCTGTCATCCAAACTAATCATACTTAAAACAAAAATATAAAATTCAATTTTCGATTACTATCTGAACACCGTTTTTTTGAATCAATAAACAATCTGTTGTCAGGCTATTCCACTCCTACCGAGTGAAAACGTCACTGGGATCTGAAACATTCCGTTTGCAGAAAGTCAAAGTAAAGTGAAGTTTTTGAACGAGTTCACAAGGCATAGTTTCGTGCCATGTTTCAGTTTCCTTTATTCCTCAGTTCAAGGACGAAAGTTCAGTGCTGTCGGAATAATCGCCTCTGTCCATTAGATAATCGTTTTCGGACAATGGCTTAGCCATGCCAATATTTACGATTTAAAATGTAAAAATTTAAAAATCTAAATCTAAAAAAAAATGCTGTGTTAACATGAGAATAGGAAGATTTTGCGATCAGGAAAGGAAAAAGAGCGTAGGATCGGAGGTTGAAAATCTATAAATATACATAACATATGAAACACATACCAATACACACATGTGTGTGCCATATATAACTGAGAATGTCTAATGACGTTGCATGTGTTTGTTACTTTATATAGTTCCGCCGCGAGAAAAATAACGCCTGATCGCAGGTTATACATAGTAAAGTTCGATAAATTATGACACCTTTAAAACAAACACCCACGCCTTTGATATCTCAGTCGATCACAGACTTGATCAATCTAATTTTAGATCTTCAATAAAATTATTCTCCCCAGATTTTTTTTAATCATTACACTGATCACTATCACTAGCTATTGGACATTTGGTAAGCTTGCAAAAGCACCCACTTTAGCAATTTAATCACCCACCAAAAAAAAAAAAAAAAAAAAAAAACAAACCGGACCCTTGCTACGTTGACCCGACAAGCTTTTTTTAAGCTCGTAAAATGATTTCAACCAATCATTGTTAATCGTGAAAAAGTTTCTGGAGAGAGTATAGAGGCCCTCGATTCTGAAGTATCAATTCCTTGTTAAGTTTCCCTACAACTTATTCGAGTTTTGATCAGTTTGATACATTAACAGTTTGAAAATCGACTCTCGTGACGTTGCCACTGTGACGTGTTTTTTTTTTGTGTGGCTTTTTTTGTGGCTCGCCCTCACTGAGAAGACGAAGCTGGAAGGATGTAGAAATTATTTATTAAGCCGACATTTCCGATACTAATCAAAGTCAGCCAAAATCTTACCTCCCAAATATGTGCATGTGTAAACGTCAGCTACTGTAATCGGATGATAATTCTAAAAGGTTTGTTGACATAAGATGACAAAAACTTAGTGGGACACCATGGCATTAGTGTCCGTCAGTCACGCAATTGGGCGTAATAATATTTATTGATAGAGTAACCTTGTTTCATAGCCATTTACCAGTTCACAATTCTTATAAATTAAAGTTTTCGTTGTCAACAAATCCTTGTCAGTGGAGCAACTTTGGAGCTTTTTGTTTATTTCCCTTTTTTCGTTGGGCGAGCAAATTGGCGTTTCCGTGACGATTTCGCAAGAGAAATCTGAGAACGGGCGTCATCGAAAATGTCCATGCAGAATGTCATCGCCTCACATCGATTTCCTCAAGTCTTGCAAAATATACCCTTACAGTTTTCGCTCATAAAGTAACTGAACATTCAGAGAACGAAATAAAGATAACTTCACGGTAACTAGCCAAAGTAGGCCGGGTCGAACGACAGTGGTCCAACATCAATATTCTTTTGTTGTGGCTTTTTTGCCTGCAAAATAAAATAGTTCGCAGTCTTCGCAAGGCCGACGATCAATTAACGGTCATTAACCCAGAATAACCTTGTTATCAAAATAAACATTTAGCAAAATCTTGAATCATGTGTTTGTAGAGAACTACATTGCCAACCTTACCTCTCCGAACATCTGTTGTAAAATGTCGAAATCCATACCCAAATCCCAGTTAATCTTGGATTAAGCTATAAAGTAAAATTCTGCTGGTCATCCAAAACGCAAAACGTGCGTGCGCTAGCGCAAGACTGTCCCATATCGGAATAACGTCATTATCCATAGGCGTGGCTCTAGCTGTTGACACGCCGCGGAGGTGTAGAAACATTTCCACGTCTTCTGCCAATAAAAAGACGTTCGAGTGCTGTGTATATTCATTTCAAGCAGTTTACTTGTAACGCGCAAAGCGAAGTATCAACATCAGAAGACGACAGCCCCAAAGATTTTCGACATTCTTTACTTATTCGACAAGATTACAAAGCTTACCCGACTCGAATGAAGATGACAAATTGGTTTGTAGCGTTCTTGTCTGTCTCCCTGTTGCTCGCATTTGGTGGCTGTGGTGAGTTGAACTTTTGTTATTAGCAAGAAATCCCTGCGTTAGAGACAGCTACTGTTGCTGTTGTTAGTAGATTTTGATCTATCTTTGTCACCGAATTCTGGCAATTACAATATTCTAGGACCTGATTTACTTGACCTTTGAGCGAAAATATCAGACGGCAACCGCGAAATATTAAATGATGTTGATAAGAGCCTGATGTAATACAACGTGAACAGCGCTTTTGTCGGTACCAGCTAAAATCGCAATAAACCTTAAATTTGCCCAAATTATTATTCAGATAATTTGTTATGAAGTTATTTAGCTGGGTCATTTTTTTCTTTGAACAACGTTTTGGGATTGCGACACTTTTATTTCAGCGTGATTCTGATTGCGTTGTACACAGACGTAGGCACACTCTTGATTAGATTAGATTAGACACATATTTGGAAAAAGAAAACTTAAAGTAGCTATAAACCTTTGAGTTTTGTATACACAAAACTAGGTTAAACTAGGGAATATTTAAATAGAGCAAGCAACTGTGCATGAATTGCAAGACACGATCTCGCTGGTGTGAAATATGACCCGTGGAATGTAAAGCAGCGAGGGGGCATTATAAATATACATTTTTAAAAATTACAAAGAAAT
Organism: Oculina patagonica; assembly: GCF_052425735.1. NCBI lineage: Eukaryota > Metazoa > Cnidaria > Anthozoa > Scleractinia > Oculinidae > Oculina > Oculina patagonica. The sequence continues at coordinate 40,369,811 of NC_135759.1, forward strand.
TATCCTAATCATAAACTGGGCAAAACAAAACATCACTAAGCATGAAATGGGTAGCCAAGACATCTTTTTTCGTTTTAACTGAATAGTCGCGAGGATGTTTCGCAATAATATTATGCGTGTGCCGCAATCAAAACCATGTTGAAGACGTGCTTTTAGTTCTGCCATGCAGCCTGTTTTCTTGCTTCGTTGAAGACTTCCGGTTAAAAATCTCGCTCTCTACAGGTAGCTCATGTTCCCGTGACGTTAACTGTTAAACATCGTTATTTCCTTTAGCATTCGTTTAATACTTTGAAATCACTTTTAACCTTTTTCAAACGAGAATAATATTTCAATTTTAAGCAAAAGTAGAGTGAAAAGTTCAATGATGATTTTCTTTCTCCAAGTAAAAAATTAATATTTGTCTTGCACTTCTTTCTCAATCAATCGAACAGGCCAAATAAGATGGTCCAGAGAGAGTGAGAGAGAGAGAGGGGGGGGGGGGGGAGGGGGGAGGGGGTATAAAATCCCATTCCCCAGCCCAAATTTTGCCTAAATCCCATTTTCCAGCCTTTTGTTTTCTCGATTTTACTTATTCACAGTCCCAGTCCCTTGTGTTTTTGTTTGTTATTCCCCGACCCCGTGACCCCAATCCCTTTTCAGGCCCCTCAAATAGAAGAATACTGTTTTAAACAGTATACGTAATCTTAGATAGGTGTCCCAATAAACTAAAAAGCAAGACATTCATAAAGATTCAGAAAGATTTGGGTTGGTTGAGTGGTTGGTTGGTTGGTAGCCCGTTCCAGGCGTTCGGTTAAGTTTGGCGTTTTCGCGCTTCCCAACTAACCGAACGCCTGGAAAGGTAGTTGGTTGGTTGATTAATTGATTGCTTGATTGATTGATTGATTGATTGATTGATTGATTGATCGATTGATTGATTGATTGATTGAGCAGCTCATTCGTGCACCCAACAACTTCCAAATTTCGAGCAAACTAAAACCATAGGGTGAAATGCCAGTCGCCTAGATCTCCGGCCTCGGGTTTGAGCTGAGGGCGAGACGACGATTGGCATTTCTGGCTATGATGATGATGATGATGATGATCGGATGTTTTTAGTGAGAATTCGAATTTTGATTTTCAAACAGATTACATGTATTTGAAATGGTTCTTTCTTATTCTTTCAACAGCATACTCTCTTAAATGTTACAATTGTGTCACATCTTCTGAAGAGACATGCGATAGAAACCAAACTCTACAAGAATGTTCAAATGCACAACACCAGTGTGCAACAGCTATGTACACTAATGTCGACAACAATGGGAACTTTTATTCTCAGACGTACAACAAGCGCTGCCTTCCATTAAACTTTATAAACAATTATTGCAACATTGTCAATAAATCAGGGCTGATACATAACTGTTCAATATCATCCTGTGCAGAAGACTACTGCAATGGTCCGCCCCCAACAACACCAACAGTTCCTACAGTGATAAGCACCAGTCCCTTTGAAGGCACGACCCAGGAGCCATCTACAACCGAACCGAAGAAAGAGGCGAGATCTGGAAGCCCATCTACAAACTTGACATCAAGCGTATTTGGTCTGGCAATGATCGCTTTGTTCTCGGCAGGATTTTGGAGATTTGCATAGTTAGCTGAGACAATCCCTAGAAATGATACACTTTTGACACTGTGCTTGTTGTATAGTTTACATTTTATGGAATAGAGTGGGGGGGGGGAATCGTTAAAGTTATATTTAGCCCCTGAGGCCTTTATCTTTTCAAGACTAAAGAGGGTAGAAGGGATGCTTATTAGAAGTGATTGCTTTTCTGTTCGTTAACTGTCTAAGATCGAACATAAGCTAGGAGGAGGCTTAAAAGATTGGGTGACAGGGGCTCAAAAGAACTTGTAAAATAATGGATATTTTAATTAATCATAAACGCGTGTATAAAAAAATAGAAGTTAATTCCTTATTTTTGAAAATAAGTGTGATTTCTTTTTTTTCAAATGCTAGTTGAAGTGTAGCGTTATAATTCCGTTAAGACGGATAAAATTAATTGATGATCTTTTTGGGAGTAGAATAAATGAAGTATACCCTAGGTTAACGTAAAAGAATAAATGAATGCGTTATTTTGCGATGCGATGTTATGTACTTTTAAGAGTTTCGGAAGAACGAATATTTAACTTTGTTCGACTGGAGTAATCAACTCGTTCCCTGTACTTTTCCTTTAAAATTTGTAGAGGCATCGACCGGTCACATGACCTATTATATACATACTTTTTACGCAGGACACGTATTTGAATAAGAGGTTGATGTAGTGTTGGAGATGAAAATCCTGCAAATGCAGCGATAAAAAAAGAAAAACGAAATTGGAATGATGCATTATTTCTCGCCATGCCTCGTTTATGTTTAATATGATTGTTTTCTTTTTTCTGTTCATGTTACTTTTTAATGAAAAAGTATAAGATATTGCAACAGGATACTGTAAATAAAAAACTAGAATACGTTAATAAAAAAATTTCTTTTTCTTTAGAGAAGAACTAACTCAAGTGTTTAGATTGAACAGTAAACAAAACAGAACGAATAAAGAAGCCGAAGATTCATCAGTACGGTCATGCGTATGGGATGGCCGAGGAAAAAATGGTTCTCCCTTTTTAATCCATTGATTCTTAGTTCCTTGCCCCCGGGTGGGGGATAGGGCTGGAAAATCCATGGGAAGAGAATGAAGATGAAGAGAATTCATGATAAGGCTCTTTCAACTAAAAATACCTATGTCAAGCCCGTTTGTAGTCCCATCCCGGCAATTAAAATGATGGAACCCACACCAGACTTGAGTGAGGTTTAGAAAAGTTCCCAGGTTGTATTTATTCTTCCCTCGCTGTCTCATAAAAGAGAGGGGGGAAAAAAAAACCCCTTTGAGAGTGCCACCTCTTTCCGTGCAAGAATTTGTTTAGTCGTCATTACACTAGCCTGCGTCGCAGACTTACAGTCTAAACCGCCGGTAGGATTTTGTGACATGTCCGGCTGCAACGCAGGCTACATTACACTCATTCCTTCTTTGTTCACGGAGGCTCTCAGAATGTAAAGGGAAGCGGGGGGAGGGGAACGGATCACATGGAGAGTAACCCTTTGCCCCGCACCTACCGTTTGTTTCGCCCTCCTCGCCGCTTCTCTCTCTACCATCAATTACGGGCCACCGCAACAAGCCGTGTATGCTTTATTTTGTTTTGGTTTTGTTCCCCATTTCGTAAAGTGCTGATATCAGGCGAAGCCTATAGCCATTTGGAAAATATATGCAAAGAACCAAGTCCGGAAGAGTCTGATGAGCAATATATTGTACAAAAGTCACCGGTTACCCCCGTTGGAAAAGGTTTGGTTGGGGTGCTCCGCTGAGGTGTAGAAACCCTAACCAGGAGCAACCAGGGTCGTAGCCACAAAAAAAATTATGACTGTGGCAAATTCTCTTCCTAGATATTTTCTCCCCCACCCCCCCCCCCCCTCTCCCTCCCAAAAAAAAATGCAAAAATCGTATGGTCTTCGAATGACACTTGGACAATCTTCAGACTAGAAATTGCAAAAAGGTGTTTGAAAGGAAAAAAGTTGCTCGAAATATGAAAAGTTTTTTTTTTTTAATTGCAATCACACAAAAGTACATCACTTACAAAAATACAAAAAAAGGATGCCCACTACTCAATACTTACTATTTACAACACTTTCACTACTTACAATGCGATGCTTACTACTTACAGTGAAAAAAAATTATTTTTTAAATACAAAAGAGACTAAAATACTATAACACTATACATAGCACAGGAGCTAATTGACAGAACTTACACTGCACTTACAAAAAAAACTGAAATTGTCACTAAAATAATACAGGTACTCACTATAACAACAGATCTAATGTAACTAAAATGATAAAGGATAAATATAAAAGACAAAGAAAATGCACCTTAACCTGGCTCTTTTACTTAATCAGTGGTACGTATACGAAAGCTACCGCATCGCTTATGCAGAGAGTGGTCCACTTTGTTTCATACTTTTTATAGCTAGAGTTTTTAATAGCGATTTGTCTTTCACATTTGACTTTGCTTTCCAGTAAGGCAAGAAAGACCTTTATGCTAGGAGTCTCTGACTGATTTCTTGCGAGATATAGATGATATTTAGCAATAAGAGGATAGTGATTGAAAGCATGATAGCTGGTGTTCTCAGGTCTGTATCCATAAAGAATTTCTGAAAAAGTAGGATTGAAATTGTCAGAGCGATTAGTATTCCACCATTCTATGACGTCTTTCCAAAATAGCTTAACTTCGGGGCACTCGCAAAACCTATGGAGAAGTGTCTCATTTTTACAGTGGCAGTGTTCGCAATGTGGTGACTCTTTTATTTTCATTCTATAGAGTGAGAGATTGGTAGGTATGATGTTATGTATGAGTTTATGCTGAAAGCTTCTTAATCTATTTTAAACGGTGATTCTAAATGGAAGTTCGTAGATATCCTTTAAGTTTGTCACTTGATTTCTTAGAGAGATTTCGACGGTAGGGGGAGTGAAGGACCTTTCCGCAAGCATCAAACGGGCTTTTTTTGCGGAGACGATATCATCGCTATTTGAATCAGCCTTTAGGAGTTCGCTAACACCACCGACACTGTTGCACGTGATTTTTCTTTTCCACGCTTTGGGGATAACTCCGGCGTAGTCGAGGAAAGTGCATCGAACTCTGAATTTGCGCTTAAAATTCTCGAAAGAGAGGAATTGGTCGTGATTGTCGAGGAGATCACTTATTCTTAAGATGTCTTGATTTACCCATGTTTTTTAATACACCGTTTTACCATTCGTCTTTATGAACCGGTTGTTCCATAAAATTTCTTGTTTGAATTCATTTGTATTAAGCGGTTATTCTTGCCACACCTTAAGAATATTTTTATAGAAAGGTGGTAAATTGTTAAGGTTCAGAAATTCTAGGTCGAAATTGCATTGAAATAGAAAAGCTCCTCCGACTTTACTTAATAAGGAATCAAGGCGGGCGCACCAGTGACTGCCAGCCGATTCGCAATAACGATTAACCCAGGTAATCTTTAGTGATTTTACAACATCTTCAAAGTTAATCATATTTAGACCGCCTTTACAGACTGGGCCAATCAACGTTTTTCTTTTAATTTTATCAGGTTTGAAATTCCAGATAAAGGAGAAGATGATGCTGTTGACCTCTTTTATGAATTCGGCAGGAACGTTTAAGACGGAGCAGCAATAAACAAGTTTGGCTAAATTCTTTACGATGGCTATTCTGCCTAAGATGGTTAGATGTCTTTTGCACCAGATGTTATGAAAAGTTGCCAAAAAGTTGCCGAGCAACTTGTGGAAAGCCTTATGCAGACGTTTTTTGTGCTCGTCACGCGGGAGAATCGCGCGACGAAGCTAATGAACGTCTGCATAGGCTTTTAATAACCAGAAGTGAGAACGATATGCACGAATAAGTTCACTGCCCCCCCCCCCCCCCACCACCCCCCAGTTTCATTGACATTCGCCTCGTGCGTCACACAGGTGGCTGTCTGCATTCGCAGGCTGCTCGGTTTGTCGAGATCAAAGCATAATGCTTCGATTATATGACTAATAACAATTCAGAGTACGACTGATGTGTTTTCGTGAGCATTCCTGTTTATATAATCTAAATGCCCTGTTTAAAGGTGTCCATTGTTTCATTGTTTTGCAGTTCAAATATATATCAAGTTACAAAAGTTGCTAGGGGTCGTAAAAAGATTCACTAGTCAAGAGGTTGTCACTCACAGCTCACAGGTCTAACAGGGCAAACACAAATCGAAGATGGCTCTTGATGTAGACACGGTATTACAGCACATCGGCCAGTTCGGCCCATACCAAATACGCATTCTCGTTCTATTTTTGCTAACGATTTTTCCCGTAACCTATCAAACGCTGATAATGGTTTTCATTGCGTTCGAACCGCCGTGGATGTGCACCGAAGGTAGCACTTCGTGTCTAGGTGCTAATTTCACCAACGGTTCAACGGCTGTAGTGTACAGTACGGCGACAAAACCCAAGTCCCTTTACGAGAGGCGATGCTCCTTGAACCGAACAGACTGGAAATTTGCCGACTATGACCTCTACGACGGACCGCATCTGACGATTGTGAACCAGGTAAAAAAATTGATTTCTTTTATGCATTCTGGATGTACCGTATTAACTAATCATGACGGGTGTTCTTTGTCTAAAACACCTTGTTGGCACCATGTATAACATTGTGTGAGTTTTGACTACTCACCTTTCACAGCTTTGGAGAAAAGATGTTTTTTTAGCCTGGGGTGTTTAGATAGCATCAAAACCTTTCGCAAGGCAAAATATCAAATACACACTCTTATCTCTCGCGTGTACCAAACACAAGCACTCACTGGATAAGAAGCTTTTTTTTCTGACAGATCAACTCAAACTGTACAAACACGCGCACACATTTTTAATTACACATACAGATCACGCGATCTATTATGGATAACGACCAGTCCATCTTTTTTCGTAATCCGTCGAGCGTGAACGAGAAAAGCCCAAATTTGTCATACCAATGGCCATTTTGCCACTCGCGTACATTATGGCTTCACGTTTGATGAAATAAGAAAAAAGAGGGACTAATGATTGCCTAGATGACCTAGATTCTTTGTCACTTCAAGCGTTACGTTACATGACAAAATAAAGTAATTAATTAACCAATTAGGTCCTTTGTCAGTACAAATTCACTAAACCAATCTAGAGCCCAGAGTTGGCGAGAAATCATCAGTTGTCTTTTCTAACATTCTCTCAGAACACACCAAATTACAGTAGTTAAAGCATGTCTCAATTTTCAAAATTCCAGGAGAAGGATGTCCCGGAACCCTCTAACCAAATTCTACCCTTTCAAACTACAGTGTTAGAAACTGTTTAGAAGATAGGAGGGGGTGAGGGGTGAATAGAGGTACGCAAATTCGTCGATCCGTGTTTAGCATAACCCAGAGACCGATCTATTCAATATAATAAGTGGTTTATCTATAGTTTTTTTTCGTGATTTTGGCAATTTTACTTGCACGCGCTCCCAGGGTAGTCTATCGAAAATTAACCTGCCCTTGCCTAGCTGAATTAGTCAGAGGCACCAGCCTCATGAAGAAAACGGTCTCTATAGGACTTGGAATTTTCTCTGGTGTAGTATATATTGATGGTAAATCCATTTCGATTACTTCCTTTCCGCTAAACAAAACTTGAGCAGTTGATGAAATAAAGGAAAGGTCAACATTTCGAACTATGTCTATGGCCGTAAAATTCCGGTTAAAAGCCCTGGGCTTTTACAACTTGGTAAGGGGTTTTGGGTGGGCTTATAAACGGGAGGGCCTACTGATCCGGGGGGCTTATAAGCGGAATAAAAAAAAAACGTTTTGAAACGAGCCACTTCATAAAAAAGCAACATTTAGCCATGTTCTGTACTGTCATCTAGCAGAGGAGGGTTTATAACCGGATGCATTTTTTTTTTGTTTCCAGTTTCCAAGTAGATGGGCCAATAATCAGAGGGGCTTTTTAGCGGGGAAGCTTATAACTGGAATTTTATGGTATTCATACAGTAGAATCCCGATTTCTCGAACTTTAGTCCAGAGGAAGCGAAAATTGCTCCATGAAATCGGGAGGGGTGGGGGGGGGGGATACAAAGAGGTACTATTCAAGGCCTGAATGAAAATTTGTGCAAGAAATTGGGAGTTTCGAGAAACCAAGGGTTCGAGAAATCGGCATTCTGCTGTATATCGTTTCTTTCTTTGTTTGCAGTTTGATCTGGTTTGCGGGCGTGCTTTTCAAGCTTGGTTGGCTAACTCGATGCTGTTCTTTGGTTGGGCTGTTGGTGCAATAGTGCTTGGCATCATCTCAGACAAATTCGGCCGCCGAAAAGTGTTATTCCCTTCGCTGGTAACCGTCGTGATAGTGGCATTTGCCATGGCGTTCGCAAAAGCGTATTGGATTGTCGCCGTTTGCCGATTTGTCATCGGGTTTTGCGAGGCTGGTTGCTTTATCACAATGTTCGTGTTGGCGACTGAATTAGTAGGGCCTGAAAAGAGAGCGTTGGCAGGGACCCTGGTATGGATCTACTTCACAGTGGCCCTCCTAGTACTTGCCATAAAGGCCTATTTCGTGCGAAATTGGAAAATACTTCTGATTTTGTCGTCTGCACCATTTGCCTTTATTGTTGCTTTTTGGAAGTAAGTATGAGCTCCGCTGTTAAAATAAACGACAAATGTTCAAAACGAAATTTGCAGTTTGTAGATCTCTCTACTGGCATTGATTTTAGCAAGGCAAAATTTAACGTAAGATTATTCCACGTGCAGCTAACTGTGTTTTAAATGTTCAATACCGAATCGAGTACTACTGAAGGGAGGAGAGTGGGGGGGAGAGAGGGTGTAATAGTTTGTATGTTGGACCCAGGATTGACCGGTTCGAGTTTGAGTGCTGTTATGTTCCTTAGCAGGAAAATATTCCACACACAGGCATACATTCGCACCTGCGATGGACTAGCATCGATCCTGGACAAGTTGATTACTCCCAGTCGCTTAGGTTATATTGTTCATGTGTTGACTCTAAGTTGCAATCGTCGATGCAAGCCTCGTTCGGTCAGCGGGATCTAAGTACACACACTACCCGACTTCTCAGTTTATAGTTTCAGCTTGAACAATTCTGGGTGCTTTTCTATATCTATACCCTAGCCCTGCTGGATCACAATGCTATACATTTTATATCATCTAGGTTAATTCCCGAGTCAGTTCGATGGCTGTTAGTAAACGGAAGGAAAGACGAAGCTCGTGCAATCCTGGAGAAGGTTGCTGTTATTAATAAGAAGGAGATGCCGAAAGATGAGCTCTACGTTCCTGTTCAGTCTTCAAGGAAGAGCGTCGTTGAACTTTTCAAGTCATGGAAACTTGCTAAGCTGTCACTTATCCAGTGTTATGCCTGGTATGTACCTTGTTTTGTGAATTCTTTTATTTGGACAGTGCCTGCTATAAGCTAGGCATAATAATTGGCATAACGGTAGTCAGGGTGAAGGCTTAACTGTAAAGACCAGTTCAAAGAGTAATAAGGGGGTCTGTTTGGCGGCTCTCGTGCATTGCGCACTCACCAAATTTCAGAATTTTATGTCAGTCGACGAGAGTGTTAATTCGTAGCAGTTAAAATAACGCATGCTGTTATAGCAAGGAAAATTCGATTGTATCAAGCTTGTGCAGGCTGTAAGAGAAACACTCTGCTCCACCCTTCGATCTCGTACGCGTGTACTTATACAAAGTCCGGCGGTACAAAGCCTAAGTGCGTATTTGACTAGCTCTATAGCTGAACCTGGTATGTGCATGCATATACACTCCATATATATTTTCAATGATGTTTTTTAATGAGTTTAATCAAACTTTTATATACAGGTTTGTCAACGGAATGGTGTATTATGGACTTTCTTTGAGCGCTGGAGAATTTGGCGGCAGCATTTACTTGAACTTTGTTTTGACAAGTCTTGTGGAGGTTCCTGCCAATATTTTGGTTATCCATAATTGCAACAGGTACCACCCACAACAACTATATGATATCTATGCAGCCTAGCATTCTTGTTCAATAGTCTAACCCTCTTGTAATAAAAAAAACTGTCCACTTAGGAGAGATGCCCACTTATGTGATGTTACAAATGTAGTGTTTATATGTGGCTGAGACCATGACTAAGTGTCTACTTATGGGAGGTCAAAAATTTGGTGTTTAATAATAAAGTATTATTTCGTTTGTCTCACGACGTAGTCACGTGTGATGGAGATCGAGACGTTTCGACTGCATACTGCTAGTCTTCTTCAGGCGATAAGGTCGACTGGTTGTGCGTTAGCTTATAACTACACACTTTTACACTTTTAGCATTCTTTTAACATTCTTTTACACATACTTTTAACTTTTTAATTTATGCGATTCGCTAGTCATATTTAAATTTTTAGGTCCATTTTATCACTTCATTTTTATCCGTCGAAGACAGCAGTCTGGCTGTCGAAAGCTAATAATTTTTAAAATATTTTACCAGAGAACGCTTTTTACTTTCTTATAATGAATCCTGGTATCGGATCTTCAATATTTTAAAGAATCCTTTATACTGGAGAAGTAATGTGCTAGCTAATGGTCTCCTATTTTAAATTGTGTAGGTTTGGTCGAAGAAAGACAGTGGTAGTACACATGATAGCTGCGGCCATTTCAGCTGTGTGTGTGTCATTCATACCTGCAGGCACTGATAACAAAGGTACTGTTGTTTAATTCTGGGCCTCATTTAACACTGTTTGAGACTGGCTAGGGTCAGGGTGGTGTGTGTACATGGGAAATGATAGCCTGCGAGGCTAGGGAAATGAAATGTGTTTTTTTTTTCTTAGTACAGCCCATCCACCAGGAAAACCTGACATAGTTATGAAAACGATTGCGATAGACTGCATGGAATCCCTTCTTGCAAGGCAAGAAGCAAAATGCTGCTTGGTAGTACGGAAGGGAGGAGGGAGGGGGTTAAGCCGTGGTGAACTAACGTGGAAGCCGGAGTTTATATAGTCGTTGTAAAAATAACAGGGAAATTCGCCTGAGGGAAATTGCACTGACACTTTTATTCAATTCTTCCAATGAAGTACTGAAGAAGAAAATTTGTATTTCAAGATCACATTTTCAGTGTTATTTACATTAAGTTCTTGTCGCTCGTAGGTTACATTGGAGGCCGAGTGACACTTGGTACGCTGGGCAAATTATTCATCACCACATCGTTCAATGCTATCTACGTTTTCTCCGCGGAGTTATTCCCTACTGTTGTAAGGTGTGTAATATGAAAACATTTAATTTTAGACAGTAAGCTTGGTGGGCCGGAGTCACTGTGTTGTGCTCTTGGGAAAGACTCAACTATCAAAGTGCTTCTTTTCACCCGGAAGTCAAGGAACAGGCAGTAAGTTGCTAGGGCTACCTTAAAAAACATCGGGGTAACTTGTGATGGACTAGCGTCCATTCTAGGAGGAGAAGCAATACCCCTTGTCGCTTTATTTTTCATTGATTTTGAACAAAGGTGCTCAGCTAATCACCTCTTCAGGAACGAGATGGCGTCTGGAGCGAGTCTTATCTAGCAGTCGCTTCTGGGACAGTTACTGTAAACTGCGTAGACATGCGCAAATCGTGGAGGGTGAGGGGATGATGGGTCTCGTGACGAGGCGGGACAATATGGCTTGTCAGTGATGGTTCCACAAGCGACTGCAAGATGAGAGTTGCCTCAAATTTCCTGTCGATTCTGATGTGACGAATTTATTAAGGTAAACTGAAGGAATTCTTTACAGACTTCATAGTCTATACTAACAATATTTTGTACTTCATTTTCAGGAATAGTGGAATGGGAATGGTATCCGTAGCCAGTCGCATTGGAGCTGCAAGCTCGCCATTTGTTGTTCAAATGACGCGAATCAATCCCATCCTGCCGTTTGCACTTATGGGCGGCTTGTCGTTCATTGCAGCTGTTTTCTGTTGGATTTTACCAGAGACTGTTGGCAAAAGAACTGCTGAAGTCATGGGTGACTCTGATGAAAAGGAACAAGGTAACGATTGCTTCTATGTATTCACCACCTTTCTATATTACTACGAATCAAGAGAACTACATATTCTCTTGTACGAACTAGTCTTAAAGGCGGTTGCTTTGTTTTTATGATGGTAAAAACTTAGATCCTTTAAAATGTCATTTTGAAAAGCTGAGTTACCCGAATGACACCAATGAGTAAGACTGTACTGAAATCTTACAAGTCTACAATCATTGACAAGATTCGTTGGCGCACCCACCCCCATCCCCCCATTTCAGTGCTGGATAGCGCAATGTGCCCAAACTCCTTGCGCAGTTCGTTTCAGTTTGTAAGCAAAAGTAGGCAGCAATTAAAGGCATTATTTTTTAAAATGTTACGCAGCATTATAAAGGGGGAGAGGGGGCAATTGCGCCAAGGTTTTGTCAAAGATTGTAGTCTTCTTAGTTTTTCGAACAACTTTCAACTTTCACTGCAAATTTTGTCCCACTCACATGAAGCTGACACAATCAACTGTATTCCGCTTCTTTGTTTCCTTACTTTTGCTTTTTTTATTGAGGTAGCGTGGCCGAGCAATTCAGAGATTCTACCCTGCAAGTAGCTGGATTTGTTCTTGGTCGTTCCAATTTTAAATCCTTGGTCACGCTTTGAAAAAACCAACTGGTCTGCATCCCGCCAGTTGGGATTTTTAACTATGTCATTTATGTTTAATCATTCAAAATATTCCAGTGTTTTCTCTGTTTCAATACCATCTTGGAAACTAGCTACAGTGGAACTTCGATTTAACGAACCTCTATATAACGAAGTCCTCGGTTTAACGAACGACATTTTTCTCTCCAGTAACGGTAAAATATATGGAAAAGAACCCCGATATATAAAAGGAAACCTTGTCCATTGGCCCTTCGTTCTATTGAGGTTCCACTGAACCTCAAAGCTATTTGCTTGTAGACTTACAACCTTTTTTTACTTGCAGATTTAGACAATCAGCTAACAATGGCTTTCAACGCTGAAACAGGATCAATGCATTTTTATCAGGATGAACCTGAGCAAATGGATAAAATGGACGAACCGTTAACAACATAGTCACGACATAATGAGCAGTCAAGCTCAAGATCCTTTCTAATTAATAATTAGACTACGAGCCCGAGTTTTCTATAAGAAAATAGTCAACTAGGTGCAGCCGAGTTGACTATCGTTCATAGAAAACAAGGGTAAGTTGTCTAACCGTTGAAATTGTCTCTTTAAAAAGCAACGCGCTTATAGAAAACAGCGGGAGTCAGAACCAATCAGATTCGCGGATTTCAAATAGAGAATGGGGCTGAGTTTCTACTCATGGCTGATAGTGTACCAATAGCTCAGCCAATCAGATTGCAGCATTTGCATTAGAACAAAAGTAGAATTTTACTGATTATACATATATCAGTATATATTAGTGGGAAAATATATTGTCTAAGAAAATATATAGTATGAGAAAAAAAACGAGTTGCTGTTTTGCATAACATATGCCGGCTGGCAATATTAAGTGAGGTATTTCTTTCACTCCTTTTTCCAGCTGGAAAATAAACAAATTAGTTATTCCGTACATGTTATACATTTACCTATGTTGTTTTCAGAAAACAATATTATAAATCATTTATTAATCAAAACCGTTTGGTAAACATATCTACCAATACGCAATTACTCAATTAAACAGCACGTGTCCGTTACACGTAGGAACATACAGTGGGTACCTCTATACAAAGTATATTATACTACTCTTTACAAAATATATTATTATCTATTTTATATATTTTATTATATATCATTATTATTCAGAGGACATGGACACAATTGTACAACAGCTGTTACATTAAAGGCACAGACCAATATAATGGTAGCGACCGCGTTGTTATAATGTAGTGTTGATTATCAAAAACGTTGTTTAGTGTTTCCTTCGGTTCCGACATTTCAACAGTGCCAGTCCCCTCCTTAAGCAGAAGCACGCGGCAATTAACATTACGATGAAGGCGACAATTGAGCCTGTGTTACATCAGTCCACGTCACAGAAATAGTAAGTGGTGCCTTGCTTTAGGAATCGCCATTTTCAATGCTCTGGAAGTAAATGCAGTTATAATCGTTTCCAAACATTCGATGATAGGCTATAAAGGTAGTGAGGAGTGTAACCCACTGCATTCAGGGCACAAATTCTTTAGGTAACATAAGTGGTCCAATCAACTTCCATGTAGGACAAAATCTACCAGATGACAAGCTTGAGATTATAAATCTGCTGGAAACCACTTCCATTAGCTAGCAAGGCCGAGGGACCAAATCCACCAGAGAATATTTCGGGGCCAATCTAGCCTGCGAACAGGCTCTCTGTTATTGTATTGAGAGAGAAAAATCGGGGACGAAGCGAGCCGAGGACCAATCTGGAGACAAAATCTTCTTGTTAGCCTAAAGCGATGAAAAGCCAAGTCTACCAAGACAGAAGCCCTGACCAGGACTACTAAAATCATCCTATTGGTACGGAAAAAAAAATTCATATTACTGGATGCCTGAGATTTGGTGTCATCGTATATGCACTTGCAAACTGGGAACCAAAGCTCAGAGAGCAAGAGAACACACAAACTGTTTCACACTTAGTACACATTGCGAACCTATTTCTACTGGAACATGCAAAAAATAATGATGCGGAAGGGGTTTTGAAATATCATGTGCGTATATGCACTTGCAAACTGGGAACCAAAGCTCAGAGAGCTGAGAGAACACACAAGCTGATTCACACTTAGTACACATTGCGTGCCTATTTCTACTGGAACGTGAGGCGGCCGAGGTTTTGAATTATTTATTAGCTTTTTCACGGCCCAACAACAATTTCGTGGTCTTGGGAAACTCGTAGATATTACAATTTTACTGAACTAGGGCTGCTAAGGTTGGGAGTAAAGAATGAGCACGCTTTTAATTACAAGGTCACCTTAAAGTCATGTTTTATTTCAAACCCTTAAATAATTAAGACAAATGATTTTCACTCTTTCGTTTTGCAAGAAACATAGCTAGAATAATGAAACAAAATAATGCGTGTGGAATCTTATTTAGAAGTTGGGGGATTTACTGTGTACCAACAAATACATTTAAATAATAAAATATTCAGTACGTGGAGCAAAACGTAACCACTAAATACAGCCTAGAGGGAAAATATAAACACATTGGATACCGTAACGAAACCGCAACCTTACTTCTAATAAAGACCATAATCAAATCAAAAAATTATATTTTTCAGTCTTATTTTGCTCTTGTGGAAAATGTTTCGTGGCACGAACGGTGATGAAGACCGCGATTTGAACAAATTATTTTATTCAAGAACGATCTGTGAGTTGTTCATTTTTAAAAAAGAACAGATTATTAAGCTTAGAACGTTCACGAAAAACTAAAACGCATTAAATTTTCATTGAGTCCCAGCTAAGAAAATGTATTTTTAAGCTCTATAGGATAAGTTTAATCCGTTAAGGACGCGTCAAAAGCATCTTTTCTTTGTATAAAAACACACAACGTTTTGCCAAATCATTCATTTATGCGTGAACACGAGCAACGTAGCGTTACATTTTTGACACAAAGAAAATCGCGATTCGCGAGAAGACTCGTGATATTTTCGTATTGCTCCAAGACGCATGCATGGCGAGACTACTGATCGACTCAACGGGTCATTTATCAAGTCTTTAGAGGTAAGTGCAGCATGACTAAATACAATTTCACCCGAGTGTTATTTTTTGGAAGAATATATACTTCGTTTTATATTAAACAACAGACATCTTGACGTGGGATTGAAAATTTGTAATTGTCACAAAAGGCTCTGTCGGTTGCTTATTTTTATTTCAGATCGGCCAGGAAAAGAAAGAATGAATTTTCAGCTTCTAGTGCTTGCTGCTTTCACAACAGGTGAGGTTTGAAGTCAAACGTTTTAGTCTAATGTAAATTGATTAATTGTTTCACTTATACGAGGAGCTCAAATTGGCTGTGCTGCTTTTTTACACTAAACCGAATAAACATTTCCCTCCAGAAAATTTGATTTTCCAGAGTTAATTTATCTTTTATTCGAACTCAATTCGTTTTGTGCTTATCTTTCGTTGCAGTTGTTTCCTTTCCAAGAACCGCGTGAGCACTGTAAAGCGCACGAGGAGTTATTTCTTCCCTTCCCTCCTTGTGCTTTATTTGTAATTTCTTTCCGTCAAGGGCAACAAGCTTTTACTGGCTTTTCGCTCTAATAATATTGGAGAGTAAACGGCGTCTACCAGGCTAGATTTTGTTTCCTTCAAGTTCTGTATTAACCGGCTTGAAAACAACAAAATTTTTGTTAATACAGCCAGTTATCATGCCTCACAAATTTACATTAAAATGTTGTTTACTGTTTCTCCATATAAACGACAGCAGATTATTAGAATTTTTTTTACCTTAACCTTCAACTTTCACCTGCTGTTGATATAGAAAATTTCTTGCCCTTGCGGGTGGTGTGGCTAGTGTTATCTTTAGCGGATTAAGTTAGATTGTGGGGACGGCAAAGCAGCTGCTGATATCGTCCTAAAGAATAACTGTATTCTTACGAATTTTCGCGATTTTCGCGATTTCAAAATAATCACGAAATTTAGTACGCGCGAAAAATACATTGCGTGAAATTTAAACACGCGAAAATTAATACCATATTATGTCAAAACAATAAAAATTTTAAATGTTTAGAACTGCAACTATCTACCTTTAAAAACATCTTTCCGTCTTGTTTTTGACTAGCACCCTTCCTCTTATTGCTGTTTCGAGCTTGTAAATTGATTCAAAACCTCTTAATAGTACAGTCACTTAAGTTTTCGTTTGCAGGCTCTTTGAAATTACATTGAGCCAGACCTTTGTGTATTTCCGACTGATCCATAAAACATTGACAAAATTGCGAAATTTAATACACTTTTTCTCTATTTTTTTTTTTGCAATCGCGAAAATTAATACTCTCGTAATTTGGCTCTCGAATTTTCGCGAATTAAATACTCGCGAAAATTATTAAGAATAAGGTATTTATGAACCCAATTTAAACAACAACAACATTCTCCTGTATTCCATCGAAGACTAGCTACATCCATTTCAGTGGACGCTATTGTGGAATTTTGCGTTCGGTAAATTGATTTAAATTTCAGATATGTTGTCTTTCGGGTCTGATACGGTAAAAACAGACGAACCCATAAAACTTGAAAAAAGAAATTAAAAAAGTTGTGATGTTATTGCAGGCAGGATAATCACATGGAAAAAAAGGACACAATGTTAATAAAAACATTTCCTATTTAGCGAAACATACCCTTTTATCAAGAGAGGAAGCTTTTGCTCATAACAAGCACAAGATTTTGTATCTATTACAAGTTTCCGTTAACTTTTACCTATGGCTCTCTTCCCACAAACCGCAGTTTAGGTTTTTACTAGTGGACATTTTCGACTGATTTCGGATGTTGGTAACATATAGGAATAATGTTAACATTTAAAAATAAACACTATTCGAAAATATGACAATGTCATATGTCGGTTATAAAACTAAGCGTGCTTTACCAATAAGTACTCCATTTCGTAATCTCAGTAGAGCCGACATAACAGTGATGTAGTGTACAACAACACAGCAGAAAGATAAACTAAAAGTCGCGCGTTCGGGCCTAGAGGCCCATCAAGCGGAGACGTTAAGCGACTAGGAGTGTTTTTTTTTTCCCACCCCATCCCTCCCCCCCCTGCCTGGATGGGATGCTTGTTCATCCCAGGATTTACCCCAGCATTAAATTCGCCGATACTCATTTATACACCTGGGTGGAGAGAGCCACTGCGAGTGTGTCTTGCCCAAGACCGCTCGATCCGGAGTCCAGCGCACTTACCATAAGGCCACCGTGCCTCCCATAAACTGCAGTATTGGCCCGGTTGTTCAAGGGTGTTTTTTTTTTTGTTTTTTTTTATTTTTCTTCCCCCTTTTGTGCTTCATTAAAATTTGACCTTTTTAAAAAAAAATAAAATTTTTTTTTTGGGTTGGTACCTTCGCACCACCCCGCCCTGATCTGTAACATAGTAAAAGGTTAAGTAGTTCATATAGTGTTATTCAAGAGTCATCTTCAGAGTCAAAGTGACTTGAATCTGAAGATTTCTTCGAAACGTCAGTTACCAACAACAGTTCTTTTCTGAACGACCTTAACCCGGACGATCACACTATACGAACAAGTACCGATCTATATTTTGACTTCAGTCTTATTTGTTTTCGTTATTATGTTTGGTAGCCACGATAAAGACAGCAAGATCTCTAGAATGCTACAATTGCAATAGAAGTTGGTCAGCGACAATGTGCCTGAGAAGTTCCCGGATTGAAAACTGTCCTCATCGACTGAAGTCTGTTTGTATGAGTCTTGATGCCTCAGTCACAAACTTGAAAGGAGAGAAATCGATTCTGTTTGTAAGGTATGATATGGCATGGGTTGTTAGTGAAAGACTAGGATAACTGGATACATCAATGTCATTTTTCAAAAGGAAACCAATATATATTTATACACAAGTTATTTTTATTTTATTTTAATATAACTGGCCTAGTTTTAAAAACTCTCGCCAATTCCAAATTTCCAGTTAAGTTTTGTAATATTAAACGGGCGCCTTTTTTTGTGGCCAGATTGCATTGGCCATTCCGAAGTTTGCACAGGACTGGGGCGCGTTTCAAATTTTAAGCTATCGATAATCGGACACCAGCACATAAAAAATTACGGTAAGATTGGTTAATTGACCACATTTGGTGCGCTTAGGATGAACAGAAACGAAGTTATGGACCTTGGAACATGGCTCAAAATCCATGCAAACGTCTCCGGTTTTTGATAGCGTCCACCCAAACTACATAAACTCTTATAATTTTTATTATTTCGGTTGTGCTCATAAAAATGGGCAAACATAGCGATGTTAATCTTAGTTTCTTTCAAATAGTAGGTCTGTGGCAGGTTTTTAAAGCTGTCACAAAACTGATCCAGCTTTATCCGTTTGTTTATATTTTGTTTCAGTGTGCATTTTTACGCTTTCTGGGATGTTTTCTCTGCATTGATGCAGTGTTTATGTTTTTCAGTCGCGTACCTCAATCTAGCCAATCAAAGATGAGATTTGTTCAAAGGAATCGATGTATCATAGTGTTTATGTTGTGGTTCAAACCAGATTGATTTTATTTCCCTTTATTTCAGATTATGATAATGAATTTGAGACAATGAAAAGGAAAAATCAAACCAGTTTGAAGAGTTTTCAACCAATCTCGTCCCCAGAGGCCGCGATCCTTCTGGTCTGCGCCAGGGATCGAGACCTCTGGGCTATTCTGAAAGCCCGCCACAAAGGCGTCTGAATCTGATTGGCTGTTGAAAACTTGTCCGTTTCACCACAATCTCCGGCGCACGCGCACAATCAAACCGCAACCAGGATTTCCTGGTTCCGGTTTTGGATTCCACCAGAGCCGTTGAGTTTCCCGACCGCTTGTCAAGGGGAACGCAGGCTCTGGGAACGAGATTGGTTTTAAACCAAAGATAAATTTAAACCACATGCAACATATATCTCATGATCATTACTTCCTTTTCCATTTTCAGAAAATGTGCACCAAAAAAGGAATGTTATTCCTCCAAGCCGTGCAAAGATATAAAACTCCGCTTGTGGAGAGAGAGGCCAGGTCTGTTAGTGGAACCCAACTGTCGTCCACAGTGTTGCACTTCTGATTACTGCAATCACCCCGTGCCAACACCTAATCTTCAGATATCAAGCACTCGTAAAGTTCTACCAACATCAATTACACGTTCATCTCCGAAGAAATGCTTCAAGTTCGAGCCAGAATACGTTTCAAAGCTACATGGAAGAAATCTACGAGAGAAAAATTGCTCGGAGCATGGAGAATTTGACTCTTGTTTCGTATTAAAAGCAAAGATTTTAGAGGTGGGTACGCGTAAAGTCATTGAAACAGCAGAGTGGCAAGATTGTGCGACGGAGAGCCGCGACTGTCACGCAATCACCAACAGGTGTGCAAAGCTTCGAGAGCTTGTAAAGAGCCGAGGAGCAGATGTAGAAAATTGCAACGTTAGTTGTTGTAAAGAGGACCTGTGTAATGCGTTTGTGGGAACCAATTTTTCAAGTAGCAACCAACTACAGATTGAAGCTAATCGTGCTAAGCATATTGGGATATGCGAACTGTCAGTTTTGCTAACAGCACTTTTCGCTTCATTGTTGCTGCTTACAATGTAATTGATTTTTAATTTGGATCAAGAGATTATGATTCTAGATTTGCGACGTTAAAGTTAGCTTATTCTACATGAAGCTTATAGCACTAAGTTTTGAAATTGTATAGAGCCTATGCCTTTGTATCGTTGTAAAGGGCACTGAATTCGCTGACTGATGACTCCGTGCCTAACTTGCATGCACATGAGTGTTTTGTGGTACAGTAAAAACCCGCAAATAAGAACCTAATTCTTAAGAATCTGTTAGGCTTAACTTTGCCAGCTAGACACCCTCTACAAAAGAACTTCTTGAGCCTAAAATTTGGAAATGGGTTGTTATTTTTAAAACGGATTAAATATGGTTAATTTAAAATGCCAATGTTAAAAATCATTAAATGTTATTTATTGATAAAATTAGTTGAAAAATAATATAAATAACATTTCACGTAAGGAAAAGGCTGAATACCTTTAAAAATTCTATTAGCAGCAATGCATATTTTTTCAGAAAATAAAAACCGATTAAGAACCTAAATAGCCTAAATTTGTGCTAATTGCCATTTATGTAAGAACTGTTTAGGCTAACTTGGATAAATGCAGGTTCTTACTGCTCGAGGGATACTCGCGGGCTTTTACTGTATATCAAATGTTGAGCATTAGGGATGGACCATTATTTTTTTGGAGGGGGGAGATGAAAAATATTAAAAAAAAATTGTTTGCAGGGCCTGGAAAGACAAAATAAATTGTTTGCAAACACGATATGTATAACAAAAAATATTAAGAATTTTGAAAAAAAAAATGTTTGCAGAGGTGCATAAACTAAAAAAAAAAGTTTGCAGAAGAAAATTTTTCATCCCCCCCCCCCCCCTCCAAGAAAATAATGGTCCGTCCCTTATCATTACTTTGCACTTGTAAGAATTATTTCATACAGAATCATGGAATTTCGTTTAAAAGTTTGTATCTTTAATACAATGATAAAATATAGATAAATATAAATAAATACGGGATCGTCTTATTAGATTATAGGGGTTACACTTCAGCACCAGTCATGTAATCATTTTTTATTCACAGTTCTGCGGCATTGTTAAATAAAATTGGTTCATTTATTGTTTGACACATTGTATTGTTTTTCCTGCGATTTCTTTTCATAAACCTTCCGTTCCACTTGCTATTCCATGCAAACTACACTACCGTTAATTAACGGTAAAAAAGAACTCGTAACAACCTACTGTTACTGATAGACTATTGTGGCAACAGACGTCCTGTAAATCACAAATCAGATCACGGCGCAAAACTTATGAAAACAGTGGAAATGGTGGGAAAATATAAGCAAGCCTTATCTTGGGCGGAATTTTGACGATTTCTTCTACTCTATGAGGATAATCTTTCGTTGTGTCATGCTCATCGACCTGAATAAATTACTCTTTGGCTTCTTTGTTAAAAATTTTTTACAGCTCAGCTATTTTATTTGTTAGTATTTCCTTTTATCACTGATGTAAATTTTTTAAGTAAGTTTTCATTTTTCACTCAGAGAACAAGATGGGCACTTATGTCCCTATGTCGTGCCGTAAATACACAAGAGAACGGATAAATCGTTTTCGTTTAAACGCCTCAATACCATGTGCTTTCTGAATACCGTTTCACAATCAAGGAACCGTATCGAAAGGGAGGACGAATTTTTATCTGGTCGGAAAACCGATTTTCAAAAGTTGACCGTGCAGTTTTCATCAGTTCGTCGTTCATAAGGGGTGGTGAATGGTCCTTCAAAAAGGCGAGTCTTGCAGAATTTTAGGCAAATTTCAGGGGTCTCGTCGTCTCGAATTTTTCTTTGATGCCTTCTCGGAGTCTCGATTTCTTTTACAAGGCTAAAAAGGTCTCGGGCTCGCAGAAAAGATATCAGTCTCACCGTCTCACAAAGTCTCGCATTTACTTTCATAATCGGCTTCCCCAGTCTCCACCATGCCCATTGCAGTCTTTTATTACCTTCTTGGCGTTTCGTATTTTGGTGTACTAATTCTAGGCTTTTTATACTTCTAAAGGGAAATTTTTGCATTGCATAAACTTTAATTTATACGTCAAAGTCATCACGAGTGACAAGGCATGATGAAGTTCTGTTGTCAGCCAGCATAGTTTGTCTCTTCGCCTTGTCTGATGAAACTGTCACATGAAGATTAATTTAATTTTATTTTTGTTTCACGATTCTAGAACATGTTTGTCTTATCAAGTGAAGACAGCATGATTGAAATTTCTACAACACTCAACACAATTGGCTTCAATGAGAAATTTATCGTTTTGGGATAATATAGATCCAATTCAGTAAAAACTTATCTCCAGCAGTTTTGTTTCGATTACCTTTTTTACTTAGTATGTTTTAGTAAAACTAATCAGAGATTTCATGTTTTTGTTTTGATTTATGACTGACTCATTAACATTTGCTGTGATTGGTTATCGGGAGTGCGATTACTGTTCGTACTGTTTATAGACAGGCATACGAAAACCACTATCAATTTGAACAACGGTTTTTATGTAACTCAACACAAAAGATACAAATGATTTCAATATTTTATTCTGCAATAAAATATATAAATTAGATGTCAGTCCGATTATCTAGTAATTTTCGTACTAGCAATACTGATCAGAAGATTTCTTTCTTTCGTGTGAAGCAAATGCGCGCAAGTTCTAATTAAAAATGTCACAAGATTTCAAGAATACATTTATAAAGAGAAACTGTGTTTCTATTTGGCTTCACGCGGTTTTTCTTTTATGTTACATAGATTGCATTTTCATTAGAAATATCATTTCTTTTAAGATCGGATAATCAGGGCAGTTCGAACAACGAATCTCATTAAATCGATCCAGGAGACATGTTGTACATGAATTACAAGCAGGTGGAATTTGCAATTAATCTACTCTAGAAACCAACAAATTGTCTATTCTATTTGTTTCCATAACTGCTGTGCATTTCAATCGTTGTGATTTTTTATTTTTATTTTCACACTGCAATTCTTGAAATATACGTGTATGATCGCCCAATAAGAAGCATTCCGAGATGAATAGAATGCAACAGTCATATTCCCCAAGGGCTAAACGAATTGATTAAGTGTTGTGAGGGTCAAGGAAAAGCTTTGTAAGCGGGATTTGTTTCTCTCATCTCCAAGGAAATCTTATAGGAGGCTGCTTAGTTGCCCTGTATTTGAAGTTTCTGAAGGTGGATTAATTTTTCTGTCGCCAATATGAAGATATTGTCTGTTACCTTCGTGATTTTCCTAGCCGGGCATTCAGGTGAGATAACGCGAAAACTAGTCTTTGACATTAATGCAAAGGATATTTTTCTGTTTGCTTTTGGTGCCTTTGTTGCAAAATTTTTTTTTTTTTTTTGGTAGTTAAGTCATATCTTCACTTAAAATTATGCAATTGGTCCGCACTTTTTAAACGGAAAATGACTTCTAAAAAGGCAATCAAGGAGGTTGTTTGGGTTTAATCGACAAAAGGGAGCAATCTCAATTTAATGCTCATGAATAAAATACAGATGTACGAAATAGCGCAGAACACTATTTTAAGAAGATTTTAAGACTACGTTCAGAAATTTGAGTGGAATCTAGCTCGCTGACTATTCCTTTTTGTTAATTATTTGTTTTTAACGATAAATTTTGACCCTGTTTTATTGGCCCGATTTATACTAGGGAGAGTAGGCATGCAATAATATAAATCAAACTAGACATTTTATCCTTCTCTCTAAATATATAGAAAAGGGAGAAAACAAAAATTTATTCTAAAATTAGCGAAATAAAAAAAAAGCGGATGATCCGTCTGGACGAACTTGCATTTTAATTAGGCGAGCGCCGGCATGGAAACTTATTTCGAAATCATCAAAAACAAAAAGAGAACAAGCTGTTAGATATAGTCAAATTTTCTTCTACGAAATTTCCGTTTCGTTCGATTTTGGTTCTCACAATCTTCGATTGAATGGTTTACTTCTCGAAAATGCAACAGTTTTCGAATTTTCTAGAAGCTTTCCCGGGAGATTTCCGTACCATTCGCCCTCTTTCCTTAATTTCCGGGATTTTTTTTTGTAGAATGGACTCTTTTATTTTTTGTAAAAAGAAAGGAAAAAAATTTAAAAAAAAAAAAAAAAAAAAAACCCCGCGCCCCCCCGGTTTTTACATATTTCACAGTGGGAAAGCATCTGCAAAAAAATTCGTCATATAAACCACAACAAAGTGTCTTCTCTCAAAATCGCTCAGTAATTGGCTAAATGCATCAACTTCCTGTAATCCAAATTTGGAGGGAATGGGAAGTAACGCAATTTTTTTGCGATAATTTTTCTCATATCAGTGACTGGTGACCGATATTTAGTGGATGTGTCAGAAATGTTAAAACAACCTTTGAAAGTACACTGGTTTGGTTTTCTTTTTCAGTTCAATCTCTTTCCTGCCACAGTTGTCCCACGGACACTTCCTTTAACGATTGTCTGACAAACGTCGAGAGCGTGACGTGTACGGTTGGATGGAACCAGTGCTTTAACATGAAGTACTTTCTCAAGAAGAGCAGCGGCGAGGAAGTCCTGTATCTGGACAAGCAATGCGCCTTGGACTTCATTTGCAACAATCCAGATCCCAAATATGTATGCAATGCAAAGAACACGACTTTCATTGACGCGGGGCATGAGTTGATCAACTGCACTTCCAGGTGTTGTACCACTGACATGTGTAACAACGATTACTTACCCACCCCTCCCATTGCACCCCCTGAGCCTTCGATAGCGCTGTCTGCCGCGGTCAGCGCCACTGTAGCACCAGGTAACCACACTGGGAACAACGTCACTGCAGTACCCAGTACCCCCCGAACTGGAAACACCAGCACCACAGCTACTCCTGCAGGTTGTGGCACGGGTTCCATAAAGATGCCAAGGCGCATGATCATTGCTCTTGCTGCGATGCTTAAGCTGGCTTTCAAACTGATGTAGACTCTCTGCATGTACATTCAAAAGCGTTGTATCATTTTAGTAATGAGTAATAGTTGTATTTAGCACTAGTATAATTTTCATGTCAGTGTTTTTAAGCTCACCTAAGTTGTGAAAATGATGGTTTTAGTAGAAATGCTAACATTTCTCAACTAGCCACTTCACTTAGTCAGAAAATTTCGCCAATTCTCAGTTTATTTACACTAGTTAACACATCTAGCCAAACGTTCGCTATCCTAGTTGAAAGTGTATATTGTACCTTTCGTTTACAACTTCGCCCTCTGGGCGCTTTTCGCATCTAATCCGGAATGTTTTTTTTTTAAAAAAACGCCCCGGGGGGGGGGTCTTTTTTTTTTCGCTTTTTGCTATTTCTGTTTCGATAATGAATAAATATAACGCATTTACGCGGCAGTTTTATACGGTACTTGTATCTTACATGTAAAAGCACGTGACCTTGCATTTGATGTAATTTTTTCCTAGCTGTTCTGTACTTGTTTGATGAATGTCCAAGATCCGTCTCTACTTAAAAATAAAAATAAAAATGTAACAACAAGCACTGCAATAGTCTAAGTTTAATTTTTTGACTCCTTGCTGCTAATTGTTTCAACGATGCGCCCAGAATTAGATAGATTGGAGGGAGGGAGCGGCGGCGAATGATTGCTTGTCGACAACGGGCGACAAAAATCGCGTGTTGGCTCTGTTTTGCGTTTGTAAGTCCTATGACTGCTTTAAAAAATGCAACATTGTCCAACTAGAGCAATGACAAACGCAGGAGAAAACCGAAAACCAATCACGATTCGGGTTACATTTTCTTGCTTCAATTGAAAGTACTTAACCTGACTGAGTAAATTTTGCTTGTTTCAACAAGCAAAATTGAAGTATTAAAATACTTCAATGATTTATTCTACTTGTCAGCATTGCGGTCCGTACGAATTTTTTATTCGGCTTGATTCAAGCAAGTAGAAAAAGGCTGAAAATCTAGCCTAGATTTGCCCGATCGCGTAAACAAAATTCAGGTATTTCTCTGCGTGCTTAAATCTTCCAACGCTCAAAAGACATCTGAGATTCGACGTAAAAAACTTCACTCTTTACTGCAAGGACCACAATTATAATATAGGATAGTTGTTACTTTTTTTGTTTAGAATTTTCACTGGCCATGAGTAATGCTAAGTAAAAGTAGTCTGTGGAATCTTTGCCACTGGTGGGCTTCGAATTGTAAATGTGTATATCACTTCGCGTTTATTTTTTATCGTTTGGCAATTTTTTTTTTGATGCTTGAAATCGCCTTGGTCTGCCAGCATAATGTGATCATTCTGCACATTCTGCATTCTGCATAAAGTGATCATTCTGCAGGCCATGTTACAAATTATTCGAGCATAATCTTGTATATCCAAGTTGAGATAAATAGAGTTAAATTTGGTTTTATCGCGAACAGAAAAGCAAATAGGTGGATGAGATTAATCTTAAAAAAAAAAACTAATACTGGTCGGAAGGTTTCTTTCATTCCCTTGTGTCAGAGTGAAGAGTAAATGCACGCGAGTTTTAATAAAAAAATGTTACATAAAATTTCTAAAGAATTCGGAGGGCTTCATATTGCTTTTATTTAGTGTTCAACGCGCAATTTAAATACATATTGTCATTAAATTGATTCATTAGCCAGTTTGTATCGCAGGCAGGTGAAAATCCATTCAGAGATTTTTAGTTTCCATAACCGGCTCGTTTCGCTGTTGATTTTATTTATTTTCATTATACGAATCTTCAAATATAAGCATGATAAGTAGCCACTCGTCCAATAACGATCTTTCGCAGGAATAGAATGCAACAGTTATATTGAACAAGAGGCTATAAGGAATTGATTTATTGGGAGTTGAAGACGCGCTGTAGGTTGATCTTTTTTGCGCATTTCTGCGAGATCAGTTTACGTTCGTCCTGCGTCTTAAGTAAGAACCATTCTGAAGGGTGGATATTTTTTTCCATAGCTAAAATGAAGATATTGTTTATTACCTTCACAACTCTTTTCACCAGTTATTCAGGTAAGTTATTGCCTTCAGATTGGCTCTGGTCTTTTTATATCTACGTTATATATAAATGCGCATACCTTATGCTTTCCTAAAGTGTAAATGATTCCCCAAACGGCGGCAAATGCATTTCTTGTTAAAGTGTTAAAAAGATATGACTAAAAACGAAATGCAAGCGAGTAAAATGCCCGATTTTGAAAGATTTTGCTTTTTAACTGAAAAAAGTTAATATCAAAAACGAACAAAAACAAACGAAAACACCAATTAAAGAAAAAAGACTGAAAAAGTGAGGACGTGCTCTTTTTACATCAGTATTTCTATTTCAATGAAATGAAATTGTGGTTTTCGTTTGTTAACCGAACCGCTCTTTTTGACTTACTGCGCTGTACAACGGCAAGGTAGTTTAATATTTGGCCGCTGAGAAAGACAAACAGTCGTTGTACATAAAAAAGAAGCTACACACTTGCTTAATACCCAGCTCTATATGAAGAAACATACAAACTAAGCGGCAGGCATGTGAAATATCTTACAGGCTAATGAAATATGTAACAGGCTAATGCAACTTTTGAGGAATAACGAATATAGCGCTCGGATATGCTTTCTTTCAGCTCAAGCTCTTTCCTGCTACAGTTGCCCAACAGGAACAACCTTTAACGATTGCGTAACAGACCACGTGATCCAGAAATGTTCGGATGACAAAAAGCACTGCATCACAATAAAGACCTATGTCATTAAAAGCAGTGGCGAGCAAGTCCTTTATCTAGAGAAGGACTGTGGCGAGGCCGTGGCTTGCGGACAACCCGATCCCGGAAGCTTGGTGTGCAACATGAAGAACACAAGTTACACTTTTAAGGGACATAACATGGCAAACTGCACTGCAAGGTGTTGTACCGCTGACCTGTGTAACAGTGATGACCTCCCTTTGCTTGCAATTGCCACGTCTTCCAGGCCTTCTCTGTCAGTCATTGCCACTGTAGTACCCAGTTCTCCTCAACCTGGAGACGCTATCACCACGGCTAAACCAACTGGTTGTGGTACGGAATCCATTAGCCTACCAATACACATGACTGTTGCTCTCGCTGCAGTTGTTCTGCTGGCTTTGTTTAATTTTGAGCTGATGTAGAATTTCTGATACTGTCCAAAGTGTTATGCAAATATTGTAAATAGCTGAATGCTAACCATGTGCTTCCTTATGCTGTCGCTCTGAGTTGGCTCAGAAAAGGTTCTCGACGTTAATTGTGAGTTTGGTTATTTCCTATTAAAAAATAAGTTGTATAAATCAACTTATTACTGATCGAATAAAATTGTAAGTCACTGCTACCTGACCCAGAAGTTATTGGTATTTCGCAGTTCTATTTTTCTATTTTTAACGCAGTTCTGGCGGTATAATTCGCTGGAATTTTCACTAAATCCAGAGCCTAGAACTGCGGAAGTAGACCAGAGCTGATTTAATGGCCAATATTTTCAAAATGTTGGGAAATATAATTTACACACCTTTGCAATGTTGACCAAAAAAAATTCAATAGCCACCCAAGTGTGTTTTACCATTTTCCCTCTTATGTACAGAATGGAACGCGAGTATTGTTCGATAAGTACTTCATGTTTGACTGAAATATTTTCCATTTTCATATAACGTCATGTTTGACACAATTATGTTCTGTTTTTGGTACTAGTACAGCTTCTCCGTAATTTTTACCCACGATTTCTCGAAGCAATTTTCGATTTCCCATGGAAGTTCGAGAAATCGAGAATATACTGTAGGCAATCGATATCAGTTCCATTGGCTTCGATTATTATCGACTGTCGGTTTATCGATTGACTACGATTGGTCTTCGTAGCCCTATTTTTAGTTATCACGCAACGCTCCTCCACCATGTACCAGTGGAGAGACGCGTTGAGTGAAGACCTGAATAACCGCTTAGCAAAAAAAAAAAAAAAAACCAATAACCGCTGTGACGGAGACTACGTATTTTGACACCCATTTCCAATTTCCCATGTCCTTTTCTTATGCACGAGCTAGGCAGCTTATAAAGTAATTTCAGGCCACCGGATAAATTTTTCCATTTCGCATAAAAGTAATCATTGGCGCCGGCAGTTCCAGAGATGCTCATGAAAGAAAGTAATGGGGACCGGGGTGTGATCGGAGGGGGGTCCTTTCTTTATCGGAGGGAAAAAGGATAGGAAGTGGGGCCGGGATGGTGGAGTAAAGAATTATTAAAATCATTTGTTGTTGTTTTTTTGTTTTTACAAAGGGGAGGGGTGACATATCTAGCGACTTTGCTCTGGGGGGGTGTGTAAAATTCCAATGGTGAACCAGCTGATCTCAGTTCAAAATGCCTCGGATCGGACGTTCTTTGTAATGTCAGTTCAGTTTTGATCTTGCTAGGTAGGCATTTCCCGATTTTGCTAGCATTTTGTTTTGGCATAATTTGGCTTAACGAGCAATTTTTAACAATTTTTCTCAAAAAAAGAATTGCTAGCATAATTTTGCATTTTTGCCAGGTTTATCTTCATTTTTATCGTCAAAAGCACAAATTGGCTTGTTTTTGGTGTTTAAACATTTCTAAAGACCTTTAGGAAACTCCAATTCTTTAAGGCGGGACTTAACATAAAGTTCTTTTTCTTCCGCTTGACATGGGTTTTTTGAAAATATCTCGTTCGCTTTTTAAGCAATGCAAGAACTCTGTGCTATGTTTAGCGGTGTTGTGTAAATATTTGGGTGATTTTTGTGATTTTTTGGGAGTAGATAATTTTTCTTAAAGGATTAGTAAAATTTAGAGAAATAAGAAATATTGAAGATTTTAATGTAATTTTTAAAATTAGAATTTGAAGTTTAAAATTGGTAGACGGACACCATTACTCAGGTGAGTTTTGAAACTCACTTGGCTTCAAACTTGGCTCCGTGGATCCGGCGTTTATTTAAATGGTGCAGTTTATTGGAACAAAATGTTTATTAAACAAGGGTTTTAAATCATTATTTGTGACATGAATGTAATTTGCCATCATACCTAAAGCATTTACACCTCGAATAATTGCCTGGAAGGCTTACTTTCTACTGTGTAGCTCGGAGACCCGGCGTTTATTCGGGGCCCGGCGTTTAATCGAGAAA
Organism: Oculina patagonica; assembly: GCF_052425735.1. Taxonomy (NCBI): domain Eukaryota; kingdom Metazoa; phylum Cnidaria; class Anthozoa; order Scleractinia; family Oculinidae; genus Oculina; species Oculina patagonica. The sequence goes on from NC_135759.1 coordinate 40,399,653, forward strand.
ATACGGTAAACGATTTTGGTTTATCAGCATGACGTACCGCATGCTTGTCAGAGAGACCGCAATTTGGTTGGTCAACAGGCTCACAAGCTTGTTACTGTTTACAATATTAACACAGAGAACGTTTTCGGGCGAAACGAGAATCTCGTAAGCTAAATCATCCTTAAAGATTCCAAAATGATAAAGATTGCCTTGTGGATAGCTCTGTTGGGATGTGCAATAACATTTGGTGAGTTTTATTGCTCCTGTTGTAAGTTTTTGTGTTTTTAATTTGAAGACTGAAAATGATCGACCAGCGTGACCTCTTGTTACATAAATACAATGTATTGTGTTCTAAACTGCTGTTTAGAATTTCGAACTTAACGGCTGACTGATGAAGGTTTTTCTCAATACAATAAGCTCACATTACTAGACTAGAATCAAGAAAATCTATTTAAGATTTAAATCTGATTATAGCGTACTATTTCATGGAATAAACATGATATTTTGTGATTTGAACGCTGGTTATTTCGTCACGGACACAAATCGATCGATGTTTTAGCGGGTTTCAACTAAAACAGCGTTATGAATGAAGCAAACATGTAAAAGAGACAGTTATTGTTTCATTTTTAGTTACATCTTAAAGGCATCATCCAAGAGGAACGCGTGTTAATCGTCAAAATTTGAACAGTGAAATTGTGTCGTGATCGACGAGCTGAATTTTTTTAAAACCAGGAAACAACAATATCGAATATTTTAACATTTATTCCAAGAGTTTTCTTCAGTCCCACGTGGAATGTTACGAAAACTGTGGAAAAGGGAAAGAAATCGATTTTATAAACGTATAACTACGATTTTCTTGTTAATAAACAGCAGGCAAACCAATGCTTGGGCCTTCATTTGTAAACAATATATTTTGTATTCGCTTGAGCTGAATTGATCCACATGCAAATACTGTTAGCGCACATGTGCATAAATTAACGACAATATTTTGTACATTGTGTCTAGATACCCGGCAGCCGGGAAGTGTTTTCAAAATACTACATACCCGGCAGTCTGAAATTATTCTAGAATTTCCACGGAAAAACCAATCCAATCCTCCTCAAAACTATAGATCTTTGCTTAGAAATGCCAAGCGATTTCAATTATATTTTTGGCTTTGTGTTTGAGGAAATTTTCGAGCTTGGGCATACTACAAAATCTTGATTCTTCGACACTTAGAAAAAATTCGTACTCTGACTCCGGTGTCAACTCTTATAGAATAATTTCTACAAAAACTGAAGTTGAAACCCTGCGAGAGTATTCGATATTTGCTGAGAAATGCGAAGCGATTCTAAATAATGTTTTGCTTTTGTTGTGGACGAATTCTCTTGGCTTCGGCGTACTATAAAATCCTCGACTCACGGGCACGGTTGTTCAAAAGACTAGATACCCGGCAGTCAAAAATTCATGAATAATCAATACATTCAATATCCACAAAAATGATCATTGAAACCTAGCTCCCGAGAGTATTTCAGTATTTCAATTTTCGGTTTTTCAAGTTTCTTACCTTATCGATAAAACGTTTAACTTACCTTACAAATAACTAAGAAAACCGAGAGCTTCGTCGCTTCCAACGCTAAGCCGTTTAGCCCACAGAAGAACTTCGTCGCTTCCAACGCTGAGTTCGTTTTGGCGCGAAAACCAACACCACGTCCACCACGTGCCACCTTTGTCACGCCACTCAAGTGTCACACCGGAAGTTACATCGGTGGCGGACTTTCGTCACCGAACGCTCAAGCGTTTTGTAGCTATTTTGTACTACTTTGCCGAGGCAATTGTTGAGGCCTTAAGTTGGAAAATCGCTTGGTATTTCTACACCGACATCTCAGCAGGTTCAAATGGAAATTTTGATGGAAAAACGGGAAGCATTTTTGACTGCCGGGTATGTAGTCTTTGAAAAATCGTGCCCGTGAGTCACATGAAGTTCGTACAATTTGTGCAAAACCAAACTGACATTGTAAAAGCCGGGGCTCGCTTGGTATTTCCGACCGAAAATTGAAATACTGAAATACTCTCGGGAGCTAGGTTTCAATGATCATTTTTGTGGATATTGAATGTATTGATTATTCATGAATTTTTGACTGCCGGGTATCTAGTCTTTTGAACAACCGTGCCCGTGAGTCGAGGATTTTATAGTACGCCGAAGCCAAGAGAATTCGTCCACAACAAAAGCAAAACATTATTTAGAATCGCTTCGCATTTCTCAGCAAATATCGAATACTCTCGCAGGGTTTCAACTTCAGTTTTTGTAGAAATTATTCTATAAGAGTTGACACCGGAGTCAGAGTACGAATTTTTTCTAAGTGTCGAAGAATCAAGATTTTGTAGTATGCCCAAGCTCGAAAATTTCCTCAAACACAAAGCCAAAACTATAATTGAAATCGCTTGGCATTTCTAAGCAAAGATCTATAGTTTTGAGGAGGATTGGATTGGTTTTTCCGTGGAAATTCTAGAATAATTTCAGACTGCCGGGTATGTAGTATTTTGAAAACACTTCCCGGCTGCCGGGTATCTAGACACAATGTATTTTGTATATTGGAGCGTTAGTAAAACGAAAAAGCGATAGCTAAAATCGTGATAACAGTAAAAAAAGTTACCGACAGGTAAGAAACTTTGGGGTGGATATTTGCTTTGCAGCGTCGGTAACATCGCTTATCACTTCTGACATAAATGTTGTTATCAGTTTACAAAGAAAATATATAAACGCTGGGACGCATTCTAATGAGGTCGGGATATAAGGAGTGTTCGTCTTTACCAAAGCCCTGGCTCGCATGTGCACGCAAATTGTCAAAAAGCCATTTCAATGCTACTGCACGCGCTGCAATTCAATACTTGAAACAGCAAGACTTGCATTGACTTGCGTTGGGTGGCCAAACGGTGAAAAACTTGCGTTGACCCTGCTTGCAATTTCAATCTCGACCAAAGTGAACGTAAGTCATCGCAAGTCAATGGCCAAACGGAGACGCAAGTGGACGCAAGTTTTCAACTTGCGTTAACTTGTGTCTCCGATTGGCCAGGCCTTAAGAAATTGACTGGGCGTTTTGTCGAGCTAAAAGTGGTTATGTATGTGGCCGTATGTGATGAGTAGTTATGCTACATCACAGTGTTACATCAAGACAATGTGTCTTATTTTTTATTCTCGTCGCCTACGTACATTCCTAAGGGGAATTCATGATGTTCATCTCTAAGTTTTCCTTTTCCTTGTTTCGCAGCCGCATCAAGGGAGTGCTATGAATGTCACACTACCGCATCCATGGAGGATTGTGTTCAGTTTATGAAGAAGGTACGGTGTCCAAGGGAAACAGACCGCTGCCGCAACATGACAGTCCAGGTCTATGTTCGCCTGCTGAAGGAGAATGTGACGTACTTTCAGCGAGGGTGCGCCTCACAAGACGAGTGTGTGTTCAGCCGTTGTTCGGGCCATGCTGCAGAGAAAATGGGAGAGAAAGCGCTCGCTTACAACATGTGCCAGATGAGTTGCTGCGACGGGGATTTCTGCCCCGAGGGGAACGTCACCCGGGGCGGGGGCTCACCCGGCGGTCCGCCGAAAGGAGCACGAAGCGGGTGTGACGTCGTTCATCCTGTGAGCTTCTCTGTTGCAGCAAGCATAGTGCTAAGCCTTATCAGGGCTGTTTTCCCGTAAACGGACTTTTGCAGCGAAAAGAAGTGAGACAAGTAATGTTGCTGTTTACTGAAATGCGATGTAAATTTCTTTTAAAAAATTCCAGTTATATAATTTAGGAAATAAAATAGTTCTTCTGTGTTGTTCGAAAAATATACTTTTACGCTAGGAGTTTTGTGGAGAGTAAACAGCAGGAAATCATGATAGCAGAAGGCACAATTTTACTTATAGCTTTCTGCCGCTTTCGATGGCTTAAAAAAAGAGCAAAAAATAGTTTAAACTCAGGTTGTGCTGTGCATGAGTAGCACAGGAGAAAAGACTGACATGATACTTTGATGATATAAATGAAGAAGCGTTCTCAAGTTGAATTCTCAGAAAAAAGATTTTCCGAGTACCCCAGGACATGTGTCACTCATAACAGGACATGTGTCACTCATAAGAACCTAGAATATGACTTCGCTTACCACGAGTCTCCCATAGCTCAGTGGTTAGAGCGTCCAACCGGAAATCTTGGAAGGTCATGGGTTCGACTCCCGTTGGGGGTACTCAGAAAATTTTTTTTCCGAGAATTCAACTTGAGAACGCTTCTTCATTTACTTCACTTTATCCAAGTTTCCATTTCACTTTACACTTTGATGATATTTTTCTTAATTTATGTTTCGCTGGTTTCCCCGTTAATAAGCTCTGGCGACCAAAAGGGTGTGCTGCTCTTTGAGAACAGGTTCCTGCGGAATTGCCTTTTTTCAGAGTAGGCAAGTTATTAGGAAACAATAAAAATTGTGATTCATTAGATTGTACATTTTAGTAATAATTGCCTGAATGAATTAGTAAATAATTTTTCCAGTTTTCGTACGTAAATTGGTCCGAGTGTAAATGGATTTTGTTACATTTTTATAAGTTGTTAAGAAATAAAATACTCGTAGGACATGGACGAACTTACTATAATTTATTACTTGTATTAAATGTGAATATTAGTCTAATGATCAAATTGCGAATAAAATCAAATGAATGAAAGAGTGCAACAGTGCTTCATTATGAAGGTGTTCGCGACCTGGTTCGCGATGAAATGACGGGACATCATGTTTTTTTTTTTCGCCAGTCAACGCTAATTAGAACACATTTTACGACCTGGTAAGGTTTAACCCGTATACCCGAAGGTTTCTTTTCTCATAGGGGGTATATAACTGTGACCAAACCCCCCCCCCCCCACCCCTGCCCTCCCCTCCCTCGAACCTTAGTTAGTTAACTGTTCGAATTCATTCAAGTTCGAACAGGGCACTTGGATGCGGGTGCCCTAGGCTGGCTGTAAGTTTCAAATGCCGCGAGTGTAACGGCAAACGATGGAAATACGCAAAGAGATTATTTACAAGACGCTAATTTTCTCTGAAAAATGTTTGCCATTGCTTTAATGCTTCAATTCCTTGCTCTAAACGGAGTTGTACAAATCAATGTTAAATACAAAATACAGTGTACAAAACTTGCCTTATCTATAAGAAATAAGCTATGTTTGCTTTCAAATCTGCAAACTTTATTCGTTATGTACAAGGAAATCTATGTATACCAATACCAATTTGGTTGATCGTTCTACAGGGAATCCACCTATTCGAATAAATATGACGTCAATTATCTGAAACCTGCAAAGTTTCACTGAAACTAAAACAGCCCATCTTTGATCTTTTAAGGCATGGGGGTTTCTCTCTCTTTTCTAGTACTCGCTTGTTTGATTAGTTTTGGGCTTTTCCATTAAATTTCTCATTTTCTCGTCAATTTTCAATTTCCTATTTTCACAGAAAAACCACACATGTTGTAGAAAATAATTATTGTGTCTTAACCCTTCAGCTTAACACTAATAACATGTTTAAAATCAATATATAGTTAAATGACCTCGGGCAAGACTAAAAGTATGAAAAAAGCTCGGCTAGACTTTTCCTGTTTCCAATCGCTGTGGCTAAGGTTCCCTTTAATTGGGAAAACAGATGTAAAACAAACAATTTTGGAGTAATAAAACAGCCAAAAAAAATGTAAGGCACTAAATTAAAGCTTAAGGCAGCTGATATAAAGAAGGCTACAATAAAAATAAATATAAAGTAACGGCTCCGCTGAGAAGATGCTTAAGTGTCTTCTATAAAATGTTTCTGTTCGTTCAACTGTAATGCAACCTGGTGCCGCAATTTAATCCTAACTATTTTCGGGTACGCTGTTCCCTGCTAGCGACAATCAGTCGTCTTCACTAAAATGAACCATCTTTTACACGCGAGTCCGCTGGCCCCATAATTAACGGCGATTATCTACTTTTAAAGTCACAACTTGAACAATCCAAATATGGCAAAACTTACGGCTTGTAACCAAATGGACTGGGAGGCCCTAGCCACACTGCTTTCACTTCCTCGAGCTCCGGCCTTAGCCGAAACACCGATCACACCTGGACGCACCGCGTCTTCACCCTCCTTCGGAACCGGGAACGAGCATTCCTTTTGGCGCGGATCGCAGCATTTCACATCGCAGTTCTTGGCAACAAGATCTTTCCGCCAGTAGTTCGGACAGTCGTTCATGTCACATTTTTCATGTTTTCCACAATAAAGACCGTGAACTGTGGCGGGGACCGCTTTCATCTTCTTTCCTACCATCTGCGGAGTGTCGTATGTACCCGTGAAGCTAATACAAGTAGTATTTGATGTACATGTTATGATTTTATGATCATAATTTACTTCTCCCACCACGTGGCATTTGTCGTGACCATCTTCATCATATCCAAAACAGGAATAACAGCGCAGGAGTGAACCGAATGCTGCAAGAGAAATACAGAACTTTGAACTTAAATGTGTTACGACAAATGATAGGATGTACCTATCAGTACCTGGGTACATTTTGCAGATTTCAAATCTCAGCTATCAGTTAAAAACGAGTCATTTTTCAGCTAATAAGGTGGATTTCCACTGTCGCGTATTTGTTTACGCACGTTAACGCGCGTAAAAATTATAAACGTACGTAAAATGAAATTTTACGCGCGCGATTACGTGCGTTGAATTTACGTTGTCCAATTTCCAGTGCCACGTTTTTTTTTCAGGTATTTACGCACGTGACGCGCACGTTTACGCGCGTAGCGATTTTGGGGTTTTGAAAAAAGTTGAACCGAGTTCAACTTTTTTCGCGGCTGTCTGCGGTTACGCAACGATTTACCCAATCATACTTTTGGATTTCGTCACATGACACCACTTACCATGTGGAAAACCATTTTGTTTTAAATCGCCCATCGATTTACTTGGGAAAACATTCAGATGTAAAAACACTTCTCATCGAGAAAGTCTTAACATTTCAAGAAATAATCTATAGAACTGGCTACAGAACCAAATTACACAAACGCAGTAGTGAAAGAAAACGCCTGGCGTCAGGTCACGTCTTTCAGACTTTGAACCAGGAATCCGGGAAGGTCGCCTCAAATCCTCTTTTACTGGATGGCGTCTTTCGGAAGTATTTATAAAATGCCTCTTGGTCATATTCACGCATTTCTTTTTCTAGCGTTTGGTACAAAGTTTTTTCATGGCAGCCATGTTGGAAGAGTCAAACAACAAGATATTTGCATAAAAATGTTAATGATTTTTTCCCAAAGGAAAAACAACTTATTGTTTTACTTCTCCAATATGGCCGACAGTCACGCACTCTATTCACCAACTTGATAATTCAGTATGGCGGGCATTTACGCACGTTCAACGCGCGTAAAAAGGAACCGCTTTTTATAACTTTTTACGCGACAGTGGAAATTTGCCTACGTATCTTTTTTTACGCACGTTTTACGTACGTAAATATTTACGCGTCAGTGGAAATCCACCTTAACTGTTAAAGTTATGATCAATTCTCTGCTATATCTATCCAGACCCTCCGAGTGAAGTGAGAGCAACCATGTAGCTGCCAGGTACATGAACTAAATGAAATTTAGCGATGTCGAAAGCTACTATCAAATCCGACAAAGAATAACTCGAAACAATAGCTCACTAAAGTAGAAAAAGATCTCAGAGGTAGGAAAAGAAACCGCTAAAAGGTAAATGGATAGTCGGTTAAAGAGACACTATCACGAACTTCACTTCAAACATTCAAGAGCCTTGAGACGTATGGAAACCTACAAATAGTGGTCCAGTTTTGTTAAAAATTACTATGCCAGTGTACTAAAGCTATAAACAAGTGATATTATTGTGATGCCGTCAGGACCTTTAGATCTTAACTTGAAAAAGTTTGGCTGACTTTTTTAAAGTTGTGGCCTGGAAAAACAGCTTACATTAATAAAGGCTCCCCTCTTCCTTCAATAAAATTTATCTTGATATTCTAGGTGCATGGTGACCCCTTAAAGTCTGGGGAACGTTGTCGAGACGGATTACGAGCCGCAAACATAAAAAAAAATGTTGGCTTTAAGGGACTGTGTCACGGCTAAATTTAGTCTATTTTATGATGTCTCGCCAAATACTCGCTACGAAACTTAATGCTAGGGAAGAAATTACTTCATAATAACAACACCATCTCTGAGTTTTGTTATACAAATGTCTTCCGGGCGTTACAATTAAAAGTTACAAACAGACGAGAACCATTAATTTGAAAACTGTTCAGCCTAAAAGGTTTTTTAAAACCCGCATCGCAATTTTAACCTTCTTCAATTTTTGTCCATCCTACCTACTTTTGTATTTGTAGTTACTGAAATTTTCCTTCGCTGTTTTAAGTGGCTATTTTTATATTTCACTCAATTTGGTGGGCATTTTATTATGTCTTAATTTGCCTAAAATCCATGACACGGTCCGTGAAGGATAAAGCCTGTTCGGTTTTAACCCAATTGTTTTTGCTTGAAAAGAACAAGATAAATTAAAAAACTAAACTCTGTGTCCATAAGCACGACTTAGAATTGCTAAAGGAAATTCTTAAAATTTAATCATTTAACATGTAGGGACAAAATGACTTGGTAAAAGCCTTGGCACAACAACAAAACCTTGGGTTTACATCATTCGAGTTAAATTTTAGCAGGTTTAAAGTCGCCCGTTCTCGCCACGTGCTCGCGACCAGATTGGCTCTTGCAATTCTTTTCGATTGTTCCCCCACGTTTAACGTTCGAGGAAAAATACGAAAAAAAAAGAGAGCTGTGAACAGTCTAACCAGATTGCAGCAGCCCACAATTCTTTTTGAGACAAGTGTGGAATGGGTTTCTGCCATGTCGAGTCACTCTCTCATAAAGGGAACAGTCTTCTGCTTGCTTGGCGCAAATGATAAATTAACTGCTTCAGGGCATAACATAGACATTCCCGTTTCAAGTGTTTAATGAATTCTATGTTCACACCAGCCACCGTATTTGCGTTCGAAGAAATCAAAACCTGATTTTTAGAATTGTTCAAAGGCGTTTTGAAGAGTACAATTTTATACCAACAGGTTCAGTCAGATAATGAAGTTTCCAGAATTATTTTGATCGCAGATAGGCGGTTTCTATTTTCTATTATTTGCAAGGGTGACTGAACGCTAGCCAAACAACGGATGTCTGTCACTAATGAATTTAGGGAAAGTTAAACTGATGTTTTCTGGCTAGAGTGAGTGCTTGGTAACTGATGTTATAGCAGCTGAATTTTACAATGTGGGTAACAAATACCTGACATTCCTTACTCTTACGCAAAATGATTGTCAAAAATCTTTGCTTCAACCCATTCGGATACTTATCAGAGGTGTGGCGTTGCTTTGTTTTCAAGTGGCTGAAATTATAATAGATCTGTTCATTGTTCATTGTTCAAAGTTACTGAAATTTCCATAAACCCTCGCCTAAAAGATAAAAGGCTCTCAGAGGGATACCAGCTCTATATTGTTCTCGAATACGCTCGAAAAAGATCGAGAAATAAACAACAAAGATAGAACCTTTGGGAACAGTTCTGTAGTTTTTACGTATATTTTACGAAAGTCCTCATTATTGACGCAATAAACTCAGACCTACTAAAAACGTGATCAGATGTATTGAACAAGTAACCAAGCGAAGGCCGAGATTAGTTTGATAATAGCTATGGAAATTTGAAAACTTAGTGGGGTTCCGCTATCAAAAAAAGTAACATGTTGCGATCGTCCCTTACACTCTTTTGAAACAAAATCGGTGTTACTTTTGAAAATGCGTGTAATGTGGTCTCGTGGAAAAATGATAAACTGTAACATTAAAGGTTAACATGATCAAATTCTTGTCTAGCTTTCCGCTGAAAGACCGGTATTAAATTTTAAGGGTTGTTTTGATTTTCGAGCGGAGTCTTGCAGCGAAGCCATTAATAACGTCTCGCTTTTCGTTTATGGAAAAAAATGCAAATTATTTTCAAGAAGGTATACTGCTGGTAATGAAACGATCGTTCAAGAGATTCTAACCGCATGTTCTAAATGCACTTTAAAAGACAAGAATCGCCTTGCTGAGAACAAACCATCCATAAAGATTTCAAATTTTTAAACCCTCACTCATCGCGATAACATTGAAACTTTAATAAACGTCTGAAAAGCATATAAAATCGAAGTGATCAGAGAAGACTATCTTTTTCATACATTAATCATAATAATTAATAAGCAACGATGAGCTAAAATCAACTTTCTTGCAGAAGAAAAAGATTGGTAAAAGTTTCGTATCAGGGCTCACTGCACATAGAGAAAGAATTTGTAGCCGCACTTAGGTCGTAGGCAAGCGAGAGATCTCAGCAAGATATGAATAACATGTACCACCGAACAGCAATTAATAAAAGCGATTCCCTCAATCTTTCAACCGTTAATATACTTTATTCGGCATAGCTTTTCTCGATTGGGCAATTCACGTATTTTTCTGAAAAATTGGGCTTGTTCAACAGAATTTCTAGCATAACAAACTATTTGCCAAATGTTCGACACGCAGAGACCGCTATACCCACAAAATCGACAAAACAATATTGAAGCATCACAAACAAACAAGAAAAAATCGACCTACAATTTGTCGATTTAAATCCACTGTTCCTAATAAAATAAGGAATTTACTAATTTAGTTAAGCTGATATAGCAGTCTGCAGTCGTTGCTAGAACTTTCTATTTAAAGCGTTGCCTTCGGCGAGTTTTATTAAATGGCGACAAGATGTTTCCTAAATAATTTAACATGTACATTAATATGATTGGAAACCATCCTACATGTATTTCATTGTAACAACTGGTATTTTCCAATATCATGGACTTTATTCGATTGTTTTGTAGCAGGTATTGGCACCATAACAACTCGTATTTCTCGCCTGAACCACTGAACCTATCTCAGTTACAAAATGCAAACTATTAATTTAGTCTCACCTTCCCTGGAAATGCACATCGTTGCAAAAATCGTCGCGTAAAGCACAGTTGCTATGTTGAGTTTCATCTTGAACCGCTTCAAGCTTCGTCGATGCTTGTCCGTGAAAACGCTTTACGTATTCCAGCTGCGGTGATTATTTCCGTTGAACTGAACTCAGACTAGTGTGGCATTATTACAATTTATCACGGATGTTTATAGACCTGACTGTGACGTGACGTCACAAGAGCGACAAGATTGGTCAAAACACAAAACATTGGTACGGTTTGTTTTCCTTCTGTGAATCCCTCGGGATCCGGCTGTCTAATAAACTCTCATGACCCGTAAAAAGGTCGTTCCAAATTATTCATTCAGTTTGACACTCAAAAGAGCTTATTGGATCTTCTTGGAGAGAATGAACAGATTAAGAACAAAAGTAATAGAAAATTTGGTTAATCCAGTTTAATTTAGTGGTTCAAACTAACTCCTAGGAAGACAATACATCTTTCAGGTTCACACAGAATTTAGTGGAGAATACTTTTCCCACGATCACGCGTGTCACAGATATAATGTTGACAAAACTTTGTTTAAATGTTTAACATTCTTTCTTTGGAAGCAAACAACTTTGAACGCGTGTTTGCTGATGAAGGCAGAAGTTTCCAGCAATACACTTGAAAACGAAGTGTATCATGTGGATACTGCCAAAATCTTCGAACCTAAAGCCCTATCGCCATTGTAATTGGGCAAGTGTGGAATGTCATCTTTTGTTTGAATGAATTTGTTTAAGTTCTGCCCCGTACCAAACGGAAAAAAATTCGGCAAGTTCTGCTTAATGCAGGACTCTGAAGCAGCGTTGCGTTTCAAACAACTCAACCGTTGGCCTCCGGCGATTGAGTTCGCTTTTGAAGCGGGTGAGCTGTTGCCCAATCAATCTCAAATCACACTTTGAGAAATTCGAATATTGCCTTTCCAAACGGGATCGAAACTCTAAATTATTGAGTCATCTCATGTAAGAAAACAAATTTATTTAAGCTTATTATTTGTCGGAGAAATTTTTTTTACAAAGATGAATAAATTAAAGTTCACCAAGTACAAAATTAATTGTACTTTCCATGTGAACAACTGAATGAACAAGCGCTACCTACACACAGTATGAAATGAAGACAATGACAACGTTAAGCTAATGCTTGCTTACTTTGTTCTTTTGTACGCTGTTTACATATCGCTACTCTATCACATCAAAACATTGATTGTAAACAGTGATGTCTTGAACTTCAATCTGCTAAGCACATCACCCAGATACTTGTTCGCTTTCAAAATACGTGTACAATGCAACTTCCTTCCGGTGAGAACGAGTTAGGTTTCCTTCCAGCAAAGCGGGAAGGAAGTTGGATATCTGCTCGCCGGCTACGAAAGAATAGTTTTTAAAAGTGAAATAAGTACAAGTGTCGTGAGTTACACAAAGTGGGAGCTTATGGAAAGAGAAACCTGCTTAGCGAAAATGCAAGCGCAAGCAGTCCAGAGAAAGCACCGAGTTTTAATTCTTTCCACTAATTAGTCGATGCCTTTTTTATATTTTTGGAGAACTAAAAACTTGAGCATTTTAAACTGTTTGACATTCATGATACTTCCGTTTAATCCTTCCTTTGTCAACAAGCCTCGCCTTCTTACACAATCAAAACATTTACCCAATCATTAACCCATTTGTATGGAATTCCACAATTCTACAACGCGACCGACACAACACTTGCACTTTCAAACTGTTGGGAAAATGTTTTACCTTTGACAATAAAGAACTTTATTTTCTTCGACAATAAAGAACTTTATTCTTACGATTTACCTTGAGGACCTGTGATAAAACAGGTAACGACAAAACATAAGGAATTATCAATCATTGTAGGGAATTAAGTCTTCTTCTTGAGAGCTAAGCTTAGAAGTAATAGAAAACTGCTGAAAAAGAAGGATTGGACATGATGGTTGCGGTTGCAATGTACCGTATTTTCTCGAAGAAACACCGAGTTTACAAAGTGAAGGTATAATAAACTGCAGAGTCAAATAAACGAAGAGTCCAGTATGGACTTGAACATCATGGATTATTGGGTTATTGTAATTCCAGTTCTAGTGTCTTCTTCAAAGTCATCAAGTTCACAATTTTGCTTTTAAATAGATGATAAACCCAATCGAAGAAGCAAACTTTCCTTTCTGTTTGAATGTGTAGGGCACAAAAGGCAAACGGGCGATTTTTTCTTCCACTCCATATACGAGCATGAAATATCGCCGTCGCTTAGCAACACTGCAATAGACGAAACTGACAGCGCAAATGCTAACGTCATGGCTGTCGGGAAGAGCACGAAGGATCCTGTGCCTCACTCTAGACAACGCGGTTTTTCAGTTTTGCGGACCGGTTGTTGTATTATGAAGGTTTCTGCACTCTCTTCGCCCTGACATCAATGCGTGGCTTGGAAGGCAAACTTGGCGAGCTACTCATTCCTTTGTCACGTGACGAAAGTTTGGTCATTCTGTTCTGCGCAGACGGTCGACTACGCATGTCAGATGCAGTTGGCATGACGGGTGAAATCGTCATGTCTTTAGTCGCGGATGTGTGAATTGGAATACTGCTATTACTGTCTTTAGAGCCACTTGACTCTCTTCTAGACACGTGAATAACCGTAGGAAGTTCACTGTATTGATCTGACTCGTACGACTTGACAGAGAAAGCTGGCGACGGCGCGCACCTCTTGTACGAAGCCAGTGGTTTCTGTCTAAGAGCATGCTCGTGCATGACATAATTCCGTTGCCTTTCCTTCTCGGCTAAAGCAACTGTAGTATCTTGTTCCGAATTATTAACTGTAGCACGTTTATGAACAGGACCGGCCATATTATAAGCCTTTACTACCCGATCATCTGTCCTTTGACCGGGCGAACCTCCAAAATCTCGCTCTGGAGTGAAATGCTTCTTTCCTGGTGAGCGACAATCTGAGCCGTCCATTGCTGTTAACTTTCCTAAAATTGGAGTAAATTCTCTTTCCTTGCCCGTGATTGGAGCAGTGTCGCTTGCTCCATCAGGGCCGCCGTCACGTGGTCTTCCGTGAAACCGCATAGCAGTTGGTGACTGGAGGTCCCGGATGTCTGGTTCGCTAGAAGCGCGCAGAACACTGAATACGCCAGAACGAGGTGACTGTGTGTTATCATCGGCTTCCGGCTGCTGAGAAGACTGTCCTAAAGAAGACAAGGACTCTTTGAGCGATTTTCAATTGATTGCATTAGCGCCAAAGAGAAACAACTGAGCAAAAGTGCTGTAATTAGCGTGAAATCTCAACTATTTGAACCTACCGATTAATCGAACCAAACGTGGTTTCCCTTCCCTACTCCCGAATTCTCGAACCAATTTTCGTTTTCCTTGACGTTTCGAGAAATAGGGATTAAACTATATCATATCATGTCTCACAAAGACTTCAAGGCTTAATCAGTAGAGCACTTTATTCAGTTAGCTCGGGTATCAGAGGACATTGGTTCGAAACCCGCAAGCTGCTTGTGTTGAAGGTCGATTTCACTTAACAGTCTGGGGAACAAGTACCAGTTGATGGCGACATCACTTCTCCGAGAAGTGACTGAGCCCGCGGTTTTCGTCTCAGAAGTTGCTAAGCAACATGACGTGTTTATACGCGTGACGGCTTTCGGAGTAGTCGTGAGCGCTCGCGCGAGTTTTTGATTGGATGAAATAATTCGGAAATTCTTCGACTTTTTCAGCGAAGATTTGCCAAAACTGGAACTTATTCCCCCGACTGTGAAACAAATTTAAGGTTTCAGCCCTGGACAAAGCATAAAATCCAAACGCGTAAATGAGTTCGAACACGCTTCGGAACATGTCAGCAGCCTTTTTAACTTGACTAGCCGCACCTCAGGTGTCGTTACCAGTCCTATCGCTTACCATGGGATTCCTTGTCAGGACTCACTGTCCTCAAAGCTTCAGCCATTCTGTTTAACTTATCCTCAGCACTGATGGGTGAGCTGTTACCCTCCATTGCCAAGCGATCTTCTTCAAGAAGTTGTTTCAGACACTGGAGGTAGTATTTACGAAGTTTCTTGGCCGTGGAATGGCGCTCTTTTAAAACTTCTCCTCTGCAAGAAAGTAAAACAATAGAGACCTCTCAACAACAAAGCTGACTAAACAAACATCTTCCTTTGCGCCCTCAATTCCATACTAATGGTGTATTTCGTTAAATATCTGGAATTTTTCCCCCGGCGGCGCGCGCTCTTACTGGCAACTTCGAGATCACATGACATCTAACAATAAAACTGTTCCCCGCAAAACGTCTCTGAGCGGGCAACATTGACAAGTCTTGGACGTCAGAGGGAAACAGTGCACTGTAAACCGCGAAACCTTTCTGACGACCACCTTTCTTCTGATGTTTTCGCTGTGCCATATAACTGAGATTCTCGGGAAACAAAATTAATTGTTTCCTTCGGGAATAGTCGTTAAATGTTAATTGCTCTACTCGCTTTTGAACTTTGGCACGCTAATAGAAACCAATCACTACACGGATCTCAACCTCGTTCCCAGGGTCTCTCTCTCTCCACCCCCCTATCTCGCTCTAGAGGGCGGGGAGAGAGAGAGAGAGAGAGAGACCCTGGGAACGAGGTTGCACGGATCTCTGCAGAGCTTCGTCCCTGGAACAGAATTTTTCGGGTCAAATCTTTTAGACGTCACTCTTGTGGAGGAAGATGGAGCGCGCGAAAGAAACCTTTCTGTTTCCTCGGGCTATTGTTTGCCTATCGTTCGGAAGAAAATGCCACTTCTTGCAAATTCCCGAAGAGCAAAACCAACTCAAAACCAAAACCTACCAAGTACTTTACAGAGATATGTTCCCTGTGTTTGGGCGTTATTT
Source organism: Oculina patagonica (assembly GCF_052425735.1). Lineage (NCBI taxonomy): Eukaryota > Metazoa > Cnidaria > Anthozoa > Scleractinia > Oculinidae > Oculina > Oculina patagonica. Next base: position 40,415,458 of record NC_135759.1, read on the forward strand.
CATCGTATTAACAACAACATCCCAACAATACTTTACCTTATCTTTTTCGCTGCATTAGCCTTGGTCTGATTCACGTGATCCAGCACGTCATTGCGGATCTTAGCAATGGTGTCCAAGTAGTGCTGACGTAATTCGTGGAGTCCACGCGTGGCTGACACGTTATCCACACTGCTGAAACTTATATCACTACTGCTGTCCACTTGTAGCGCAGTCTAGGAAAAAAGTAAAAGCTCTTATATAGAATAATTCAAAACTCCCGGATATGTTAGAAATGTTTTGTCAGTAGCTTGTGTTATTGACTGATAAACAACTTTGACGTGTTGCTAGCAAGCTTAACATACAATCATTTCTTTTGTAACATATAAGTCCTTTTAACCCTTAATTCTTCCAAAAACAAAATCCCTAAACCACTGAATTCTTTGCTTCCCTGTTACGCCAAAAAGCTTTCGAAATGAACAGGTGAAACTTTAGGGGATTGGTGTGGTTTTCTTTTTGTTTTTTTGCTTCCAAAGGGGGCCAAAAATTTTCTACCAACATTTTTTTTTTTATTTCTAGAGTGGGTAAACTCATCCAAGGTGGATACCAAAGTTTCATTTGTACATTAAGTAACACCGATGGCCACCATTTTGAAGTTTCCTGCGCAAACACAAATGAACAAGGAAGCGTTTACGCGACTGACTTTCCGTAGTGATAAAATATAAAGTACCTGAGTAGCATAATCTCTCGAGTCTCGCCGTTTGAAGCTGTACTGCGTTTTCTTTCTCTCCTCCGATACTTCTCTCTTCAGTTTATCTATTGTTATGGCGTATTCCTTCTTTACCGTAGCTAGCTCGTGTTTCAGTTTCTCTAGGGCTGACAGGTTTTCTCGTCTTTCGTTTGCCCAGAACTCTTGTTGTCGTTTCCCAGCGTCTTCGCGGCTTTTGCTGATTTCTTGTCGCTGTTGTTTTTCCCACTGAAATCTCGCATTATCCACGGCTTGTCTTGTTTTCTGTTCATATTGCTTTTCTAGTTGAGCCCTGTAAGTAATGGGTACATATGAACACTCGTCAAGGAAAGTAAAAATCACAAATGATTAGTATAACAGACCCAATCGCAAAGTAATTTATCAATAGCATACCTAGCATCTTGTTGTTCTTTCTCCCAACCATCCCTTGCCTTCTCCAGCTCACTGTTCATTCTTATACCCAGATCTCTCTCGATCTGTGTACGTTGACCTGCCAGTTTGGAGTCATATTCACTGCGCATGCGCTTGAGTTGGTTCTGATGTTCTTTCACCAAGCGAGCCCTCTCATCTTGCCATTTAGCACGTGAAGAGTCTTCAGCCTGTGAAGAAATAGAAACTATTAGGCAAGAAGAGCAGAACCGTGATTTTTTTTTCGTTGAATTATACATATGTGCCAGACTTCCTGATATTTTGTCAGCTCTTGCCATTACCTGTACAATTGCATTTACATTTTTTTTTATGTTCTACTAAATGCATGACCTTCGGAGCTTTGACATTTCGCTGAAGTCAGACTGCCTTTACATTAATTCGAGAGAAACGACGGCCAAACCGCAGCGACACAAACGTAGCATCAGTTTTGGTTGACATAACGACAAAACAAGTCACGTGGTACAAAAGAACCAATGAGAACCCGCAAATGCTTTAAATGAGCTACGTCACGGACAACACATTTTAAAAATTTATTTTTTTTTTTTTTTTTTTTTTTTTTTTTTTTTTTTTTTTTAATTTTTTTTTTTTTTTTTTTTTTTTTTTTTTTTTTTTTTTTTTTTTTTTTTTTTTTTTTTTTTTTTTTTTTTTTTTTTTTTTTTTTTTTTTTTAAAAAAAAAAAAAATTATATAAACTCCTTTTTAAAGTTTTTATTCCTTGATACAAACTCACCTTATTCCTTCTTAGTTCATCTTCTAATTTCTTTCTTTCATTATTGAACCTCGCCTCCGCTTCCCGTAATGTTTTGTCTACAAGTTGTCTTTTTTCCTCGCGGTATTTAGTTTCCAGTTGTTCTCGCGCATTCTTTTCTAATTGGCTCACGCGCTTCTCAAATTCTTCTTCATTATCTGCTGCCCAGGCCTCTCTAGCAGTGGACAAGGCACAGTCAATCTCTGCTTGCGTAGACTGGGCCACCTCCTTGCGCCAGTCCTCACGCGCAGCTGACAGACGAGCCTTTAAAAAAATAAATGCCTTTTCAGGGGTACAGAAAAAAATTTCAAAAAAATTTCCTTCTGTTATTAATTTTAAGACCCGTAAAGGACAACACATTAACAACTAATGAAAACGGCAGAGAACATGCAGTCGCGCTTAGGCTCCTTCAATCCATTATCAGGCAGTTCTCACATTTTCCGAAGTGTAACCATTTGGTTTGGCCATATAAAATAAACGTCTTTGGTTAATTAATTTTGGTATTGTGTCCCCCTCCCCCCCCCCCCAACATTCCACAACCCCTCTAATCCTCTCCAACTACGCTCCCCTAGTCTCCATTGCCTAGCCAGTAATCTGGCATGCCCCTCTCTTCCTCTTCCGTCCAATTCAAACAGTACACTTAAAACAAATGTAACGTTTGTTTGCGAATAACTGCCTGGATTATAGCCTGCTTTTCCATTATCATCATCATCCTTTACAAAAACCCCCTCTTACCACACATGCACATCATAACAAATGGCCGACCTCTCGTTGGCAAACATGGTAAATTTACCTTAACAATTTCCTCGCGATATGAAAGTTCCTCTGCAGTCCACTGTTTCCTTGCTTGGTCAAGAGCTTCTCTCAATGTCTTGTGTTTAAACTCCTCAAGACTCTTGGTGTATTCTGACTCAAGATAAGCCATAGCTTCGTTTACTTCCTCTCGTTTTTGTTCCTCGGATTCTTCGATCCACGCTTCCTTGGCTTCTTCCAAGGTTTCCATAATTTCTGCTTTCTTTTGCTCCTCAAATTCCCTAAAGATTTCGTCCCTGAGGGTGGCGATTTCCATGCCTTTCTCCTTAGACAAACGCTTTTCCCACTGCAACTGTGTACAAATGAAATTGAAATATTACATCGAATTACAGAAGTATAGTGCTTTTACAAGAGGTCAATCAAGCAAAATAGAAAGCACCTCAACTTATATCATTCTGTTAAAGAAGAGGAAATTTAGTTAATAACTACGGCCTATGCAGTGATCTTTGACGTTATACAGTGAAACACCCCCCCCCCCCTCCCCCCCAACGAACCTGACTTCATATATACACTATACGCGCGAGACTTCGGGCCATCTTGTGTACAAATTGTGGTGTAAGTGAAGTCTCGAGTAATATTTTTGCGGTTTTTTAGCAAGTTATTGACATAACTACTTTATTGCACGTGATTTTTTTAGCAGTAGACAAGTAGAAGATGCGATGGAGGCAACCCATTATTGCAGGAAATGACTAAACGTCGAGACGGGCGAGATCCATTATGGCGGGAAAACAATGAAAGCTAATCGTGAAGGACGCGACAAATTTTGGCGGGAAACTAATGAAGGCTGTCACGGGTGCGACGCATTATGGCCGGAAAACACCTGGAAGTTGTGACAGACGTAGCAAATTATGGCGGGAAAACTCCGTTGCATAAGACAAATGGGATACTGTGGATTATGCAACGGTTTATGTGCCTTTTGACTGATGTTCTTACCCGTGCTTCGCCAACAGCTTTCTCCAAAGTCTCTTTCTTTTGTTTCTCAAATTGCTCGGCAAGCTGAGAGCTAGCAGATTCCAAGACACGGTTCAATTCATCTTCTTTTTTAGCACCCCACTCCTGCCTAGCAAGATCAACCGCCATAGCTGTGCACAAAGAACATGATAACACGTATTAGAGTTACATGTATTGTAACATGTTACAATAATAAACAGTTGGATTCCACGCTTAACAAGTACCTACAAAGACGAGTCCGCAACACAAATGGAATTTGATATATTATCTTTGGTGATGTCAAGCCTAGGCATCAGGGAGGTTTTCACTGAGCAGGGCGCAAAACGAGAGGAAGCCACTAAGACACCGCTGGTCGGACAAAACAAAATGTGGTCGGACAGATCCATCACGGCCGAAAATGAGACAGACGGACAATGTCCGCCCGCACTGGGACGTGGACAGAGCAAAGGCGGCCAAGTCCGATCACCGACTGAGCAGCCCTGATGAGTGTAGAAAATAATCTGGAATAGCTTTGGTTTTGCCTTGCTACGCTCTGTGATTGGTGAAAGAAAACTCGCGCCACTTTCTCAACCAATCAGATGCAAAACCAAAACCAAAACCAACGTTTGCTGTGATTGGTTGCTTTGGTTTTGGTTTAACGACACTCAAATGAAAACCACTCAAGGCGACACTCCAAGACTTTATTAACTAAGCTATCTATACCTCTGTACCTTTCAATTCTTTTCTTCTGGTAGTTAATCTGTCCATATACTTTATATTCCAGCTTATTTTAAGTAAACTTAGTTTTTGTCTTATGTTTGTGTGTTGTCATTTTGTTATCTAAGTCCTTAGTACCTGACCCATTTTAAAAATATTGTATTACACTAAGGATGGCTGCCCAATCTCATTAGCCAATGGTGGTTATTTCGGGCAGACATGTATGCGCTTAATTTATTTTTATTATTCTTTGTATTGTAAATTTAATTTAATTTAGGGTGCAAATAAAACTTGTTGTTGTTGTTGTTTTTGTTTTGTTGACCCTAGGCCAATCGGGCCTTGAACTCTGACTTTTTTGCTCCCGAGACCAACACACAAACCATTTAGGCCACCGCGCCAATCGACTTTAACTTGAAGAAGGTAGCACAGCTTAAGTTTAAGTACAAATCTTAATCATACCCATATCCCGTTTTTTCTCTTCTTGCCACGCTTCTCTTGCAGTCTGCATGGCTTGTTCTACTGCTTCAGAGATTTTTTTCTGCTCGTCTTCTAACCACTTCACTTCAGCAATGGCCACGGCAGCTTCTACGGCTTTGCTTCTGACTGACTCCTCTTCTCTCTTCCAGCGAGCCCTTTCTTGAGCGAGCGAGGTCTGCAGTAAGTTGTCCTTAAAACATTTTATGAAAAACAAAATTAAAAGTAAGTGAATGCTAATGTCAACTGGCTGCCTGGCTCCACTAGCCTCTATGTTATTTCAGGCAGCCAGTCTCTTCTTTATTTAATTTTTCTTTTTTTTTTTTTTTTAATTTTATTTCAATTTTTTTTTTTTTTTTTTTTTTTTTTTTTTTTTTTTTTTTCTTCCCCCCCCCCCGCCTAAGTGGTATATAAATTCTCCTGACTGCTTTATAATTTCTTTCCGTGCTAGTTTCGAGAATTTCTGTGACTTGAAAAAATAGTCACTTAGATCGTTAATTTTCTTTATTCTTGTTAACTGTCTTTACAGGCGAAAAAAAAAGGAGTCAGAAAAAAGACAATTTTGGGGTAATTACACTAGCAGCGGATCTGTTTTAAAATTTTAAACCTTTTTTAAAAACCTTTTTTTTATTAAAACCTTTCGCTGAAGCTTCGGAATACTGGCATACTCGTTCAAAAGCTCGCATGACTGCTCGTGATTGTTCGTGAGCTCTCGTGAGTAGTCGCAATTACTCGTGAGGTTTCGTGGGTACTCGTGAGTACTCGTTATACTTGTTGAAAGGGTGCATGCTCGAAGATTCTTGTATTCTTTCTCTGGCTGGACAAAAAGGAAATTTTTCGAGAACGACTTCAACTATTTCCCAAAACCAGCCCTTATGCGTGTGCCTTCACCTATGTAAGGATCTTTGAAAGTACTTACTTGTGCCGTGATTTCTTTCTCCCATTCTACCTTGGCCTCTGCCACTGCATTCGTAATGGCCACCTCTACAGCTTGATCAATCTCTCGCTGTCGCATTTCCTCGTCGTTCTTCAACCAGTCCGCGTGGGCGTGGGACAGAGCAAGTTCCACTGCCTGGTTAAGTTGTTGGTCACGTGACTCTCCGTGAGCTTTCTCAAGCTCAGCGCGAATTTTTTCTATCTCCTGGAGAAAACAAATAGAGGCAAGATCAACGGCAAGACAAGGGAAAATAACATCAAAATAATCAATCTTCATTGTAATGTTATAGCTCTGGTAGAATAATAGAGACCTTAAGATCGGAGTACGATTACGAGATTGAGTAAAAGCACGACTTTTTAAACCTATTTCGTGCTTATGCTTTCGATTATCACATTTTACACCCATATCGTAACGATACGCAGTCAGGGGAATAAGTGCCAGTTTTGGTTAATCTTTGTTGATGCACTCGATTAATTTCCGATTCAATACAGCTTTTATACCTAAATCAAAACTAGCGCACGTTGCTTAGCAACCTTCCTGGGACGAAAACCGCGGGCTCAGCCACTTCTCAGAGAAGTGATGTTGCCATCAAGTGGTACTTGTTCCCCCGACTCCTTTTCAACTGGCCAGCAACAGGGAGGGGCTCGAGTGAGAGTCTGGGAAAGACTTAACTGGATTGAAATTCGAAAGTCGTACTCGTACTCAATCTGGTACTCGTACTCCGACTGAAGGTCCCATCATCGAGACAGCACCCAACTAAGGTGAAAAGTTCAAAAATGCGTCTTCGCTAGGCAAGAACTTAACAGTGAACTTCGAAACAGCTGGGGTAAATTTTGAATTGCGTCAACTAAATGCATCTATGCGCTACGCAGTACTGTACTGTAAGTTTTTACCTCCTTTGTTTTTAGTTTTTGTTCTTCATCCCAGATTCTTCTCACTTCTTCAATGGCGTTAGACAAGCGTCGTTCTAACTCGTCGTTGTGATCCTTTATCCATTCTCTTCTAGCAGCAGCTATCTGATCAGCAATGTCGGACTGGTTGTCCTCGCTGCTCCATTCCTTCTTAGCTTTAGAGATAGCTTCCTCCACTGCCCTGGACTTTTCTTCCTCCATATCCTACACAAGGAAAGTAAAGGGTGACATATCAGTAAAATTTCCATGATAAAAGAAATTTAACCAGATCTGGGCAAACTTGGATGTTGTTCCAGTTATAGGACAAATGTACCACTAAATAAATTAAATTGAATGTTATTGCCGTTGTTCTTGTTTGTTGTTGTTCAGTACTTTAGACTTCTTTGACATTTGTTGCGTGTAAATTTAGCTTGATTTTAATCACTCTTCCACACATCTTGTCCCAGTTGCTCAAAGGATGGATAACATTGTCCTTCAGATAAATCACTACCCAGGAGATAGCGCAGTTACCGTAAGATTCCGGTGATAAGCCTTGGGCTTGTACAACTTCGTAGGGGGTCTTGGGTGGGCTTATAACCGGATGTATTTGTTTGTTTCCAGGTATAGATGGGCCAATACCCAGGGGGGGGGCTTATACTGCATTATCCACTGGATAGTGATTTGTCCAGTGGATAGCTTTATTCATTGTTTTGAACAACCAGGGCATGTATTAAAAGAGCAAAAATGAAAAGTATCAAAAGGTCAAAACTGCACGAAGAACGTCACACTTTTCAGGTAGTTATGATCACTCTTTAGCGCTAAAAAAAACCAACTCATAAAAAAACAACGACAAACGACTACCTTTAGAAGCTGTTCCTTCTGTTTCAGAACTCCATCGTTTATTCTTTTAATCTCTTCTTTCTTCCACTGATCTTGTGTTTCCTCCAACTGCTCCGCATATTGCTTCTCAAGAGAAGCTCGCAGTTCATCCACTAACTTAGCTTCACTCTGAAACGACATACAGTAAGACAAATTAGAGAACCCGCACTGAAACACAGCAGGGGGAAGTCTGTCTACATATACTCTTACGTAGACAGAGGCACTTTAAGTTAAGTGCCTAACCCATGAACACAATTTTACAGCGACCTAGATCAGGGTTCGAACGCAGAGCCCTCGATCTGACGACTTTGTTTATTCCCGTTGCCTGCCTGGTTGACAGTAAACTGTTGTTGTAAGGGGGAAAAATTACATTGAAAATTACAGAGAATACAACCGGATTCTTAGTACTTACATTGAAATATGAGTGGCGATCAGCTGGGAGATTTTGTATCTCGATCTTGTGATACCAGAGGTTCCTGTGTAGCACTTCTTACCTCAGACAATAGCATCTGCTTTTCCTTTTCAAACTCTTCTCTTAACTTCTGTTCCAATCCCCGGCTCTCCTCGCCCAGCTGGACATAGCACTCCTTTATTCTAATCAACTCTTCACTGTTCTCTTCCAAATCTTTCCTATAACACAACACAGACTTTAATCTATTTGTAGGGCGCTGTTCCGATTATTTGTTGTACAACCCAGGTTTATTATTTTTTTTTTTTTCATATTCTGATTTGTCATTGTGTTATCAGCGTTTGGTGAGATTGGCCAGCTATGACTACTTTGGATTTGGTTAAAACAACTGTTTTCCATTCGAGAAGATCACTGAAGAAAATTGGCAAAAGACGCACACTCCAGATGTAAGTTTCCATTCCAGCAGGTTTTAAAAGGTCAGTAACAAACAAATGAGGTTTTACCCAACCTTGTTCCCAGGCTCCCCCCCCCCCCCCCCCCCCCCCAGAGCTTTGGGAGCGGGGAGAGAGGGACCCTGGGAACAAGGTTGGGTTTTAGGTTTTTCCTTCTTTTTTTTAATATGTTTATTGATTTATAGTTGTATTTTTAATAATTTATCTCTGTAATTTTTACGCAATTCAGTTTTTAGACTGTCATGTGAGAATATCAATAAACTATCTATCTATCTATCTATGTGGGATGTGAAATCATCTCCCCAGTACACTGTAGTTGTAATGACCAGGTGGGTCCACGTGGTTTCAATAGGTGGAGGGGTCAGGTAAGTTTCAAGTTGCACCCTGCTCGTTTTGTTGACTCAACATTAAAAGTAGAAAACTACTGTTATCGTTACAGCTATAGTATTCTATTAGACGTACTTTAACTCTTGGACTATCTGCTCATGCTCTTGGTTCAGCTGATCTCTTAACAAGTTCTTGGCATCTTCGTGAAGCTGTAGACAAGCTTCTCTGCATCTTAGAAAATATAAGAAAACTTTGCAACAAACAACAAACTTGCACAGTATATACATGCATGGATTACACAGCACCAATACAGTGGGTTTTTTTATTGAATGCGAATCAAACAATCATTCTGTTTCATTCAGTGAATTATTAGATAAAGAGGGTTGTTTGTCAAGGGGGTACACCACGACATACACTGACTTACATTAATATGTACATGCACTCTACCGAAGAATACACAATGTACAACTGTACAGTTCAATTGACAAATATTTGAAAAGATACATGTAATACTGTAAAATCGCTATAAGCCTTCCCTAATTTTTGAGCTCCCATAAACCTTCAATTACTATATAAAAAATCCTTGGTAAAAAGTAATTCATATATAAAAGTGATGTTCATTACTTTTCTAGGCTGATCCTTTTATCTTCATCAAATTCTGCAACCATCTGAAATGTAAGAAAGGCAAAAAAAATAGCTATTAAGGTCTGATGCTCGTGTACATTGTTAAGCAAGGAATTGCAGAAACACCAAATGTTATTGAAGGCTTATACCAATATAATTACCTAAAATAAAATAAAAATGTTTTACACATACCTGAGCCATTTGTTGTTTCAGGTCTGCACATGTCTCTGTTAATTCTTCTCTTTCTTGAAGAGCTTCTTCTAGGTTTGCAGCAGTGTCCTTCAATTAAAAAAAAACACATATTATTTGTAAACGGTAAGCTATTGTACACTTGTCATTTGTTTCACAAATAATGTAAACACTTATTAACATGTTTAAAATGCTATAAGCTATTTGATAGACAGTTTTAAGGATTGTACAATGTAGTACTGCTTTCAAAAATAAATTGTACATGAAGCCACTGTCTTCAGAGGGGGTGGGTTTTCTTTTCTTTTGCAGTTTCAGTGTCTCCTACCTGTAAATTTCTCCTTGCTATCTCCAGGTCTTCCAAGGTTTTTCGATGTTCTTCATCTGAAAAAGAAATTACTTTTTTATGAAGATTGTCCAAGATTCACATAAAAATAATTTATCATAATATAAATAAAAGTACACACATGCATAGAACAATGGACAAATTCATCCAGTTTTCACTCAAAAACTAGTGTACAGTGCAGGGATGTCGCTAAGGGCCGGCTGCCGGCTAATTTAACCGGCTGAAATAGAACTTAAATCGGCTGAAATTTCACATGAAAAGGAAGGCTTGGGTAATCTTTTAGAGCTGCCAAGGCCAGAAAAGCCAGCTGGGCTTGTTGAGGAGCCGGACTAGTGTTTTCTTAGCTACATCCCTGACAGTGTATCATGATAAATCATACAATACTCTACCTGGATCCTTCTTGTTACTGTCCATTTCTTGAATCTTCTTCTCCAGTTGTTGAGATTTATCCTTGTTAGAAGTCATGTTAAGAGAAACACACAAATCAGCATTCTAGCATGAGGAAATTCTCCCTTAGAAGTTTTATTTCCTTGCACATGATTTTCTGTAACTAAGCTTGACTTGATTAAATATTTTATTTTCAAAACCAGCTCAATACATGAAGGCACCAAGAACTTGGGAATTAATCTTGAAAGAAATTCAGGCGCAATAGGAGCAGCAAATAACAAGTATGTAATGCGTGCAAAATGCTATAGAGCAATACCCTCTGCACGCATTGCATGCCTATGACGCTATTTAACATTTTTCAGTTCAGTTTGTATAATTTTAACCTCTTCACTTAATGCTTGCAATACAGTTATAAAGTAGTTTAAGGCATCCATGAAAAAAGCTTTACCTCATGTTCTTGGGCAATCTTTTCCATCCTTTGTGCCTTTATTTCCTGATCCTTTAGCTGATCTTTCAAAGTGTTGAGTTCCATCTCTTGTTTATGTACTTGCTCTCGTTTGGCCTTGTTACTTATCAAGCATTGCTCTAGTTCTTTTCTCAACTCACTGATTGTTTCTTCCAATGGTGCTTTGCTGAAAAACAAATTATCACTTACGTCCTGCATACTCCTAGCAGTATGCAGGACGCGTGTCACATATCAACCTAGTAAAATGGCCCAGCTCACAACGAGTCTCTCGTAGCTCAGTTGGTTAGAGCGCCCAACCGGTATCTGGGAGGCCATGGGTTCGATTCCCGTCGGGGACTCAGAATTTTTCTTTGTCCCATGCTCGTGTCATGTAGAACATCTTATCTTTATTATTTATTACCGAGCTTAAAATTTACCATCTTTATTATTTACAACTCAAAAGTAAGGTCGAAGGGGAGGGGGGGGGGGGAAGGGAGGGGGGGGGGGGGGGGGGGGAGGGGGGGGTACTTGGGTAAATTTTTGTTGGGTATGTGCCCCTGGCCTCTCAGAACCCCTACCCCATTATAGTCTTATTCTATGGCCAATTATAGACCCCATCTTAGTCACTTTTGGGTAAATTTAATTTTTACGACCTCTGGGAGCTGTTTGTCAAATATTGAACAACAGCAATAAATACGATAACATTTTTTTCGACGAATATTTCGACGTAATATTTCACAACTCGCCAGATTTCGTACTCTCAAAATCCCGGAAAAGTGTGACCCCATTCTAGTCACCCTATAAAAAATGCTTGAAATGGCGACCCCATTATAGTCAGTCCAGTCGTGAAAATGCGACCCCATCCAGCGGCACATCCCCACTAGCCCATTTATAGGAAGTGCCCCCCCCCCCCGGGGTTCCAAGGTTCTCCCTACAGTCTTCAAATCACATCTTGTCATGCAACTAGCCTTGTTACTGGTGATATGAGTCACACCTCACATTAGAGGTAGGCAAAGAGGCAGGCAGGCAGGCAGGCAACTTTATTTAAAGAGTGTGGCACGTAGCAGAAAATTTCTGATAAACTTGTGGCCCACACTGAAAAACTGTAAGTACATGTACAAAGGCCTGAATGCCTGAATTTTTGCAATGTAGAAAATTCGTTTTTGGGCAAGACACTCACAGTGCCTCTCTCTGCCCAGGTGTATAAATGGGTAATCATGGTGAATATTCAAAAAAAAAAAATGCTGGGGGTTATCCTGTGATGGACTAGCATCCGATCCAGGGAGGGAGGGGGCAAATAAATGCTGGTCTGTCAGATGGGGCACCAGGTTCGTACGCAGAACTTTAAGTAAGTTGCATATGACATATAGGGAGACAATTAAAGCTGCCAGGCGTTTTACTTTAAGATCGATAGAAGACTTACTGAGACTTCGGAGTGCTCCAGTTTTCTTTGTTCAAGTTTCTCACAGTGAGATGTGGCAAAGAGTCATTATGGATGTTGGATCCTAATCCCACACCAAGTCGGCTTGCACTTTCATACATCTTAACCTGTTCTTGAAGTTCTGACAGCTCATGCTAGAGAAGAAAATTTCAGAAAAGGACAGTTTACAGTCAGATACTGTACAAGTCTGCTGAAGTAAACAAACTTTGCCATCCAAATGAAACCATTATCAAAGACAACCAACCTTTAGAGAAATGCACTGGCCTTCAGAAACATTCCTGGCAGTAGAACTCTCTTGAAGTGCCAGCCGCAACTGGTTGATTTCAGACATTGTCCCTATAGCATTAAAAATGTTGACAGAGTTATGTCAGTTATATACTAGTTATGCACGGTGACAGGAACCCACAGATGACGGACCACGCCTAGGAAGAAACAGTGACAGGGAACCAAGAACCACGAGAAAGTGTGGAACTTAACCAGCCAAGAAAAACGCACAAATCGCGAGAAACAACGCGGGGAGGTTGAGTTGACCGTCGAATATACAGGCCTGTATCTGATTGGCTGTATTTCATGACATGGTATAAATGTACGTATGAAGTACACTTTACAAATAACTAAAGAAAACTTTAAAACAATTTTTCAATAAATCAACACAGGTCAATCATTTGTGAGTAGGTTATGATCATCTTCTTGACATGACACCTGTTACCATAGCAACAGTGCAACCTGTCAAACCACCCTTAGGTCTAAGTGTCTATGTTGTGGTTCTATTTTATTCTTGGTTCAAGTTTTTATTTTCCATTGTTTTAAACTAACTATCATACATTACCATATACAAAAACAAAGGAAAATAACATGTGAACCAAGGATAAAATTGAACCACAACACTAATTTTCACAACTTAGAAAACAAGCTCAAAGACCTCTTTTTTTAACATGCAGGTTAAGTTTTCAGAGCCACCTTAAATTTTCAAAAATTTTAGTTGGCTGTGAATCACTTTCCTCAGTTTTTTTTTTTTCATTTTTGCAGGGAGAGTTGTAAGTCACATGCTAAGGAAAATGCAATTATGAAAAATTGTGGGATTGGTTTTTTTTTATTATTATTTTTGGTGTACACTGTACCTGACTTAAGAATTTCTTGGCACTGCTTTTGACTGGAATCAAGACTCCTTGTAAGTGAATTTATCATTTCTGCCTTCTCAACAAGTTCATCTCTCAGCTGATTAGCCTCTTCATGCTAACAATGAAATAAAGCACTGGTAAGTTCACTGTAAAACCTTTTGTGTACATAAATTATGCAATATGCATGTACATGTATGAGTACAAAATGTACTTGCTACACTGTATGTCAGTAGTATAGCAGCTCTTGTAAGCTTGTAATTCTACTGGTCTTTGAGTGTAGCAGTTGCTATTGTTTTGGGGCTAGGACCATTGTTCCTGTTTTTTTTTTTTTCTATAATTTATTCTTTTTTGTTCTGTTGGTGTTGGTTGTCTCAAAGGGTTGCAAGTCGTACATCAGTGTAAGACCTTGCAAGACCTGCTTCAGAATGCACCCACACATCTGTGAATACATGAAGATTGCGCAAAGCTGAAGTACAGTAAGAACAAGTCTACATCTACCTGTACATCCTGCAAGCCAATATGTTCATTAAGTCATATAATGAGAGAACAGTTCGATATACAATGATATATAAAAATAAGCGAAAATAAGCTACGACGTGGTTCGAACTCATCTTGAGTTCATTATCACTGCTTTTAAAAGTATTCTAATATACTCTATCACCTCTATTTGCATTTAAACTTAACTCGACCGTTATTTTACTCATATCTACTTGATAATGAACTCAAGATGAGTTCGAAACGTCGTGGCTTATTTTCGCTTATACTTAAGTCATAAATAGTAATTAACTGCAGCAAAATTATACAAGTCATGTATTAGTTAACAAAAAATTATATAACATGTAAACTTTTATTGTACATGTATGTACCTTACTGTCCCTTGAAAAAACAGCTTCATCTAGTTTCTGTTTCAGTGCCAGAACTTGTTCATCATGTTTTTTCCTCATAGCATTAGTAATGCTTTCATGCTGTTCCTTTGCTCTTGTCAAGGACTCTGAACGACTTAATTCCACCAGCTGCTGGTTCAGGCTGTCAATTGTTGTTTCACTTATGTGAAGTTTGCTGACAACCTGAAAGAATACAAAAACATCAACAGAGAATTTAGGTAATACATGTACATGTAGGCATGATCTCCCAGTATTCACCAAAACCAAAATTTTTTTATGATCTTTTGCTACAACCCTGGTCAATTTAGCATGTCAAAATGATGCATCTTCCCTCCATCCCCTCTCCCCTGGTTCAATGTTGATGTCAGGCATTACAAATAGTTTTCCTCACAATCAACATTGCATGGGGGGAGGGGGCACAACTGAAATTATCTGTTAGAACCAGATTCCCAAGCTTTCTTTCAGAGGGGGGGGGGGGGGGTGAGAGAATTCTAAACTGATAACCCTTAACTGTCTGGACCTCAGAGAGGTCAAGTAAGTGGAAGAGAGAATATGCAAACCAGATTTCGCGTGAGAGAATTTTAAATAATTATTGATTACCCTCAACCATCAGGGAAAAAAGCTTTCTTTCAGAACTAGTTTAGTACTACCAGGGGGGAATAAAATTTTATAAGGGGAGGGGTGAACAAGTGTCCCAAGATGTTTTGACCAGTGTTGCAGGTCATTCCTTACCAGTAACCACCCCTCCCCCCACCAGCATTTTAGGGAGGTTGCCTTACAATTTACCAATCCATCTGATATTCTTTTTTTTTTTTTTTTATTAAAAAATAAAAAAAAAAAAAAAAAAAAAAAAAAAAAAAAAAAAATTATCCATCTGACATGTTCTGGGTGGACAGATTTATTGTTGATATCAGAGAAAACTAATTTCAGTGAATAAAATAATTTATTTTTCTAGTACCTCTTCCTTGCTCTCCTTTAATGCATTGATCTGTTGGTAAGCAGCGGCAAGTTGGCCTTTCAGGTTATTTAATTCTGTATTGCATGCCTGCACCATTTTCTGTGAGTTCTCAAGACTGGTTGAAATTCCATCACGTTCATCTGAAAACACAGTGGAAACGTAAAGTACATGAAAAAGTGCATGTAAACACCAACAGAATACTTATTCATGAGTGTGTATGTTGTGGTACAATCAGTTTACTTTTGGTAAAATTTTGTATTTTCCATTGTTTTCTTTTCATTATGATAATAACCGTAAAACCCAACCCCCCAAGTTAAGACCATTTACATGTAAGTCACCATGGCGACTAAAATTTTGGAGTAAATTGGAACCAAAGCTGCCAGCCTGGGGACTAAAATTGAGAAGAAGAATTGACTATGTCCTTGATACTCTATTTCTGTCTTGTTTTTTTGCCGGCCCCCAAACACGAGCTTAATTTAGCGATTTTTCACTGGTGCCCAAACTTGATCAGTACATGTACAAAATGTAGGTGGCTACTGACGAAAAAAGCTCAAGAACCACTATTTTACAATGAATTAAAATTTAAGAAATTTCTACAGTACCGCTCGCAAATAAGCGTCCCAAAACATATGCGAAAAACGCGTATGCTTTTGCACATACGCGCGTATGCGTATCTGCGTATATGCATCTGCGTATATGCGTATGTGCGTATACTCTGTATACGCGTATGCTCATGTATGTACCTTTCATCATTGCATTCTGGTGATTTAAGATGCGGATTTCTTTTGTCATCTCCTCTTCCTGGTTCTTTAACATCTGGGTCAGTTCTTCAAGTTTTCTGCCTCGTGCCTTGTACAAAATCTGAAGCTGCACAATGTCTTGTGCACTATCTTCTGAAAAACCATTTCCAATTTCATTTGTGTCTTTAACATGTCTATCAGAGCCTCTGTCACTGATGTGAGGGTAAGGCTCACGTGGTCCTTGATATTGAACTCTATAATTCCCAGGAGTGTCTATTCTATAACGGTTTTGTGCATTAATGTGTGCACTCTGTGTACCATTCTCATAAACATTTTGCCCTTGTGATCCTTCTTCATTGTAGCCTCTGTAATCTTGATTGAAATCATGTTCACCAGAGCTATTGTTGCCCTCATTAAAATTTGAACTTGGATAATGAGGCTGAGGAGAATGATAATGATACGAATCCTGTGATGGTGGGAGTTGTCCTTGTATTGTCTGTTGATGATTATAGTTTCCATACTGATCAAATCCTTCATCAACATCGTCATCATCGGGTGACGTACGATAATTATTCCCGTCACCTTCATTGTGGTCATAGTTTTGTTCGTACCCGTCAACTTGACCATCATATGGACTTTCCTGCTCTCTGTAATAACCTTGATTAGCATAATAATCTCCATACTGATCATGTCTTGCATCATAACCATATGGTTGGTTTATCCTGTCCTGATTTTGTCCTGATCCATTGATGAAGTTAAATGCACGCTGAGTGATCAGAGGGGGTCTTTCAAATGCACCTCTTTCAGATGGTATGATCTGCTTGGCATCTTGTCCATTAAAGATGGTTTGAGGTGCTTGTTCAGAGAAATCCTCAGAGAACGGGGTATCTCTGCTATATCCTGAGCTTCTGAGGTCATGTGACGAGAAAGATGCATTGTCGTCGTCAAGGAGACCATCATCAAGCTCACTGTTTAACAGCTCTCGAATCTTAAAAGGAAAAAGAACATTAATGACAAAATTTACCCTTGAAAGTAGTCTTTTCTAGCCTACTAATGTTGTACCACATCAGCTTGGCACTTTTATTCTCTGTTCTTCTGGGTCCGTTTTCTTCCCCCCCCCTCTTTTTTTTTTTTTCCCCCCCTCTTTTTTGGGGCCCACCCCCCCTCCTTTTTCTCTTTCTCTCTCTTTCCCCCCCCCCCCCTCTTTTTTCTTCCTCTCCCCCCCCCCCCCCCCCCCCCCCCCCCCCCCCCCCCCCCCCCCCCCCCCCTTACTAATTTTACCCTCGATAACTCAAACTCCTGATATCTCAAAACCTTTCTCGATTTCTCTTGTAGGTTCGAGTTATCAGGATTCAACTGTATTTAAAAAAAATTAAAGTTACAAGTACTAGCCCATCAGGTAGGATGGATAAAATACACTAGCCCTGGGAAATCACACAGGGCCTTCTTTGCATGCTGCCAGTGAGGTATAGGCCAAAAAAAAAAGAAATTGGCAAGTAAAGTGAACTGAGTAATGGGATGGAAAATCTCAAGTTCGACTAGCCATCTTTTTAGCCTTATACCCTGTTACAGCAACTGTTCATAGGCTATCCATAATCTTTGAAACTGGTGGGTAAATATTATGGTAACAAAATGTCTTGTAATTAATTTGAGTTTACAAGGTAGTATCTTACTTCTTGCTCTCTTTCTTGATCTTCTTTTTCCAAAGCTGCTTCCTCTTCATCTTCCAGCACCTGTACAAAGAAAAAATGATAAAAATAACAAATTCAATTAGTCGCTGAGGTCATGAGTCAAACAACACCTTGATAATCCAAGAGAGCAACTTGAATGGAAACAAGACACCTTATTCCCTTATGTAAACTACACAGACAGCATAATTTGATAAAATTATTTTACTGTTTAGATCTTTGTGGCCTATATTTTACAATGATTGAACATACATGTAAATGTAATGAGTATTGAATTTCACAAGATGGATTTGCAAATTTTTCTTTTTGCATGATCACCAAGAGATTTTTAACTGTTAAGACCAGTGGACCACTAGGAAGTGCCATGAGTGTGATGGCTTTATGGATGTTATTCTGATTTTGAAAGCAATGATCCCTAAAGGGCTCAAACAATAGGATGTTGAATTGACAGCTACTGATGTGCATGGCACCGTACTGTGTGAGAGCCATCAGCTGTAGCATATCGGATATCACATATACAGTAATTTTATGCTGTACGCGGTGTAATAATTTTGTGTGTTCCCTCAGAGAGCTTTAAATTTCTTAAAATCTTAATTAACAGCAGCGAGGAAACATTTTCACTGAACAGAATTTCTTTGGTTGTTTTTCTTCTTCAACAATAGGGATTACATCTGTTTTTCTTGGATTACTGGGAGTAGCAGCGAAAATGTTAATAAATTTTGGATATCCTGAAGGCATTCAGAATATAATTGCACCTTTAAATTCTTCAGGCATGCCAGGGGGTGTAGATATTAAATACCAAAGACCAATTCAAGCCGATAGACAGAAAAACACAATCCCCATATCTATTTATCTGTCACAGTCATTTTTCACTGTTAATGAAGTTTATACAACGTCTTGTTAGTAGAGTGTTAATAAGTTGCAAGCAAAAATAAATTACAAGTTATGTAAGCTTAAACTTCCGAAAGATAATTAGCTTATCTACACGTACGATCGATTTCTTGTATTTTAAATAAATTTTTAATGTCATCAGGTACTACTGAAGTATACACAGTCTTATTAAAATGGGAAAATTAGCATGCAGTACAGATGTGAACAGCAAACATTGACAATCGTGAACACACAAACACAGGAACTCATGTGGTTAAACTTACAAACCAACTTCACTCGAAGAAATCTTGCATGAAAATTAAACTCATGTTTAGGTCTTCCTTTTGCAATGTAATATTAGCAAAAGCCCTTGCTTTATCGAAACATGATTGTCATATCAAGTTAAAGCGAAGAGAGAACTTTGCATTGTGTATTGTAAATAGCTAGTGTAATTAGGGTCAACAAAATTAAGTCGGCATATTTATATCACACGAAAGATCAAGTAACCCGTGATGGCAAAGAAATCGCAATGAGACATCAGCGAAGAACAAAAATAAGAAAACTTCACTTCTGTAAAGTAAAATTTCAAAACCACAGCGCATACAACAAGTAGAGAAGAACGAAATTAGCAAGTTTCTCACACTGCATCATGCATATTTTCGACTCGGCGATTCAAACTACCACTTTGATTTGAAGTTGTCAACAGGCAGCTGGCTTACCTGAGCATCAAAATTCACTTGGCTGATTCCAACACTCATTCCTTAGTTACCTGCAAGGCCGCTTCCTCCCTAAATCGAGCATTTTCTCACAGCGAAGCAAGAAAACTCCAAGAAATAAATGACTTTAATCTGCGGTGTAAAGCTCATTACATTTCTCAAGGGAATTTGCCCGCGAAAAAAATGGTTAGTGCCAGTTTCCGCGCACTTCACCAAGGAAACTACTGCTGTAACTGGGGAGGGGGTGGGAAGAGGCCAAAAAAAAGAGCCAACCGCGGAGTATAAGTATCGCAGAGCACATTTCTATCCCACGAGGCTCTGCGGTTGTTTCACGAATGCCACGTATAGTCAGCGCCATTTTGAGCGAAATAAAAATTTTACGTCGGAAAAAACCGACGTGTGGACGATCTACATTGCTTGCTTTCCTGCTGATCTGACCAGGAATCAGTCTTCAAGTACTACACTATGAATTGGCCCTGTAGCATTTTAGTTGGTTTATTTGTTGCCTTGTTAACCTTGATCGCAGTCGAGTGTACGGAGTTGACTTTCGAGTTGGAAGACAACGCGAGACAGTGTTTCTATGAGGATATCAAGAAAGATACCAAAGGAACGCTTGAATTTCAGGTCAGTGTTCAATTCGTCTTTGATACGAGAACTGCGAATTACTTACAACTGTTTATTTTGCGGTAACGATTTGGTGATTTTATACAAACTAATCTGTAGCATCTTGATAAACATGTGCACATGTACCGGCTTTCAACTCCCTTATTAACTTTACCCAGTTAATTTACATCGTCTTTGTGTCTAAATTGATTCGTCGCACAAAAGTGTTTTTAGTATTTTGATATGAATGTTAATCCCGTTTATTTCCACTAAAATGATCAATCAACAGTACAAACCTGAGTATAAAATAACTACTAATGTGATATTCAATGCCGAGAAGAGAAAGAAATATATATTCTATTTAGTTAGCTTTTGATAAGTTTGAAAGTTGTTTACTCGGGCCCTGGGCATTCTATTGCCCCTGTTAAACAATAAATGTTCAGTCTCTAAAAGTTTGTGATTCATTATACAACGTTGTATTTCATATTTCCATGGGCCATTGCAGCAGGTGTTTACAAGACAAAGACTATAAACCTTTTGTAACTCTTTTATTATTTAACTGTGATAACCCTGTGAGAGCATAAGGAGGTGAATTATATGTGGAGTACCTCATTATAAACCTCAACGGAAGCAACATTTATTTTTTTTTTGTTTTTTGGGGTTGTACTCTGAATTGTGGAAGTTGCAAGTTGTTTCCTGAATTTTGTTGTTTGTCAGTGGCATTTACCCCTGACTGCTCTCACTAATGGACCCATTCTGTAAGTGGACACTTATTCTTGTTCCCGGGCGTGTTTAAAACACGAAATGGCGAAATGGCGAAATGACGAAATGGCGAAATGATACTGAAGATAAAAGCCAAAGTTGTACAATATTACCGTTCTACTGGAATCTTCATATGTTGCTAAATTTATTTTTGTAGATAAGTCCCGAAAAATAAAAGAAACTGCAATCACACATTCTCCGTCACGGCATACTAACTATGGTCACGGAGTCCCGTCACGAACCTATGGATAATTTGGATTCCAGTGTCTCTTTGTTAACAAGGCGCTGTTTGATACGCCTAGGACATTCTTGATCGAAATGTCGGCGTTTCGTTTCAATATCGGACGAAAATGATTTGTTTATCTCGTATTTACCACCGAACAGCGGCTACAGTGTATGAAGTAAGGCTTTGAGCTCAACATTCACATGAAATAGATTATCAAAACCGAACCTACTTCGCGATGAAGTTTATACACAATACAAGTGGAAAACGTACTTTGCACAGAAACGGAGTGACGTTCGATGTCTATATCAGTTGTTAAATACAAGGCAAGCTTTGTAGTGCAGTGCAGATACTGATAGGCAACTTGGCAAGTACTAAATGAAAAAAAGATATCCTGGTGTGCTGAGACATTTCAGTAATACGTTCAATTTGGCGTTGTGATAAGTGACAAGTATTCATTATATTCCTGGGCCAGAACATTGAAATGTTCCCTTGAAATAATTCAGTCTAGACATGTAAACAGAACAGCCTTGAAGTTCAAAGGGAAACCAAACTATATTATTTACGTGTATTTATCTTAACATTTTGGCATTTCGCCATTTCGCCATTTCGTGTTTTAAACACGCCCTCTTGTTCCCAGCCACATACAGTTACTATATTCATAACCTCCCAATCAATCAATCAATCAATCAATCAATCAATCCATCAATCAATAAAACTTATCTACCCTCGGAGCAACCAGGAAATTTAGTTGTAGCGTACCCCTGCTTAAAACAGTGGATTAGCTCTACTGTACCTGTATGTTTGATTTTACAGAGCTGCAAATAACAGTCGGTCATCGGACATTGGCAGACCAAAATTTGCTTATGTCCGACAAAATCCCAGGTGTGGTGGGACATAATGTCTGGACAATTTTTTGTTTGTAAATCATTTTACATCAACAATGAATAAAAATCTGTCCGACCACAATTTTGTTTTGTCCGACCAAGATGGTCAAGTAGGACACATGTCCTTTCAAGTGAAAAAAATTATTTGCAGCCCTGATTCTGGTTTTGTCCCAATGATAAAACTTATTATTACATTCTGGAACACAAGGACAGCTTTGTCAATACTAAATTTATTCTTTTTTTTCCATACAGGTCATTAGTGGCGGCAACTATGATGTAGATGTAGTTCTTTATGATGAAAGTGGTAAAACTATTTACGACGTCCAAAAGAAACAGTACGACAGCCACTCATTCACAGCCCAAAGTGAAGGAATCTACAAGTTCTGCTTCAGCAATGAATTTTCAACATTTAGTCACAAAGTGGTTTACTTTGATTTCCAAGCCGGTGAAGACATGCCTCTAACCAAAGATGTGGGAGCACACCAAACTGCTCTTACTCAGATGGAGACAGCTTGTGTAACTATACATGAAGACCTTAAGGTTGGTCCTATTTTTAGAACTCATTTCTGATTGGTTCCCCACATGCTTAATTATTGGGTAATTGAAGCATGATCACATGGGTGTCCAATTATAGGTATCCAATTTGACTAACTTTAAATTGGATACCTGTAATTGGGCACTTACAGGTGTATATGTACCGTATTTACCCGTGTATTAGTCGATCCCGTGTATTAAGTCGACCCCCTATTTTTGAGGCCAGAAACTACATGTGTAAGTTTTTTTATTTCTTGGTTAGAATTTTCTTGGAAAATTGACCTTGTGTTTCTTAGAATTTCCTTTCAGGTAGAGATACTTAATGAAAAAGCACAGCAAGTTTCAATGTGATGTTTATTATCGAGCTTACTCGAGCGTTTTAACAACATGTGTTTATGCAGGCATTTTGTCCATTATTTTTTAAACCGGCTTCTAAAATCAAAAACATTAAATAAAAACGAACCTTTATGATTGTGAAGAGATAGTAGCGGCTTTAGAAGACAAGCAAAACACCGAGAAACATCAGAAATCTTTGAAAACCACTCGATAAACAAAGTGCCAAGCTTGCTTGTGGAGCTTGGTAACCAAGCTACAAAACGGTGAGGTACTGGTAACTGTTAACAACACGTGCTTGCATCATGCCAGGTTACTAAGTAGCGAAGTTCGAAGCGAGAAAGATCATGCATGAAGATGTTTTCCTCGAGTGGATTTACCAGCTTTATTAGTGGAAAATGTCAGCTCTTTATTCAAATCTTGTGCCAGTGAGTCTCTACAACATTCAGGTGCTTGTAATTCAAAATTACTTGCCCAATTTCACCCTGAATTGTACTCCACTCGGCCCAGTTACCTTTACATACAATCAAACTAGTAAGACCCTACTGTATTTGAATAGTCTCACCAGAATAGGCCATTTTCAAGATGCCTTTTACTGCTGTTTCAAAACAAGTTCTGGTGCACAACCTTTTCTATAATATGGAGTTTTACTTGCACATTATTTTATTGTCTTTAAAATCAAATACATTTCCATTTGAAAGGTTGTGCATCAGATGTGTTTTAAAACAGATGTAAAAGGCTTATTGCTCCTGCTGTATGTACCATGTTTGAGCCCAGTAATCTAAATGTTAATTGATTTAATTTTATGCTAAAAGTAAGGAAATAGTCATGTACTGTAGATCACACTACATGTACTTTTGGTCACTGATTCTGCCACATTGAACATACTGGTCCTACATGAAAGAAAAAAGACTGAATCAAGCAAGGTACAAAATCACGACAGATAAATCCCAAATCAAGTACAGTCGAAGCTCTCTTAACGGACACTCTCGTAAGCGGACAGCTCTACTTACGGCCACCTTGTTTGAAACCCCGTTTTAACTCCCATACAAACTCTGTATTTTTACATTCTCGTAAGCGGACATTCCCGTAAGCGGCCGCGGACACTTTCAGAGATTACTACTTAGACGTTTTCTTGGTTTCTAAGCTCCGTAAGCGGACATCCCAAAGAAAATCGTATTACAACCTCTGTATCTTGTTTTTATCAATCAACTTCACATCGCCGTTCATCGCAATGATTTTACAGTAATTACAGTACCATATTTCAGTGTCTGTTTTGTCGTCATCCACGTCCGGTTACATTTCGAAACACTACTTACACGCATAATAGCATTATGTTAATCCCGTAAGCGGCCATCTATCCCCTATGCCTCTAGTGGCCGCTTACGAGAACTCGTAAGCGGCCAGCTCCAGTTACGGACACTATTTTCGCGTCCCGAGGGTGTCCGCTTACGAGAGCTTCGACTGTATTTCAAATCTAAGGAAAGAAATCAAGACACTGTTGCATATGGAAAATAATTATTTCCTCTATAAAGTGTGTGCCCTTATACGTACATGTACATGTACATATGTATATCTGATAAATAGCCCCAACAATTTACTGGTGCGCATCCATATGCCTGTTGGTGAGAGGTGATACAATTTGTAAATGTAATGGTTTCAAAATTGTTTTCCCAATTAGTTTGTAATCAGTTTATTCCTTTTGTTCATTCAGATTGCATCAGACTACCAGACCCATCATCGCTTACGGGAGTCTCAGGGACGTGATATGGCAGAATACCTGAATGAGAGAATACAGTGGTGGTCAATAGGCGAAGCTTGCCTTATTCTTTCTGTCGGAATCTGCCAAGTAGTTATTCTTCGACGATTTTTCGCAGAGAAGAGGTCATCTATTTAGGTGTTGAACAGTTGTTGCTTGAAGGAACATAGTTATTTCAGTTTGTACAGTGAAGGCATGAATACCTCTGACAAATACATGTGTTGAGTCATCTAGTGCTATATGGATCCAAGAACTGTGTTAGCTGGAAAAGACTTCTGTTATCTTCATGTTGAACAATTTGAAGAGAGGTGGAGCCTTTGTAAGGCGACTGCATTGAATGTTTTTACTTGCAAATGATGTGTATTATAATGAATGATCATTGGTAGAATCTCAGCAATTTTGTTGAAACCAAGATTGCTGAATTTCCATCAGGAAAGTTTTTGACAGTTTAATAGTTCATTATTAGGCAGACTTTAGTTTCTCAGTAGCCATTAAAACCATTTCTTTTTAATCATGATTGTGCTGAAAAATTCTTCGTTTCTTGCTGTGTTATTGCATTTCCTGTACCAACAGCGTAGATGTACTTCTTTCTTACTGTAGCATGGCGATGCACAGAATAAAAATTATGTGTAGCTTTGAATAACAATGACACAAAAAATTTGTTAAGCTAACAAATAACAGGACATGACAACATTGGGATTGTAATGTGCATCTTAGTTTTGTACATGTTTCCAAGTTTCCAAGCAAGAAAACAAAACCAGTTTTAGTGCATTGTTATGTCACTTAATAATTCCAACTTTTTACCTCTTTCAATTTCCTTTCCGAATACTTTATACTTTATTTTCTCAATCAACAAAACAAGAATAAAAATATTAATGTCACCATCTTGGTCAATAAACTTTAAAAACAAGTTGTGAAGAATTTGAAACTCATTGGACTGTGTAGTAAATGTACACCACGTTTTCTTACGTACGTACACAGTCCTTTCCAATTATGGATTGAGCAAAATACCTGTAAGTGTACAATGTATGTTACAGTAGTTAATGAACTTACTGTGGTACATTATTCTATTAATGATTTGATGAATCAACCATGTCCCCTTGTTGTTTACTCCCAAGAGAGTAAGCAATCAGAGAAAACAGCTAAAATCAAACCCTTTACATCTGTAGCAGGAGCCCGGGGGGTACTTCCCCAAAATAGCTAAACGGGTACGTGCCGCCCAACGGGGTCGTGATTTTGGGCTACCGATCTAGAACGGGGTATCAATCAATCAATCAACCAAAACCTTACGTTAATCACGCGCTGCCACATCACGTGTTTCGGGGGACAAGAAATTCAAAGTGTCACGATGGAGTCTCGCAAAGCAAAATAACTTAAATGTGGTAGGCACAAGTAAGTTCAAAGTACGGAACTTGATACAGTGTACGGGTTATTGGGCAATTTATTTGCGTTGGCCTTTGGGCTGGCGTCAATTAGATTCGCTACACCGCGCTGATGAGTTCCAATAAGAACAAAACAGCTGTCCCGGCGGGGGGGGGGGGACTCCCATATGAAACGGACAGGGATGCTCGTCGGAAATTTTGAAAAGAACCCCTAAAAGAGACCAATCTGGGTGTGGCTCAAGCTTTTGTTGACCCCTAAAAGATACCAAAAAACTAAGAATGGAGTTTATATTTGTATATTTCTTGGTTTGTAACCCTAAACGAGACCATTATGGCTAAACATATTGGCGTTTTTGGCGTTTTTTCCCGGAACACCCTTAGCGAGACCAAAAGTCCGAAATTTACACCCCTAAGCGAGACGACGAGCATCCCCGTCACTTTTATATGCGAGTCCCCCCCCGGGACAGCTGTCCGCGGTTGCAATCCTGCTGTATCGGTTCCAGTCGTGGTGTTGTCTCGCAAAGCCTATTTTTCACGTAGTATGATCAGCCTTGCTTGCAGTTGTTTGTTATTTCATTTTATTGCTGATCAGATCTCTCAGTAGATCCTACGAATAGCAGCATTATCGTTTGCGGTCCCTTGCAGTTTTAGTCTTACTTTTTCATATTTTTGGACCGTAGATCTTTTCAGATCCGATATGCTGTGCTTTTATTTAGCATGGTTTTGTCCATGCGCTTAAATGTTCGGAATGGCTGTGCCTACCACATTTAAGTTATTTT